>NW_024879340.1:52019-364519 GCF_018340385.1 Cyprinus carpio
AAACCCTGGATAGCCTAGATTAGGCCCAGACTCTGTTCCTAAGTATATAATAATTATAATTACTGTTAACCCACAGTAACAAATTTTAATGTATAAAATGCTTTAAAAGCTTTAACAGAGATGTTTAAAGGGTATTTAATAGGTCTGCCCCACACATAAGATTTTTCTAGTTACTAGTCCTTCATTTGTCATTATTCAACTAATCAGAGGTTTATATTAAATTTATAACTATAATCCATAATGAACCTTAATATATTCTGCGCTCAAGCACATGCATTAAGTTTGCCACAAAGCACAGGCAGAAGTAGCCCAATAATTGTAAAAAAGGAGACATTTTAATTATTTATTAATAAACAAATGTTTTCTTGTCAGCTGCAAGATGAAATTCACAGTGCTGACTTTATCCACATGGACGCGCCTTTAAAGAGAATACAACCTTCACAGATTACATAATGCTTTCGTTTTGAATTGATTCGTTTGAAAGACATTTCAAGCATTCTGTAGATATATTTCTCATGTATGTGAGACACCACAATTTTAAGTTAATTCATTATCAGGAAAAATTCAAGTAATCTAGAGGGCGCCTTCCTGTCCTGCATGCGCATTAATAATTTTCGCACAAACACTTGAATATGAATAATAATTCACATTTTGCATATGCATTACAACGTAAATTATTTTTTACATGCAGTTATCCAAAATAAAACCAAACAAGATTAGTAATGAAGATAAAACAAATAAGAATAAATGCTGCGCGTGCACTCAGCATGACTCGCGCCGCGCAAATCTTGCAAGCAGACAAATTTACACACCTGCATTTAAATGCGGCTGCAATTTTATTTTTTTACTTAAATTACATAAAAAGCAAGTAAAGAAGGCTCCCTTTAAAATCACTGAAGTTGTCAATTAATGAAGCTCTTATTTACATCGTGTGTATTTTGTTGATTATAATGAGAGAACTTGAGTTTAAACATGAGAACGTTTTATTAATCCGTCCATTATTTAGACTTTCAATGATTTAGCTAAATCGTGCAGGTTTAATTTATTCGTTTCTTGTTTTAATTAGGCCTAAATAATGGGAACGAAATTATACAGTGCCTCCCGTTTTACTAAACTAAAGAAAATAATTTGTGAAGAAGTTGTCTGTCAAAATAAAGGACGGGTAACGAATAACAAAAATGCATGTTGTTTTATTAAAGGAATTTTAAAATATAAATTAAAATATAGGCCTAATATATGAGAATATTGACATTTTGCATATAAATTCCATGTAGCCAAGCTCACTAAAATAGGCTACCACTTTTAATGCTTTGATGCAAAGTAAACCACAATTTATTTTGAACAATATAACACATAATTCATATTATATAAATAATACTGCACACCTATTAAATGTGTCAAATCTAAAATATGGTGTAATACTTTGTAGCTTAGAGAAAATATAAGCACAGGCACAGGCTTGACATTTATCCTGCTTGAATTCGTTCTAAGAAATGCACATAACTTCATAATTACCAAACTTTCATCTGTAAATATTAAATATTTTAACTATAGTGTTTTTCTTTCATTTTCCCTGACTGCAGCCATCAAATGTAACACATCAGCGAAAAAAGCAAAGCTGTCGTCTATTTGAGAAAATGTGCTTTGATGCGCTTGTTTGAAAACTTGTGATTAAAGCGCCACTCAGCGGTCAAAAGCTGCAAATGCACTTTGCAGACGCCGCGGCGGCGGTACGAGCGGCGGTAGAAGCAACGTTTTGGATGTCCACCCACTGTAAGTAAAAAATCGCATCAGTCCAAAAATATGTCATGACGAGGAAAAAAACATGTATAAGTCGCACTGGACTACAAGTTGCATTTATTTAGAACCAAGAACCAAGAGAAAACATTACCGTCTACAGCCGCAAGAGGGCGCTCTATGCTGCTCAGTAGATGTCTTCACAGTGCACCCGAGACCCGTCGACCCGGGGACCCGTATGGGTTCGGGTCTATATTTTAAATAATCAGCCGGGTCCGGGTCGGGTCCGAATCTATTACTTCGGGTCCCGGGTCTGTTTAACATTGTGTGTAATACCCGTGCAATCTGAGTCATCGGACTCGGAGAACACCCGGCTGTGATCAGACACTGCTTGTGTTTAACTTAAAACTCAACTTGTAAAATTAGTGTAAAAAAAAAAAAATCTAGCTCTCTCTCTCTCTCTCTCTCTGCCGTTAGAAACAGAGCACGCAGACTCAGAGTTAATGCAAGTGCACACACGGTAATAATGCTTGCAGACTTGACACGCTCATATTTAATATATTTCAAATCAACAACAAAATCTGAGGTGAACTGTCACATGAATGTTTTCTATGATGCTCAAATTGCATTAAAAAGCATATTTTAGGTTGATCCAGCTAGCACGCATGTGCAGTCTCAAGCGCGTGTCATGTTTCTATGGCAACCAGTGAGAGACACAGTGACTTTGACCGCCAAACCCCGCTTTACATTTTCTCCCATTTTTATAATAATATAACTGAACCGTTTAATCTTAAAGCTTTAGTGGTCAGATTCAGACTCGTCGCAGAGCAGAGAGCACAGAGATGATAGCAAATAAATAACGTCAGCAGCCATGGCACAGAATGAGCAGTCGTTATTATAGTTCAAAAGGGCAAACAGTCAAAGTTATTATGCGAGTTAACTCGAGTCAGAATGTACATGTGCACAGTTGCATTTGTCATCCGTCACCGTGACATCAAGTGGACTTTTGAAGCTGAAATAATGATTGGATTATTAAGCTTGGACTTGGAATAACGAGGAATAACATGGATAACTTTCTTGTCGGAGGATTGTAATGCATCACAGGCAGTCAGGTACAAGGAAGAGAGACTACGGCTCCTTAAATTAGGTAAGACAAAAAGTTGTGTTTTTCGCAACAGGTTTATTGACTTGTAATAGCAATTTAAGGTGGAGTATGTGACAATCAGGTCCAGTCGGGTCTGTGTCTTCCCGGCGGGTTCGGGTCCAGCTTTCAAATAATAGACGGGTCCGGGTCAGGTCCGGGTAGGCATTTCTCGGATCTACACTGGTCTGGGTCCAGCTTTTGAAATAATAGACGGGTCCGGGTCGGTTCGGTGTAGTACATTACGGGTCTCTTTTGGGTTCGGGCACAAATTTTTGGACCCGTGAAGACCTCTACTGCTCAGTGCTCCTGTAACCTATCAGATCGGCTGCATATTTTACTACCCGCAGTTTGTAATCGGGAGAATAGGATTTTCTTTTGGGGGGCATTTTTTTGCATTCAGTCTTTCTCAGTTGTCTTTAAGTTAATATTTCAGTTAACAGTTTACAGTTGTTTTCAGTTAATGTTTTCAGGGGTATGCTACAGGAGCACTGAGCAGCACAGAGTGCCTTCTCGCAGCTGTAGACGGTAATGTTTTCTCTCGGTTCATTTCTCTTGGTTCATGTCAAATTAATTTTGATAAATAAGTCGCACCTGACTATAATTCGCAGGACCAGCCAAACTATGAAAAAAAGTGTGACTTATAGTCCGGAAAATACGGTGTATATATACTTCATATTCAGAAATAGTTTGGGCAGTAACTTTAATATTTGATTTGATTTCAATCTCTAAAACACATAAAATCATACGTTAAGAATAAGATTGTGTTTGGCACCCTATCACAAATGGAGAATCTATCGCTATTTATCTATTGCTCTGCCATTTCTTTGAAAAAATGTCTCCAAATCTGAAAAAATGAGTCCGAAACTTTCAAATGAAAAAAAAAATGGTTTATCACACCTGAGTTCAATTTCTCTAGTCAACCCCAGGCCTGATTACTGCCACACCTGTTTGCAATCAAGAAATCTCTTAAATACAACCTGCCTGACAAGGTGGAGTAGATAGATCCTCAAAAGCTAGACATCATGCCGAGATCCAAAGAAATTCAGAAACAAATGAGAAAGAAAGTAATTGAGATCTATCAGTCTGGAAAAGGTTATAAAGCCATTTCTAAAGCTTTGGGACTCCAGCGAACCACAGTGAGAGCCATTATTCACAAATGGCAAAAACATGGAACAGTGGAGAACCTTCTCAGAAGTGGCCAGCCGACCAAAATTACCCCAAGAGCACAGCGACGACTCATCCAAGAGGTCACAAAAGACTCCACAACAACATCCAAAGAACTGCAGGCCTCAGTTAAGGTCAATGTTCATGACTCCACCATAAGAAAGAGACTGGACAAAAATGGTCTGCATGGCAGAGTTCCACGACGAAAACCACTGCTGAGCAAAAAGAACATAAAGGATCATCTCAGTTTTGCCAGAAAACATCTTGATGATCCCCAAGACTTTTGGGAAAATACTCTGTGGACTGACAAGACAAAAGTTGAAATTTTTGAAAGGTGTGTGTCCCATTACGTCTGGCGTAAAAGTAACACCGCATTTCAGAAAAAGAACATCATACCAATAGTAAGATATGGTGGTGGTAGTGTGATGGTCTGGGGCTGATTTGCTGCTTCAGGACCTGGAAGACTTGCTGTGATAAATGGAACCATGAATTCTGCTGTTTACCAAAAAATCCTGAAGGAGAATGTCCGGTCATCTGTTCGTGACCTCAAGCTGAAGCGAACTTGGGTTCTGCAGCAGGACAATGATCCAAAACACACCAGCAAGTCCACCTCTGAATGGCTGAAGAAAAACAAACTGAAGACTTTGGAGTGGCCTACTCAAAGTCCTGACCCGAATCCTATTGAGATGCTGTGGCATGACCTTAAAAAAAGGTAGTTCATGCTTGAAAACCCTCCAATGTGGCTGAATTACAACAATTCTGCATAGATGAGCGGACCAAAATTCCTCCACAGAGCTGTATCAGACTCATTGCAAGTTATCGCAAACACTTGATTGCAGTTGTTGCTGCTAAGGGTGGCCCAACCAGTTATTAGGTTTAGGGGGCAAACACTTTTTCACACAGGTCCATGTAGTTTTGGATTTCGTTTTCCCTTAATAATAAAAACCTTCATTTAAAAACTGGATGTTGTTCACTTGTGTTATCTTTTAATAATATTTAAATTAGTTCGATGATCTGAAACATTAAAGTGTGACAAACATGCAAAAAAACAAAAAAAAACAAAAAGAAATCAGGAAGGGGGGCCAACAATTTTTCACACCGCTGTGAAAAATTGTATATATATAGCTGATTGGACTCTTATTGTGATAGAACCCTTTCACAGTAGATGATTCATTAATAAGCAACTGATACTTGTTTTTTTTTTTTTCAAATCTATTGCAATGAACAAACAAACTCAGTTGAGGCCAGCAATGAATTAATATATCTATCTATCTATCTATCTATCTATCTATCTATCTATCTATCTATCTATCTATCTATCTATCTATCTATCTATCTATCTATCTATCTATCTATCTATCTATCTATCCCTGGGCGCTGGATATAGCTGCCCACTGCTCCGGGTGTGTGTTCACGGTGTGTTCACTTCTCACTGCCGTGTGTGTGCACTTGGATGGGTTAAATGAAGAGCACCAATTTCGAGTATGGGTTACCATACTTGACAAATGTCACGACTTTCACTTTCACTTTTCTATCTATCTATCTATCTATCTATCTATCTATCTATCTATCTATCTATCTATCTATCTTTTTTTTTTTTAAGTATGACTGGGTATGTGTATGTGTGAGCTGTGCCTCTATTTAGCTTGAAACAACCCCACCAATGTCACCACACTATGCCTGTTTCTGAAAGTGATGGAATGAGTAGCTCAGCATGTGCGAACAGCCCGTGATCAAAAATCTTTTAATGCACGCAAATTCTGCCTCTTTTTCAGCATATCTGAATTTCATCTTTGGAAATGTATGCATCCTCTGCACAATTCTGTACAAGTGTGTGTGTGTGTGTGTGTGTGTGTGTGTGTGTGTGTGTGTGTGTGTGTTTGTGTGTTAATGGTTGGGCATATCTGCACCTCTGCTCAAGAGCCTTTGGGTGCTTGCTACATCAGCCAGCTGTGATTATAAACACAACATCAAAGTGCTTTCCTCTGGTTAAGAAATTTGCTGGTAAGAACTCTTCACTTACAACAGGTGTGTTGCTAAATGCTTTCTGCGTGCTTTAGAAAGAAACAAGCCTCAGAATTTTTGAATTCACAATGTCAGGTGTGGATATTTTGGGATTAATTGACACTCGTCAAACGTAAGCCAAACTTTATATGACTGAAGGAGCTGCATGTTTCTAGGACTGTAGGTGGTTTGTGAGCATGTGACTATCGTGTTCCTAAAAAAGTTAATTCATACATTTAGTAACTAACAGTGTTGGGGGTAACGAGTTACAAAGTAACGGATTACAGTAACTATATTACTTTTTTGGGTAACGAAGTAAAGTAACGCATTACACTAATAATATTGGTAACTACACTACTTTACTAGACTATAGGAACGCGCTTTCCTGCGTTACACAAGCCGTGTTTGCACTTAAGAACGTTTTCTACGAGTAATTTTACGATCGTTCGTTATTGTTTCACGTGCGTTTCCAACAATGCACGTAAAGCAATCGCACGTAGCTGTGCTTTAAGTGCTACTTAGGAGATGCTATCCGTTTGTCAAGTGCTGAAACATCACCTTATAGAATGGCTCTTAATTTTAGTAAACGATAGTTTATTGACGTTAACCTAATGCTGCGTTTCAGACAGACAACTTGGATATAATAACTATAATACATTACAATATTATGGGCCCTATCATACACCCAGCGCAATGCGACGCAAGGCGCAGCGCAAGTGTGTTTGCTAGTTTCGGTCCAGCGCCACGTCGTTTAATTAGCAAATGCATTTGCACCCATTAGTGCACCCATGGGCATGCTGGTCTAAAAAAGAGGTGTGTTCAGGCGCATTGCTGGCGCATTGCTATTTTAAGGAGCTGAAAATAGACTGCGCCATACACCAACTCAAACCTGGTCTAAAGTCTGGCGCAATGTTTTTTCTTTGTTAATTAAAGAGCGTGTTAGTATAGGCGGGTCCACAACGCACGTACACGCTGCCTATTAAACACAGGGACGCACAGCAGCACACAAACATGGCAAATATTAAAAATTAAAGGATTGCAATGCATAAGAATTTTTTGTAGGCTAATTAAATATAAAAATGTCTACATGTCATAATGGATAGTCATCGCATGTATCAGAATTAGGCCTAACTATTTGCTCGCACACGAGCAGCTCCGTTTCATCTCGGAGACGCGTTCTGTCTTTGCGCTTGCCAAATTCCGCCGTGCACATAGCAAATCCGTCATGGCTCGAGCGCAACTAGCTCTTAAAGGGAATGGAAGCTGAGACTCTGATTGGTTTATTGCACGTTACGCCCAAAAAAACACCCATTACTCATTAAAGAATAGGGACAACCCATTTAGACCATGCGCCCAGGCGCGCCAACCGTTTTTCCTTCGTTAAAATAGCAAAAGTGGATTTGGACACGCCCTGAGTGCACCTGCGCCGTGCGCTTTACACTTTGCGTTTAGATCGTTAAAATAGGGCCCTATATTATATTATATTATATTATATTATATTATATTATATTATAGTATATTATATTATATTATATTATACACAAAATAATAAAAAATAAACTACCCTTTATACAGTAGAGAGAGAGAGAGAGAGAGAGACATACAGAAACATAAAAACAACTCAAATACATAAATAACTTCTTAAAATAGCCTTATGAAATGTTTTTCCCCTCCAGAACGCATTAAAATGAGGCTATTTTAAGAAAAAAAATGAATAATTAAGTTGTTTTTATGCATTTAAATAATTAGACATGCTAAAACACAGAATTTGGTAACAATAAAACATATGGTGAAGAAAAAATAAAACATTTTTTATTAAACTTTTAATAAATTGTTGTGAAAATATATAAGTGTTATGATTTAAATTAATTAGACATGCTTTTTGATTAATAAAATTAAATTGAACCATTAAAAAGGAGTTGAGAAAAAATAAAACAGAAAAAAATGGAATCCAGAAAAATTAAAACAGAAAAACTGAATTTTTTTGAAAAAAATAAAACGGTATTTGGGAAAAAATAAAACGTATTTCATAGTACCCTAAAAAAGGAAAGTAAAGTAATAAGTAGTGAAGTTACATTTCAAATCCAGTAACTAGTAAAGTAATCTCATTACAATTTACAGAAGTAACTAGTAACTAATTACATTTTTTGAGTAACTACCCCAACACTGGTAACTAATGTGTGGTTTAAAACTGTAAGACTGGTAATCTGATATTCATTAGCTTTTTCACAATTTTTTTCACCAACTGTTCCAAGAAAAAAAAAAAAAAAAAAAAAAAAAACGTGTTCATGTTGCTAATCCACCTGAGCATGACTCTGTACAAAATTCTTACAAACAGTTCCAGGCTCTGAATCCCAGCACAGTTGGCTAACCATGCTCAACTGTGCTCAACTTTGTTGGTGGAACGAACACCTGTAATGATGTCATCATGGTTTCTGTAGTATGTCTATCCAATAAATATGTCAGTGCTTGGCAGAACTATAAAAAAAAAAAAACACATTATATGTATCAATATAAAAATGCCCATGCAGTAATATTTTTTTAACAATTTACATGAAAAAAAAAAAAAAGGCCAGAATTGAGTGGAATTTTATTATGATTTATTAGGTAACTGTTGGTTTTTGTTATACATTATATGTTTTGATATGAGAATTTCATACTGTATAAACTGTATTTTCCATCACTTACCACTTAGGTTTATGTCTAAACCAACTGCTCGCACAAAACGTTCTGCATTTTTACATTTTTAAAAACTTTAATTTTGTATTATTTAATTATGGAAAACAAAAATGTCGCCTCAATGTTTATATGTACTGGTATTACTAATCTTGTTATCAAGACATTTGGTTACATTTGGTTACATATTTTTATCATGATACCTGTGCATACCTGTGCATGATTTTATCATGATACCTTGTCCAAGCTCTTGTTCTCTCCAGACTGGTCTATTGTAATGCACGCTCACATCAAATTCAAGGTACTGATTCTTGCCTACAAGACACTGGCACTGCACCAATATACCTAAACTCGCTAGTTCAGACTTATGAGCCCTTTAGAAGCTTGCATTCTGCAAGTGAATTACGCCTCATGGTGCCATCCCAAAAAGCCACAACATGACTCTCACAGACCTTTTCCTGAACTGTTCCCAACTGGTGTGGAACAACCTGCCTATATCAATCCAAGCAGCTAAGTCTTTAGCTATTTTCAAAAAAACAAAGACACATCTAAAGACACATCTTTTTCACCATCACCTGACCAATTAATACTATCACTGTCCTATTCTATTCTATTCTATTCTATTCTATTCTATTCGGTCTAATTTATTTATATAAAACGAGAGAAAAAACATCTAGCTATGTGCACTGTGCTAGACCAACTGAGACTTGTCACAGCACTTGTAAATTGTTGCTCTCTTGTTGGTCTGATTGTTTCTACTTTGTAAGTTACTTTGGATAAAAGCATCTACTAAATGACTAAATGTAACTGTAAATAAGTTGTACTGGTGCCTGAACAGTGCCTTAACAAAAACAGCACCTTAAAAAAAAAAAAAAAAGAGAGAGAGAGAGATCCCTTTGTTGTTCCTGTGGTGGAGGCGACAGAGAGAGGAGCCATGGTGGAGGAAGGGCTGAGGCTCCAGGGGGCTGACCGATGGCGTGAATGAAAGAAATGACCAAACTGGTAACCAACATGTCGTTCGTGAACGAGTTAAATGAACTGGTACATCTCGTTCGTGAATGAAATGACTGAACTTGTACATATCTCGTTCATGAACGAAATGAATGAGAGTGTTCTGGGTCAGTCGGCCATTTAGCATGTCAATCTCGATCAGCAATCAGCAGAAAGCAGATGCAAAGCACAGTTATTGTATGTACTGTGCACATACGCCATTTTATTAATTTTTATATTTAGCATAAAGAACATAACTCGTTTAGTCCCTGATTTACAACTTTGGCAAGCAGAGTAATATGGTGAAGAGGTCGAGGAGCTCTATTGGACTCTAATATCGCCCTCCTATCACCCAATCAGATTCGAGAACCAGAAAGAACTGTTGTATGTGTGTGTATATATACAGGTCCTTTTCAAAAAATTAGCATATTGTGAAAAAGTTCATTATTTTCCATAATGTAATGATAAAAATTTAACTTTCATATATTTTAGATTCATTGCACACCAACTGAAATATTTCAGGTCTTTTATTGTTTTAATACTGATGATTTTGGCATACAGCTCATGAAATCCCAAAACTCCTATCTCAAAAAATTAGCATATTTCATCCGACCAATAAAAGAAAAGTGTTTTTAATACAAAAAAAAATCAACCTTCAAATAATTATGTTCAGTTATGGCACTCAATACTTGGTCGGGAATCCTTTTGCAGAAATGACTGCTTCAATGCGGCGTGGCATGGAGGCAATCAGCCTGTGGCACTGCTGAGGTGTTATGGAGGCCCAGGATGCTTCGATAGCGGCCTTAAGCTCATCCAGAGTGTTGGGTCTTGCATCTCTCAACTTTCTCTTCACAATATCCCACAGATTCTCTATGGGGTTCAGGTCAGGAGAGTTGGCAGGCCAATTGAGCACAGTAATATAATGGTCAGTAAACCATTTACCAGTGGTTTTGGCACTGTGAGCAGGTGCCAGGTCGTGCTGAAAAACAAAATCTTCATCTCCATAAAGCTTTTCAGCAGATGGAAGCATGAAGTGCTCCAAAATCTCCTGATAGCTAGCTGCATTGACCCTGCCCTTGATAAAACACAGTGGACCAACACCAGCAGCTGACATGGCACCCCAGATCATCACTGACTGTGGGTACTTGACACTGGACTTCAGGCATTTTGGCATTTCCTTCTCCACAGTCTTCCTCCAGACTTTGGCACCTTGAATTCCGAATGTCATGCAAAATTTGCTTTCATCCGAAAAAAGTACTTTGGACCACTGAGCAACAGTCCAGTGCTGCTTCTCTGTGGGGAATGCGGCACCTGTAGCCCGTTTCCTGCACACGCCTGTGCACGGTGGCTCTGGATGTTTCTACTCCAGACTCAGTCCACTGCTTCCGCAGGTCCCCCAAGGTCTGGAATCGGTCCTTCTCCACAATCTTCCTCAGGGTCCGGTCACCTCTTCTCGTTGTGCAGCGTTTTTTTGCCACACTTTTTCCTTCCCACAGACTTCCCACTGAGGTGCCTTGATACAGCACTCTGGGAACAGCCTATTCGTTCAGAAATTTCTTTCTGTGTCTTAACCTCTCGCTTGAGGGTGTCAGTGATGGCCTTCTGGACAGCAGTCAGGTCGGCAGTCTTACCCATGATTGCGGTTTTGAGTAATGAACCAGGCTGGGAGTTTTTAAAAGCCTCAGGAATCTTTTGCAGGTGTTTAGAGTTAATTAGTTGATTCAGATGATGATACTCAGCTCTATATTTCTTCGTGGCCCGGCGAAACATACCAATTTGAAAAACTAACAGAATACATAGTCAATATAAAAAATTGGATGGCGAGTAATTTCTTACTGCTAAATTCTGAAAAAAAAAAAAACAGAGGTGTTAATTATAGGACCTAAAAACCAAGCTGTCTAAGACTTGATGGCTGCTATGTCAATTCTTCTTCATCAGTTAGGAACCTAGGTGTGGTATTTGATGGCAATCTTTCCTTAGAAAGCCACGTTTCTAGGATTTGTATAACTGCACTTTTCCATCTCAAAAATATATCTAAATTATGACCTAGGCTCTCAGTGTCAAATGCAGAAATGTTAATCCATGTGTTTATGACCTCAAGGTTAGATTATTGTAATGCTTTATTGGGTGGTTGTTCTGCACGCTTAATAAACAAACTCCAGCTAGTCCAAAATGCAGCAGCTAGAGTTCTTACTAGAACCAGGAAGTATGACCATATTAGCCCAGTTCTTTCAACACTGCACTGGCTCCCTATCAAACATTGTATAGATTTTAAAATCTTGCTTATTACTTATAAAGCCCTAAATGGTTTAGCACCTCAGTATTTGAATGAGCTCTTGTTACATTATAGTCCTCCACATCCGCTGTGTTCTCAAAACTCTGGCAATTTGATAATACATAGAACATCAAAATCAAAATCAAATCGGCAGATCCTTTTCCTATTTAGCGCCTAAACTCTGGAATAACCTACCTAACATTGTTCGGGAGGCAGACACACTCTTGTAGTTTAAATCTAGATTAAAGACCTATCTCTTTAACCTGGCTTACACATAACACACTAATACACTTCTAATATCCAAATCCATTAAATTAGTTTTAGGCTGCATTAATTAGGTAAATCGGAACCAGGAATACTTCCCATAACACCCGATGTACTTGCTACATTGTAAGAAGAATGGCATCTACGCTAATATTCGTCTGTTTCTCTCTTATTCCGAGGTCACCGTAGCCGCCAGATCCAGTCTGTATCCAGATCAGAGGGTCACTGCAGTCACCCGGATCCAGTATGTATCCAGCCCAGATGGTGGATCAACACCTAGAAAGGACCTCTACAGCCCCGAAAGACAGCGGAGACCAGGACAACTAGAGCCCCAGATACAGATCACCTGTAAAGATCTTGTCTCAGACGACCACCGGGACAAGACCACAGGAAACAGATGAGTCCTCTGCACAACCTGACTTTGCTGCAGCCTGTAATTGAACTGCTGGTTTCGTCTGGTCAGTGGAGAACTGGCCCCTCGACTGAGCCTGGTTTCTCCCATTCTGTCACCGATGGAGTTTTGGTTCCTTGCCGCTGTCGTCCCTGGCTTGCTTAGTTGGGGACACTTCATTTACAGCGATATTGTAGACTTGATTGCAAATGATTGCACAGATACTATTTAAACTGAACTGAGCTGAATGATGACATCACTGAATTTAGTGATGAACTGCCTTTAATTGTCATTTTGCATTATTGACACACTGTTTTCCTAATTAATGTTGTTCAGTTGCTTTGACACAATCTTTTTTAGAGTCATCGCTATATAAATAAAAGTCACTTCAATTTAATTAATGAACTTGAAAGTATTTTCTCTTTTGTTATTTCATGGGAGCTTCAAAGAAGATGGAGAAAGCCAGAGTCTTGTGCCCTGCGTTTATCAGTATCCTTATGTCCGTTGGGTGAAAAAGAAAAACTCAGTAAATAAAAAAGTAAAAAATAATTTGACTGATATCTTTTTCCCCCCAAGGTTTCTATAGATATCACAATATACTGATATATATGTATATATAGGCTGTTGATTGGTTAAAATATTTAATTGCAATTAATCGCAGGATTGACATGAGTTAACTCGTGATTAATTGCAACTTTCTGTTCTAAATGTATCTTACATGGGCATGGACAAATATGGACGCTTTACGCAAATGCATGTTTATTATTAGTGAAACCATAGTCAACATAGAGCATGAAGACTGGATATGTTTCATAGGTCATAGATGTTTTTCAAATAACTTGTTCATGTCTATTAGACACAATTTAAAAAAAAGGAACATAGAAATACTAGGTTCCCATTACTTCTCTTTCTTTGCACTGTGCAATGTACTTACACAAGCCTGTTTACATTATTTGCAGGACAGGACAGCTCACTTCTGAACATGCAAAATGTACATTTATTATTTATTATTACATTTGTTTGCATCTCTGTGCCCACATACTGTAATTTGATGCAGCCGAATTCTCAATAAAACTGTTTTCATTGTTATATTTGACTGTTTCTGTTGTAGGACAACCAAATTAATATAAAATAGTAACTGAAACACAACCTCTTAAGACTACACCAGCTCTCCCTTCCAAGATGTTAATCTACAAAAAAACGATGAGCCATCGTCTGATGAAATCAAAGACACATAAGATAAAGTCAATAGCTGTGTTGTGATTTTCACTATACTTGCATGTAAAATTAGAGAAGCAACGATCTGGGCTGCGTTTCCCAAAAACGTTCTAAGCTTAAGTACATCGTACACCCATTGAAACCAGTGGAGCTACGATCAGCTTAAGTTTACAATGCTTTTGGGAAACGCAGCCCTGGTTTAACTAAAAGTGCTACTCCTCTCAGCCACTCGCTGAACAGAGCAGACGCAAAACCTCGCGAGGCAGAACTGACGAGTCTAAATAAGGGTTGTCCAATTATGTGTTATGTATTGTTGCTAGCCGTTTTTTTTTTTTTTTTATTAAATAAAAATATCTGATTCTAGTGTCAAAGTCGTTAAGTTGGCAACACTATTGGCATTGGAGCAAACAGGAAATGCGCACTGAATTTTTAGAGTAGATTTTTTTTTTCAGATTTCTTTGATAAATTGTAAGTTCAGAAAAACATAATTTAACTCAGATATAAATCTTTTGTAATTTCTATCATTACAAAAGATATATATATATATATATCGGCCAAACAAATTATATATAATAACAATAACAACAGTAATAGCCATATAAAACAATTGCGCTGTAAAAAAACATAAAAACAATAATAATACAATAATAAATAAAATAAATAAATAAATAATTTATTTCCTAATTTCTACACTAGAAAGAGATATTTTGAATTTGGACTGCATTCAAACTGCTAGTTTTCAGCAATTTATACTGCACTTTTAAGCTTTCATTTTGACAGAAACGGCAGTAGAGCTTTAATTTTTTTAGGACAACTCCTCATTATTAAATGCATCTCACTACAAATCTAGTAGTGAAATGCTGTAATCATCTGCCACAAAAATTAAAGCCTATCTGGTGGCTGTTGCATTCTCAAATGTGTGCTACACAGCACATGCAATAAACAAGTTCACTACATTCTTTCACTGTGAGTGGAGCCGTTCTGAGGCACTGAAAACACTGGATCACGAGCTGATCAAGCTGATTGACATATTGACATTGACATATTGACAGTGTCACAACATGTTTGCACATTTGCCCCTTGCACATTCCTGTGTATCTTAATATTTAAGACTACAGTATACTTTCATGCACATTATTTTCTATTCTATATTTAATTCTACAGTATATTTTTTTATATTTTATTCTTATATTTTATTGTTAACTTTTATTTCATTCTTTCATACCTATATTTATGTATACTGTATTTTCATCTGCGTTGTATTCTTTAATAATTGCACTGTCCATGGTGCGGACCTGACTCACATTTCACTGCTGGTTATATATTCTCTATATAATTGTGTATGTGATGAATAAAAATCTTGAATCTTGAACCTGAACTAAACGAAGTGTGCTTTGCTGTGAAACACACAGCATCAACAGAGATGATGAAGGTATTAAGCCATTGTGCTTTCGGTTTTAGTTCATTTCACAGATACTCTGCCAAAGCATAATTGCCGAAAACACAACTTTAAAGACATTTTATGTTAGAATAAGAAGTTTAAATATATTTTAAAAACTACACTTTTTGCCCGAAAAACCTATGGTTTCAAATCATCATGTGACCACGATAATACACTCATTATTAAAAATAAAGTTTCTTTACTGGCATCAATAATTCCACAAAGAACCTTTACCATACATGGAACCTTTTTCATTCCACAAAAGGTTCTTTAGAGTGGAAAGAGGTTCTTTAGATGTCTGTATGTTTATCTTTTACATTTTGAAGAAAGCAGCTCATGCCCTATAGCTTTGTTTAGCACATGTAAAATGCCTTTGGAGGCTTAGGGAAATGGATATACTATTTCACATCAGCATGACCAGACAGATGCCTGTGATGAGGCCATGGGTGTGAAGGCACAGTAGCTCAGTTTGTCAAGCAGCAGTGTTCAGTCATCAGGACCCTCCCACTTGGCCCAGGAGCACTGAATGCTGAGGTGTAATGGACTGCTAAATGAATGAAACATTAGCATATGTAGCTCAGCGGCAGGCCCTGCTTCCCAGCTCCCCTGGCCACCTGTGGATTTTGAAAACCTCTGAAGGGCTTTGATCATTTAATGGTCCATGCAGTTTCATGAAAATGTGGTCTGGAATTGCCTGGCTAAAAAGACAACATCAGGCTGCTAAACTAGTTTTACCAACAATACTTGTTTAGCCAACTAGCTTCACAAGATAAATCATGCTAGCTGAACATGGTCACTAACATGCTTTGCTGAACAAAACCTTGACTATGTTTATGAATTAGCTAAATGAGTTCCCAATTAACAGTAATCTGGCATAAACCTGGACCAGGGTCCCGTACTTCATACGTCACTAACTCATTTAGCTGGATTTGATTGTTGACGATTTGGCATGATCTTGGATAGTTTGGTTCTTCGAAGCTCATCCCGGAGTTGCTGTCATAGCAACAGGCCCGTAAACTTAAACCTGCTCAGGAGCAGGCTTATTTCATGTAAACAGGATTAGATTGTATCTTATTAAGAAGAATTGATACTGCTATCAATGTCCGCTACCACCACTACTTTATTACAAGAGCATCCTACTGATCCAGGGACAATAATTTAAAATAATAATAATTAAAAAAAATATTTAAAGATAATATAATAACGTTATGTAGTCTTTAACACTGCCAGTTTTACTCACTGAAAGATTTATTCATCATAAAATAATAACTTCATAATTGTATTAGAGTCTTACACACAGATAATGTAGAGTCGTGCATTAAGTCGTGCATTATGGGAAGTTGTGGCCTAGTGGTTAGAGAGTTTGACTCCTAACCCTTCGAGACTCGGGTGCCCTTGAGCAAGGCACCAAACCCCCAACTGCTCCCCGGGCGCCGCAGCATAAATGGCTGCCCACTGCTCTGGGTGTGTGTTCACGGTGTGTGTGTGTGTTCACTGCTGTGTGTGTGTGCACTTTGGATGGGTTAAATGCAGAGCATGAATTCTGAGTATGGGTCACCATACTTCGCTGTATGTCACTTTCACTTCACTTTTAATTGGAGTGGTGACAGCTATGGGAGTGGCTTGATGGAGCACAGGAAATACAGATAACATAATCTTGATTCTTAAGAAACTTTCATAAATGCTGTTACGTAAAAAATCTGTCCAAATATAAAATTAAATGAACAGCTAATTACTACATTGAAATAAAAATGTAAAGACTGTACAAATACTATAAATCGCGAATCTAAATAATTGGGAATTATATTATATAATAGATTCATTTATCTATTATAACATTTATGTAGTTTTCGCTTGGCTGTTTCCTTATAAAAGTCCAGAAATTTGTCAAGTTTTTCATCAGGTGTCTTTTAAAATTATATAATGTCATTACGTTGCCATCTTGCCGCCAGCCAATCGCTGCATTGCTGATCGTGGTTTCGAGTATCGATACATAGCCCCTTTTAAACCAGCCAATGAATGCGCAATTATCTCAGATAACTCAATCCAGCCATACTAATCATCAACAACAGGTGCATTCGAAGAACTGAATTAGCCAGATCCTGATTAGCGCGATGATATCATCATGGATGTGACATTTCATCTCAGATGTAATAAGCGACGTATGAAGAACGGACCCCAGCATGAAAATTAAGTAAAACAAGATCCAATATCAGGATCCAATATCAGGACCAATATGCACTTCATCCTGCAACAACGACTTATGTGAGGATCCTGTTTGTGGACTTTAGTTCGGCTTTCAACACCATCATCCCAACAGCCCTCCAGACCAAACTGACCCAGCTCTCTGTACCTAGATCTATCTGTCAGTGGATCACCAGCTTTCTGACAGACAGGCAACAGCTAGTGAGACTGGGGAAATTCATGTCAAACAGCCGTTCCACCAACACTGGTGTTCTCTCCCCACTGCTCTTCTCCCTCTACACCAACAACTGCACCTCTAAAGTCCCCTCTGTCAAGCTCCTAAAGTTTGCAGACGACACTACAGTCATTGGTCTCATCCAGGATGGTGACGAGTCTGCTGCAGTTTTAACAAACTGGAGCTGAACACTCTCAAAACAGTGGAGATGATAGTGGACTTCAGGAGGAAACCTCCCTGCACTCCCCCCACTAACCATCATAGACAGCACTGTAGCTGCAGTAGAGCCATTCAGATTCCTGGGATCCACCATCTCCCAGGACCTGAAGTGGGACAATCACATTGACTCCATTGTTAAAAAGGCCCAACAAAGGTTGTACTTCCTTTGCCAGCTGAGGAAGTTTAACCTGCCACAGGAGCTGCTGAAACAGTTCTACTCAGCCGTCATTGAGTCTGTCCTGTGCACTTCAATAACTGTCTGGTTTGGTTCAGCTACAAAATCAGACATCAGAAGACTACAGAGAACGGTTTGGACTGCTGAAAGGATTATTGGTGCTCCCCCGCCCACCCTTCAAGAACTGTATACATCCAGAGTGAGGAAAAGGGCTCCGAAAATCACTCTGGACCCCTCACATCCAAGTTACACTCTTTTTGGACTTTTGCCATCTGGCCGGCGCTTCAGAGCCGCAAATACCAGGACAGCCAGGCACAAGAACAGTTTCTTCCCCCAGGCAATCTACCTCATGATCAGTTAAATGTTCCCCACATTATGCAATAAAAAGTGCAATACCCTTATATATATTTGTTGCCCCTCCATCTTAGTACATCCCCGCATTTCACTCTATTCTATTCCATTATCATTTATAGCACAACTGTTCATACAAGTTATTTTCCAATGTACTTTGCAATATTTGCCCTGTTGTTGTTGTTGTCTCTGTGTACTGGAAGCTTATGTCACTAAAACAAATTCCTTGTATGCGCAAGCATACTTGGCAATAAAACTCATTCTGATTCTGATTCTGACATTGTATGGTTAGGTTTAGGACTGAAATTGGCACTTTGACAACATTCTAATTTGATATTTTAGATCTTGTTAATGTTAATTTGGTATTGTTAATGTGAATTTATATTTATCTGAAAGAAAGTTTTTTTCAAGCACAACAAAAGATATTGATCCAGGGATGTTGCGTTATGAAATCATATTTACCTTAGAAACTGAAATATCAATGGGTAGATATTGTGTTCTACTGTAAATTAAAATGTTAAATACAACAACCATTCCTTTATAGGCAGCACTGCTATATCACTTTATTGTTTGCATTATACTACAGCAGGGATGTCAAACTCAATTCCTGGAGGGATGGAGCCCTGCATAGTTTAGATTCAATCCTAATTAAATACACCCGATCCAACTAATCAAGTCTTTCAGGCTTATTTGAAAGCTACATGGTATGTGTGTTGAAGCAGGGTTGGAACTGATCAGTGAGAGCAGAATGAATGTGTCACACGTTTTAAACTCAACAAAATGGTAAAATACATATATCAAGAGCATGCTCACAGATGAAAACAACAGAGAACAAAACATGTTGAAGTGGATTAGAGCTATAAACTCAAATATAGGAATTTTCTGCCAAAAAAGCTTATACTACTGTTTCAGCTATTAAAATAGTTCAGTTTTGTATGTAATGGAAATTTATTATTATTAAAAAATAAATATATGTGTGTGTGTGTGTGTGTGTGTGTGTGTGTGTGTGTGTGTGTGTACACATACATAAAGTTCATTTAGAATAAGTTTGGAACATTTTTTTTTTTTTTTTTTTATCTATAGATATAAAATTTTGTTTGTTTTAAGTAATGACCAAGCGGGCAACGGCAGACAGCGAGTTGATCATAGCCTATGTTTGATCAATTTAACCTTCTCAAATCATCACGACTTGCCTAAAATAAAATCTATAGATATAAAATTTCAATCATATCAGAATGTTATTTACAATTTTTAACCTAGATAAATGTATGCTGTTGGACACATATCCAATCATTTGTGCGGAGAGTAGAAGCTGAAGCGCGCTCTGCAGGACATGGAGGCACCAGTGCGATCACTTGCATTTTTTTCTAACAGTGGAAACAACTTAAAATACACAGTCATTTTTGCTCATAAAGGTAAGAGTAATATGTCATTCTAAACTGTAAAGGGTCTACTTTTAGTTGTGTGCACTCACAATATCAACAAAACTTTGTGCTTTTATAAAATAAAGACAACAAATGCTTTCTGCCGTCTAGGTCTTGAGCAGGAGTGCTTCACAATGATGAACCTACACTCAGCAAATTGATAAATGATAAAAATATATAGAAGTCTTATAACTATTACTTTAAAACAAAGTTATTTAAATAATAATAATAAAAAAATAGAATATCTGTAGAGACTGTGTCTAATCTGTAAAGATCCATTTCTCTCTAAAGGCATGTCCAATGAGGAGATGGCGAGTCATTTTTTTCATCACCATGATTGATAGATATCTAAAATATAAAAATAAGGAAAAGCCTAAAACAGGCCCAATTATAATTTGCATTTTATTTGATTATTCTGTACAACTAAAAAATAAAACACAAATTATAATGGCATATATATATATATATATATATATATATATATATATATATATATATATATATATATATATATATATATATATATATATATATAACTTTGTCCTATAAGTGTATCGCTGCATATTTTTCTGATTTTTATGTTGCTCTGTTCTGAATACCTTGAAATTTAAAGGGTTTGCTGCAATGCAATTTTGTCTGATATGTGAATTATTTATTAGCTTTTTGTTTAATCCATACAGCAAATGCTTTAAAAACAGCTTTGAAAATTACTTTATTGCATTCCAGACGGTTTTAAAGTACTTTTCACTATAAATTTTACGGGTAGCTTGAATGTAAAACTGTCATGTAAATGGTCATGAATTCATTGTATTCCCATTTGTAAAATAGTCTACAAATGAATTGCTTTTGGCTAGCCCGATCTCATGAAAGTGTGTATAAAACGATTTTCTGCTTCTATTTGGTGTAATGTTTATATGCAGAAATTGACTTTGGCATGAAAAAGACTGATAAATTCATTCATAATTAATAGCATGGCTGGTTCAGTCGACAGGAAACACAGGCCTATAATAACTGCTGAAATGTATGCGGGGCCAATCCAAAGTCAATTTTACTCACAATGCTAACAACAGTACGCACACACATACAGACGCCACTGACTCAAACACCAAGACAAATAGTCCAGCTCCAGGCTGCTACAGTCTGATCTGAAATATTCAGCCGTGCCCTCCAAAAAATAACCACATGACCTTAGCAGTTTTTACTCATATGAACCTTGTTATTAATATAAACAATCTATACCTGCTGCACAAAATAAAGCAGCTTAAAGGGGTAGTTCACCTAAAAATGTAAATGATCCTTATTTTACTCACTCCAAACCAGTGTTAATTTTGGCAGGCATTTTTAATTTAGTCTTAGTCTTAGTCTTGAGACTTAGTCACATTTTAGTCATTTGAGTCTTTCATAGTTTTAGTCGACGAAAAGTCATTGCATTTTAGTAAACTTTTAGTCAGTAGTTTTAGCCAAACTGTAGTTACCAAAATTTATTTTGGTAGCTATTTTATATGTAGTTTTCAAATTAAAATAATCATTAATTCTTCTGTCTTTAGACCAAATCAATTAAGCTTATGAGAAATTTGAATCAAGGACTGAATTTGGAAAATCTTGAATAAATTATGACAGTTTTCATTTTTGGGTGAACTTTCCCTTTAAGTGAAAAAGGAGCAACTTATAAAAATATTATATATATATATATATATATATATATATATATATATATATATAATATATATATATATATATATATATATATATATATATATATATAAAGAAGCACAATAAGACAAATACAATAGAGATACAAATTAACTCATTTTCAGATACTGTAGGTTTTACTTAACATGTATACATTTATTTAACATCTTTTGTTGGTTAACATTAATGACAGATAGGTATTTAATTTGAAATGCTGTCCTTTTAAGACGGAAGGCATGCATGAAATACTGACACACGTTCAGTTTTCACCCACCTGTTCACGTTCACTTAATCCATAACCTACTGTATTTACGTGAGATACTCTGCACAATAAACATTTAGACTGCTGTGTGTGTATTTGAGCACTGAGAACTGATCGTGCACTGTATATGAGAACTGAGGAAGTGGAGCGTGCACGCGCGCGCGAGAGAGCACTTCTATCAGCGTGATTTTGCCTATCCCGCCTTCACTAACTTTAAGTTAATCGACAACAAAATTGTGACTCCCGGGAAAAACGGGACGTCTGGTTACCTTATCCCTACCCCTTCGGGTGCTGAGGCGCGTTTTTTTAGCCTATCCATCCACTGCGGCTGCTATACTGACTAGATATGCAAACGGCCCTTATCCAATCGCAATTCAATGACAGGGACCACATTTTGAAAGACAGAAGCCTATAGGATGCATTTTGAATGTCTGGTAGTCCTCAAATAACATTATAGTCCAGTCACGTCTAGTTAACGAAAACGCGGCATAAATTTCGTCATAATTTCGTCATCAGATATTATTTTTAGCTTGTCAATGTCTTAGTATAGGATCTTCTATATATAATTTTATTTTTTCCCCATACACCATAATTATTGAGAATAATTCATTTACTAGAGGAGAGGATTATTATTATTATTGTTGTTGTTGTTGTTGTGGTGGTGTTACAATAAAACAATAAAGTTTAAAATATTATCATTCATGTAATTATATGCCTATACAATGTTTTCAGTTTTCAGTGGTTTAAGGAATACTTGTAGGCCAAGTCTATCACAGGATTTAAAAAAAAAAAATAAATAAATAAATAAAATGAAAATAAAAAGAATAATGATGATGATAATAATAATAATAATAATAATAATAATAATAATAATAATAATAATAAATACATAAATAAATAATAAAAAACACAAAAAATTAACTTTCACAAAAAAAATATTAATACATTAATTCTTAAAGTATATTTGTCTGTGTATAAGGCTGGGTGATATGGCCATTCATTTCATATGGCCATATATATATATATATATATATATATATATATATATATATATATATATATATATATATTGATTATCAGTATTAACCACAGTATTCATTTATTTTTTTTTATTTGTATTTTTTAAATCCAACTCTAATTAGAAAACATTGATCTATTTGTATGATGTGATTCATGTTGAAACACATGATTTTCATAATAATAATAATAATAATAATAAAAGTTAAGCATGTCAATCCACCCCTAAACCTAAGCATCAGTGCTTAGGTTTTGTAAACAGCTCGTACAAAAACAAATGAATAAAATTGTATTAATTCATACAAATTAGCCACCAATTTGCCAAAATGTAAAATATTTGGACAGGGTTGGACAGACTGATGTCACATTTATTTCTGTTGTGTGATGGTTCATTGCTATCAACATAAATTTTATCTCAATCCCATTTTGAGATTGTTTTATTGCCAAGCCGTAATTTGAGGCTTTCAATATGCCAGACTGATAAACTGCAATCATCACTATGAAAAACATTTTTCACAGATTTCACATACACACATTCATACAATCATAATTTCATAAAGCATTTTAATACCTTCTTGCCTGTGCTTAGTATTTCAGGATATTGAATCATAATAACAGTTTTGCCTGCCAAAAAAAAAAAAAAAGATAATTTTTAGCTGTTCTATTTGAAAACGCTCTGTGTTTTCTTAAAAGGCGACAGCTCTGCCCAACATTACAGTTGACATGACAAGCACATAAAAATCTGCCAGTTGACTGAAATTAAACAATCATCAACAGCATTATGCAGGACAGCATTTTTCCAACAATTCAGCAGCCTGAGGCGACACCAGACCCTGAAAGAGGAACCAGCACTGGGATGTAATGCATGGATGATGAGAGAGAAAGTGGAAATAAGAACGAACCAAGTGGCAGTCATCCAAAATCCTGATGGTTTAAGACTGCCAGTGAAAAGGCATCAGGAAATGCTTCTTGTCGCCGCATTATCCTCCAGCCACCTCTTAGACTTTGGCACAGTGGCCATGGAAGAGGTTACAGATGAATGCTATTAGCAGGGGCAAATCATATTTCATTTATAATATGTTGTGTAACTTGCACAGCCATGTGTCTTCTGACTTATTTGTGGTAGGATTTGAATCTGTGTCACAGTTTGTATCCCGCCTGAGCGGTTGTACACCAAAGGTCACATTTATCAGAGGATGTTCAAAGACTGCAATCTCTTCAGTCTGATGCTTTCAGGGTTGAATCATGGCATTGTAGAGAGGCCACTCACATGGACACAAATGATAGATGGGACGTGAAGGGGATGTGCCCATCTGGATATCCATCATGTTACTAATCACGTCTTGCCATGAGAGATCCTCAGAATATGGAAGTCTCTATTGGCAAAGCTTTGTTCTTTGATGATAAATTCTTTATGCTAGGCAGTACATATACTGTATGGATTCACTATGAAGGAATTGTGGTCACTGATGGTGTTGTTTTATGTTTACACACTGCCTGAATTGTTTCCAATTCCAATCCAGATCCAATTCAGTAAAGTAGTACAAATCAGGTAACTTCGAAAATATTACACATTAAGCTTATAATATTGATTTATAATTTGAGCTGTCAGGGCAAATTCTGTGTGAAAATCTGGCTGGTCACTCATTTTTAGGTGGTTATACCACAAGACTGTAAATAAAGAGCTGTTCTCATGTATATATGTGCACTTCCATGTGTACTAAGCTCTGACTATCTTTCAAAGAGTCAATGCCATGAACCTCACAAACTTTGGCAAATTAAGTTATTATAGCAGCCAGCCAATAGTATTGGAACTGTCGATTTGAGTCGGTGTCTGCCATTTATGTAATATGCATCAGAGAGTCAGTGAACTGTGGCTGAGGTTGAGACTAGCACACAAGTATGTGTTTACTCTGAGAGAGCTGTCATATGCCATAAAGTCTGGTGTAATCATGAGGGAAGGAAAGATTTGTGTTTTGAGAGGAGGAGGAGGTATTTCATAAAGATCTCTATGATGGCTTGATCTAAGGAATAGAGTGAGGTGTAGAACGACTGGTCATTGTCAGCGTGTCATCCATTAGAAGAGATATGGGCAGTCGATTCTCTGGCAGACTCATCACAGGGGTTCTTTCACAAGAGTGACATAGACATTACAAGATAAAAAAAAAAAAAAAAAAAAAAAAAAAAAACTCACAGCTTCTCTGCCCACCCAGGCATGGATGCTGTTTAATGGGTCCTATTTATACTCAGAATAGCTTTCTGTAATTTATTATACACAGGCAACTGCAGGAAATACAAACAAGGTTTGATGGAGTCTGCAAAAGACAGATCAATATAGACAACAGAGACAATATATTTCCAAGTCTTCATTTATAGACACAATACAATGGGTACACTTTTTAAAATGGTCATATTCTTAATCACAATATAGAAATTATTATTATTATTATTATTATTATTATTATTATTATTATTATTATTACATAGACATTTCACTACTATGATTTTAGCAGATGCTGTAATTTTTAAATGAAAAACTGGAAATTATCAAGAAATATTTCAGTTCTTATTTTTCCCCTTTCTTTGAATTAATTTTTGAAATATATATTCTTAGTATGCACAACACACTTGGGGAAAAAAGAAAAGGAAATACACTAATAAAGTCTTTAATGCTGTTAAACAACACCTTACAGTTTATTATTTTAACCTTACGGTACTATTGTAACTCACAACACACACATCTAAAATATAAGACAGATTTGGTGCTGAAAAGCCTGCATGGGTTTCGTATTTGAAAGTTCCTGTATAGTTTGAATTTCCTACCTACTCCATTTTTCATCTCATCAGACACAAACAATCCATCTCTCAAACTGTTTCATGTTTTTTGCATTTAACATAAAAGGAAGATCAATATTGCTGTCGTCTTAATGAATACTTTGACAGAAAAACTCTTCACACCCTGCATCAATTAAAAGTTTAGACTATTGTTTAAAGCAGACTGTGTCAAAGCTTTAGAGTATTATTATTTCGCTATTGTACCCAAAGTTGTGAGGGCAGTGGGAGGAAAACGTATGACAAAGAATGTAACGCTCCCTCATCAAATGCAGGATAAAATACCTCTAGCAAAGTGCTGACTGAATGCTGTTTCATGTCATTTCTGTCACCGTGTCAAACATTTAATCTTTTAGGTCTGTTAGTCAAGGCTCTTTTGCCGTTGAGTTTTTTTTTTTTTTTTTTTAACTACACAACAAGTTTTTTTTTTTTTTTTTTAAACTACACAACACTAACAACTATGGATATTTTTGCTCTGATGTCAAGTGGAAAGTGCTGCCGGCAGAGTGAAGAGAGTATTAGCTGTAAACTAAGTAAATGAATCATGTTTACATGAAGTGTTGAATCATCACAGTGAACACAAACAAACATTATTATTTCCACAAGTGAAAACGTCTCAATTATGTATGTAACCCTTGTTCCCTGAAGGACGGAACGGAGACGTAACATCGGTGACCGACAAATTGGGATCTTGCTTTGAGATACCAATCTACTTACAGTGTAACTAAATGAGCCAATGCATATTGTCATGCGATGATTGCATCCAGCTTCCACTGATCACAGCATGAGCATAAAAAGGCAGCAGGTGCAACGCATTCCAGGTTTTCATGAGGAGCCGAGCCGGTGACCTGGCCGGACGTGACGTCTCAGCTCCCTTTCAGTTGGTTACCCACCATGTCACGTTGGTGACCGACAAATTGGGATCCCTTCCAAAGCACCATAGATGCTGCCCCTTTCCAGTGTCCTGTGCGAGTTGCCTGGGCCCCTTTTTGGTGTAGGCCGGGGCTCTCAACAAAAAGACCAGTCACTGTTGTCATAGCACTACCCACTTAGTGAGATTGGATAAAACTGAAAAAAAAAAAAAAAAAATACCCCACCTGGAACAGGAATGTTGTGGAAGCCCCATCCTTCCCGAAGGAGGTTTCGCAAGCACTACACATATGACGCCCATTTAGGTGCATATAGAAGATTAGGGTTATTGTAACCCTTTTGGAAATGACAGAAGTCTGCTAGGGAAACACGGACTCTGAGGGTATAACGTGAACTTTACACATATGGGAACCACTTAGGTCTCTACATATGGAACCCAGACCGGATTCATCGAGTGAGGGCATGGCACCGGAAGTTCCACCATGTCTGGCTGCCGAGGGGATGGAGGAGCTCGACAGGGTCTACAGTACGGACTCTCTGGAGCTGTTTTAGCAAGCCGACTCTAACCGGGGCCTCTCAGTGTTTCTACCCATTTGAGGTGAGAACACAGGAGGATACCGGCTTCCCACAAAGGCTATAGATTCTAGCGAACATGTCTGAGGTCCTGAAAGGGTTAGTTCAGCCAAATACTAAAATTATGTCATTAATGACTCACCCTCATGTCGTTCCAAACCCGTAAGACCTCCGCTCTGAAAACCGATGCAACCGGTTCTTGACTCGAGAACGAGTCAATGTTTCGTTCGTTATCTGACTCTGCTCGGTGTTCATCTTCAGTTCTCTCTTCACAGCAGTTCAGTCCGTGTACTGTTTGAGTAAATGAATTACTCTGGGATATTGGTTTATATGAACTCAGAGGGAGTGTCAGCCACATTAAAAAAAAGTTAACAGCTTAAGTCATTTGTGGATTAATGCTTATTGTAGAAGCGAACCATTTCAAGTGATTCAGCTCGATTTGGTGAACTGGTTCAAGAAGATCCGGTTACATCGAGTGATTCGTTCGCGAACCGGATATCTCTAAACTGCAGTGTTGTGAATGCGCTCACAACAGACCCGGAAGAGAAGACAATGCTGAATAAATTCGTAGTTTTTGCTATTTTTGGACCAAAATGTATTTTTGATGGTTCAAAAAATTCGAACAGGTTCCACTTCAAGGTTTAAGCGTGTCTCATAGACTGTGCTTTTGCCGAAGTGATGGTGTCAACTACCTCTTGGGGTAGGTCACAAAGAACCTCCGCGTCCCGTCCAGGGGCATGAAGTTTCCAGAGGTCTGGACGTGGGTGCCACAGGGTGCCCTGTCTCTGAGTCAGTAGATCCTTCCTCAGAGAAATCTGCCAGGGAGGAGGAGCATTAGTTCGGGAAACCAGGTACGAGTGCACCAATATGCAGCCACAAGCAGGACCAGCTCCTCGTCCTCCCTGAACTTGCACAGCATCTATGCGAGAAGGCTCACTGGGGGAAACGCATACTTGCGCGGGCTCCACGACCAGCTGTGTGCCAGTGCGTCCTTGCCGAGTGTTTCCAACTGGCAGTGAGATGTTTCTGGAGAGGCAAACAGGTCTACATGAGCGGCTCCGAAACGTCTCCCATCAGCTGGACCATATGGGGATGGAGTCTCCATTCTACAGAGAGCGTAGCTTGTGACAGCTTGTCGGCCGTAAGGTTGAGCAGACCTGGAATGTGAATGGCACGAAGTGACATCAGAACCTTCCGACTCCAAAGGAGGAGGTGGTGGGCGAGTTGCAACATGTGACGGGAGCGCAGACCATGTTGTCGGTTGATGTATACAACGGACCACAGATTGAAGGTTTGGCGACAGGCCAGTATAATTTGGACCCGGTGAGTGCCATGCCCACCTCGGGATTCGACTATGAAGCCACCTCTGAAATGGTCTCATAACTGCCGCTGCAGCTGCCATATGCCCCAGGACCCTCGTAAATAGTTTCAGTGGGACCGCTGTCCTGCCCTTGAACGAATTCAAGCAGTTCAGCACCAACCACACATGTTCCTTCTTCATATTGGCTGGAGGGACCGGCTCTATTGAGTTCTTCGCCAGTAGGACTGCAATTTCCGCATGCAAGACAGGAGCATCGGGCGCCTTCACTGCTGTGAAGCAGATGGCACTGAACTTGGGTGGACACCGGGTGAACTGAATCGTATAGCCGAGGCTGATGCTCCGCAGAAGCCAGTGATACAGGCTGGGTAGCTCTAGCCAGGCACCCAGATACCGTGCAAGCAGGACCACCACCGTACCCGCAGTGGGGCAGCAAGGTGGAACGCAGGGACCCAACTCAGGCGGCTTGTGAGCAGACTGAAGAGGGTCTGAGTGTGCGGTGCAATGCTTACCTGGTTCCACAGTTTGGCAGAGGGTGTGTGAGTAGGGCCTTTGTTGGCCTTTGCACAGGGGAGATGGCCGCCTGCAACACAAACGGGGTAGTGCAGCCTGATGTGTGTAACCCACTCAACACAGGAAACCACCACCTCTAAAGCGTCGTACTGCCAACACAAAGAGCTTTCAAAGAGCATGCTGAACTCGTTCAGTCTTCTCTCAGTAGTCAGGAGCAGAACGATGTGATCGATCGGCTCCGAAGCGAAAAGCTGGTATGCGTTGCACCTGCTGCCTTTTTATGCTCACGCTGTGATCAGCGGCAGCTGGATGCCATCATCGCATGTCAATGTGCATTGGCTTGTTTAGTTACACTCAAAGTTGATTGGTCTCTCGAAGCGAGAACCCAATTCATCGGTCACCGACGTGACGCTGAGAGTGACCAACTGAAAGGGAACCTAAATTCTCAGACAAAGACTCATAACCTAAAGCTGTCATGGTAACAATGAACTCTGTCACTGTCTCTTATCTAACACAAACAGTTATTTTAGAACATTCAACAGCATGGCTGTCCACTGTTTTAAGATTCTTTGTGACTTATCTAATAAAGCAGTGTTTATTTTATTGTCATTTCCAAACATAGATCAGTCTGAAATGACTGTTTATTAGGGGTGTAACGGTACACGTATTTGTACCAAACATTTTCGATATGGGTCTTTCGGTTCCGTACACTTGTACCAAACAAATATAGCATTTTTTTTTTTTTTTCAAATTCAAACAATGTATAAACACTGTATAAATGCCTCGGAGAGCTGCTTCTGGGACAGTTCAGAAACGTGCTGATATAAACACAAGCACTGACTAGAGCGGCTGCGTTCAGCTCCAGTTCCTGTGTCTGAGCCGTAACGTGATCATTCCTTCCTCTTTACTACTATTTTAACGCAAATATACCGGAATGAACATCTCATGCCTCATGTTATTGTTAAATCAGTGTTTTAACAGCGGAAAGACATCAAAAAAACAGCTTGTAAACAAAATGTCACTTAGCATAAAATACACCACAAAAACACAACAGTCCACACACCACAATATCACAATATAATTAATTATTTTTTAGAGTGTTATTATATATATATATATATATATATATATATATATATATATATATATATATATATATAGATATATATAAATATAGATATAGATAGATAGATAGATAGATAGATAGATAGTTGCGTGTTATTATATATATAGTAATTAAATTCAAGTTTGGGTTAAGTTGTTTATTGTAACTTTATAATGTGAAAGGGCTCCCTATAGTTTAAAGCACAATAGGCAGAATTTTATCACTAAGAAAACTTTAATTATAACTGAATGTATTTAAAGAAAGAGCAACTTGTTCAGTAAACTACTGTTTATAAAAAAAAAAAAAAAAAACATACCGAACCGTTACATTAAAACCGAGGTATGTACCAAACAGTCATATTTGTGTACCGTTACACCCCTACTGTTTATGCACACTGAATATTCATAAAGTGGTCAGCTGTTTCCAAGAGTAGAGCCCCCCTAATGAATATTTTCAACTCAAAAGTAAATATGCATATAATGTAGTTATTTTAATACATTTTAATTTTAATTTATGCTGTTGCCCCATAAATGTTTCTCTCTTTAAATCTGAGGTAATAAAGTTACAAAACAGAAAGACATTTAAAAGACACAACCATACCTTATGAGACTTGGAGATTATAGAAAGAAAATAGCACAAATAGAAACCGTAAAAGCACCCCTCAGAGGTTGAGTGGGGGAAAAAGGGTGAAGTAAAGAGTGTGAAAGACACAATGTCCAGTGTCTCATCTAGACCGACTGCTGACTAGCATTGCTATCATCTTTATCTCAGGTGGCACCTTATTTCTGTCTATGTGGGGAGAACAACAGTTGTTCAGTCAGGAAATGGAGAATTTCACAATCCATCTGAGATCCTCTGGTGGCCTGTGCCAGCAAAACCTGAGTCAGAGACAAGGAAGCCATTAAAAGCACCACAACAGCAGTCTTCTCATTAGCACCACACTGAGCTGAGGTAGGAGCCAGCTGCATACACAAATTACCAACTGGGTGAGGAGTGAGAGAAAAAAAAAATGGCGTGGCAATACAATGACATCAGCAGCTGAAGCCATATATTTATTCAGGCCTGTAGTATGGACCTCAGATGCACCAGGAAAAGGGGATATTTTAGTGACCTCAAAAATCGATCTAGTTATTGTCCCTCTAGTCTCGGGTTTAGGTGACATCCATGTAGACCTGTCACAGATTGTCTAATACATATGGAGAGAAAAAATATATAAATTAAAATAGGTAGTGTATCCCAAAAGCATTATTATTAACAAGTTAGTCACAGGTTACGTTGTTGGCAACCAGAGCTGGGTAGATTACTTATGAATTGTAATCAGTTACTGATTACAGATTACATGACAAAATTTGTAGTCAGTAATATAATCTCTTAGATTACACATTTTTGGTAACATAATCTGATTACTTTTGGATTACATTTAGATTACATTTGTGCTAACCCCTATTTGATATCACATATAATGAATTAGCCTAATCTTGTGCTATTTTGACAGATAATATATATATATATATATATATATATATATATATATATATATATATATATATATATATATATATATATATATATATATATATATATATATATATATATATTCCAAAAAATATATTTAATTCACCAACAAGAGCCACAATAGCTTCTTTTTCAAGTGCAATGTATAGAAAGTTATTACTTAAAAAATAATAACACTAATGCACCTTTCTGTAAGTGTTTGCTAATAACACTGAATAAAACAAAATCACATCTTATGATTTTAAAGCATATTTACTTAGAATTAAGTAAATTTAGAAAACAGCTACATTACAAAAAACAATATTGAAAAACATGAAATTAACAGCAATATCCCTGCTAGGTCAAATATTAAAAAAAAAAAAAAAATAAAAAAAATAAAACACGAAGTGTATATGACTCTATCAATGAAAAACATCAAACAATAGCTACTTTGCAAACATGAATTCTGAAAAAGACTAAATTCACACAGCAGTGACATTTCTATCCATCTCAAAACATTTTAAGTGCATAGTACTAATGAGGAAAAGACACAAAACGATGTAGTATACATGCCAGACCAGCATGTGGCACTGAAATTCTGCCACAGAGATACACTAAGAACGGAGAAGACATGGACTATGCCCATAAACCTTGCGCTCGGTATACAAACAAACATTGAACAATACATTTATTAATTTGTGTTAATGTTAGTTAATAAAAAGACAATTGTTCAGTGTTTGTTCATGTTTTTGTTGCTCTTACGTAGCAGTGTTTGACTAGGGGCGAGACGTGGGCTGATGACGTCATCGTTTCAGAAAATATACGGATTTGTTGTCCACACGAAAACACAAAGGCGGCATTTTCAAATTTATCCACTCTCGGACCCGGTTTAAAAAATATCGGTTTCACTCTCCCAAAAACGCCAGATCCATGTGGACGTAACACCTATACGATACAAAATGTATGCATATACAGCGAAATGCGTCTCCGTGTGGACGGGGCCTTGAAGTGAATAAGGTAGTAACAATGAAGAAAAATCAACATTACAAAAAATATATTAAAGAACATGAAATTCTCAGCAATAACTTTGCTTGGTCAAAGATTTCCGTGGACAGCAAATTAATCCGTGGTAGGCAGATCTTACACTGAACAGTGACATTTTCCCGTGACTTTCTTTAAAAATGAAATCATGTATGTACATCCAGTGATTAAAGGCTGCTTTACCCGCTATTTCTCATTATCTTGTTGCTGATTTCTTCTGAGCGCGATTCTGACACCCCTCCCCCAACTTGAAGAATCACGAACGTATATAAGCGGCAGGTTTATTAGGAAAAAATATAAACGTTAAAAAAGGAAATTTAGGAGAATCAATTAATTTTGAACAACTTATTACCATTGTGTAAATAATATGTAATCATGTAATCCATAATAAAGTAACTGTAGTCTGATTACGAGTATTTTAAAAAGTAGTTTACTCTAATTACAAGTACTTGAGATTTGGAATCTGATTACGTAATCCAGATTACATGTAATCCGTTACTACCCAGCTCTGTTGGCAACATAGTTCAATGATTTCAACTGGCATTCACGAACAGCATAGCTTTCATCTTACATCTTATAAAAACAGCCCTTCATAGAGAAAGGCTTTACCAGATATGCAAACATGCAGCACTAACATATGGCATTTGCGTAGGGAATTACACGGGTGAGAACACAAACAATCACACTCTCATTGCTGTTCAGAAACTGGGACTCTTTAGAAATAGTAAAAGCATAAAGGTTTTGGAGGAAACATTAGTGTTATCTGAGCTGAATGAGATGGATCCACCGAAGCATGGAGATTTTATTTTCCATTTACTTCCCCACAGAGTGTCAACAATGACCTGAAAATTTATGAAAAACATTTCAGCGCACAATGACAACTAGCAATGGCCTCTAGAGGGGAAGCATATCATGATGAGCTGCGGTGCAGGAAATTGAGAAGAAAGACTGCTTATTTATCAACAGGCAATGGTTCTTTATCAACAAAAAATGGAGAAATTCATACAAACCAGACAGAAGGTTGGACAGATGGGAACACAGATATAAAACTTGTCTGAGATGCAGTGGCAGTCTGAGGCACTCAAAATAAAGCCATCATTTACAAGCCATCTCTACCACCACACCTGCTTGGCCGGGCAAGAAAATTTCCACACAAATACTCAGGGAAGGAAGACTCTAGCCTCTCATCTACACACACATTAAGCCCTGGCTGAATTTTTACTGCAAACACACAGACTATTTCTGTTCATGTCAGTGTTCCCTGGCATTTTCTTGCTTCAGAGTTCAAATTCATCATAGCTGATGGTTCACATTTGCCAGGACCAAGCCAGAAATATTTTGAAAAATACTGGAACAAAAAGGGGATATAACAAATATTACAAATGATTCAATACATATTACAAATGAGTTTCCCTAAATATCTAAAATGTTTCTTCTAGATGAGATCAAATACAGAGTAAAAACCCATGTAGCCTCAAATATGTTTTCTTTACAGTTCCAAAAGATATCACGACAATGTCTCTATCTGTGGTCATATTTGCCCAGATTAAAAACACCGCTATCAGGAAATAAGTATGACTACTTGCAAAAACGTTTTAACTATTAATTTTATCACTTATAATGAAAATGAATGTGCAAAATAAATTTAATGTAGGAACAAAAAAACATAACTGCAAGAGTATTGATAGACATGGATTGTCAAGCACACAGCTAAATGTGTTTCTTTTAATAGCGTGTAGTGCCTGAGACAGATATTTGTTATATTTAATAAATAATCCCAATACCCTTCACCCAACAAGCAAACCAGGAGCCAGAAGAAGAACACCCAGCCAGAATCAGACCTCAGGTTACAAATCAGCAAGATTAAACTGTTCTACAAACCAAAGGAATTTAGACAGTTTCACTCACTATGACACAGACAAACAAACCCTTTTCATCATATGCATTACATGTAACCACTTGAGAAATGCATAAACATGTTTTCAAACTTACAATCTCATGGCACTCATTTTATATTGTGTTGCATTTTTATTACTTCTAACTCTGTTGAATGCATGTTTTAGAACTGATTACTGTAGTTAATCAAAATGACATGTATAGCATGTTTAGTATCTATGTATTGCAATTTTAATTTCCTGAATATGCATTAACACTACAATTAGCTAATTTTGCTACATTTTAGTGTTATAAGAACCTTGAAGTTTTTCCTGTATCACCCACTTAAATTTCATATGCAAATCACCTTCCCTTGGAAAGTGCAATTCCTCAATGTCTCACTCACCTCCTGAGGGTGTGATACCACATGCTTTAAAAGATCACTGTCTAAAAATACAGTGGAGATACTTCTTCAGGGAAAGATTCTTCTTCTTGAAGAATTAGAAGTTAGTGAAGATGATGCTCAGCTAGAAGTCTTCAAAGGACCCCTAAGTTTGCACCAGGCTGCAGCCTTGTCTTTTCATTCATCAAAGTCCTTCTACATCAAAACCGGGTTCTCTCTTGTCAACAAAACTTCAGCAGAGCTCAAATGGAGTCTCAACGAATTGCATCAGTACATTCTGTAGCAAATTAGCTCAAAAGGAAAATGTATGTAAATAATTGCAATTAATAATTAATTACAAATATTTATATCAGCTGCCAGAAATATTAAAATCAACTAATCTATTCATTCATTGAACATTCAGTGTATCTCTAAAAATGATTGTTTTTGTTTTTTTTTTTGGCTACAGAAAATAACTTTCTTACAGCATTAATGCATTAGAGCATGTAGCAAGATCAGGAATCATTTCAGTGACTCTGCAAGCACAAAAGTTTTATTAACAAAAAAAAAAAAAAAAATAACACATAACTAGTCTAACACACATATGAAATGAATTAAATCAAGCATAGCATTAGTTCTGGCAGGTCACGTTAGTCAAGCTTGCATCAGCTGACTCTCAGCTGATCCCCATCTACCTATGGGAATACTACACCTATCTAAGCATTCATATCCCATTACCTGTCACCCCCGTTTTTCGGCATGGAGACACAAAAGACATACCCAAAATAGAAAAGTTTCTGCTCATGAGTCTTTCTTACTAGATACATAATCAACATATGTCCACAAACCTGACACTTCAAAGTTTCCTGTTCAAGAATCAAATTTACTCAGACTGTTATGATAATAAACAAAAATAAAAACAAAAAAGAAAAAAAAAGATAATGTAAAATTTTTAAAAACATATTTTTGAACGTATAAAAAACAAAAATTGTTGATGTAGGATAAGATTTTAGAAACATAATGAAGCTAAAGCCACAAGTCTACTAATGCTTCATTTGAAAATTCATAATATAATCTGTAAAACTGAATTTTATGAAACATTTTCTAAGGCCATGTTATGTGTGTTTTTAGAGAAGGCTAATAAAAGGCTAATAAAATTGATTTATGACCCCTGTAAGCTCTCCTGTGTGCTGTCTCCTCATGTTTGGCTCCGCAAACTGCCTCCTTCATGATTCTATTGTTCTACCGGCCAGGTATGAGACATTATCCGCTAGATGTGTGCCCGAAGCCGAATACCTTATTCCGAAAGGCACGGATAAATGGCTCCAAAAACGAATAACGGATAACGAATAATTCTGCCCGAATATTCGGCTGAGGCTGGAACAATCTGGTGTTTGCTAGGTAACAGGCGAGCCAGGGGATCAGTGCAATATTTTACACAAACCTCCTAAAGTCATGCAATAATGAGTGTGTGAAGTGAATGAATGTAAACTTTATGAATGAAAAGAGCGCATATCAACCACCGCATTGCTGTTGCCACTCTGTGCATCTCTCAGAAATCAGAGCTTGGCAAGAGTAATATCAACTAAAATAATACATCATACATGTTCTACTATTTGTGTATATTTAAAAGGCAATGATTTAAACCTTATAGGCTACGATATGATACATGAATGAATGGAATAAGCACTGCACGATCACCAATCAAACACCCGCATTGCCGTCTCTGGCCGTCTCTCAAAAACCAAACCAGCTCTCTGTCAAGAGTAGGCTAATAATCAGCTTAGATACATATACATTTTCTACTAGGCCTACATATTTGCTTCTTTATCTTTTGCTGGTTTGTGTGGCACACCCACATTTGTTTAGTGAAGTTCAAAAAAGACTGCTTAAAGAGTTACACTTAATAAAAAATTCACCCTTGAATTAATACATTCATATCAAGATGATTACTAAACGTTTGTCATGAAAGCTCTCTACTTATATGATCAAATTTATTTTTAGAAGTTAATTTTATACTTTAGAACAATGAATAGGACAAATATTTGAAACACAAATATTTTTCCATACTCTGTTCTCATTTTACATACTTTTCTAGACCTGCAAATTACTTAAGGGAAATAGGCTAGCGTCTTTTTTAAACTGCACGGGAACCAGTGAGCCAAAGGAAATCATGTTGATTTACATAAACCTCTAATATTACAACGCAGTAGCACGTGTGTGTAGTAAATGAGTGTAAATTCTATAAATGAAATAAGCGCAAATAAAATAGCTGTGTTGCACTTGCCTCTTTCTGTGCATTTCCTGGAAACTACTTAAATCAATTTCCATATTTCTAAACTGCACAGGAACCCTTACTGTTTTAATTAGAAGATATTTAAATATTTATCGGATCACAAAAGGTCCCCAAAATGGGACTCTAACTCGCATTCCCCCAAGCACAACTGCACTACATCTCTAAACACTGCCTATACAAGGGTATCGGCTTTGACTGTTAGAAGATATTTAAATAAAAGTTTAATTTTTAATTTTTAAATAATTCGCTGCATGCCCCTGTTATCCACATTATTCTTTTATCATTATTCTTTTGCTTTTATTCAGCCATTATTAGCCTTTGTTCTGGTATTTCAAGGTTTACCAAGCCACATTGCTTCAATCCCAGTATACATTTACCCAACTATTATCAAAAGTCTTACTATAAAAATACAAAACATTTTCTTACTACCTTATGTGAATTATTATGACAAAATACATTATGAAGAAGAACCGGACCTGTTGTAGCTGCATTAGAGCTAACAATAGCATCAAGCTACATATTAAAATTATTAGTACACTTTTACTCAAAAATCACTTTAAACCACCATCGAGTGTTTGTAATAACTTCCTTTTGCAATCTCATGTGGAATTTGGTCGTTTACTGTTGAAAAAATATTTGCTATTTATAGCCTTTTATATTGCTGGACAAATTAGCATCACAGATGTGCATAATAATTATTGTTATGAAAATGCCCCAAATCTCAAGAAAATCACATACAAACCATATACTATCGTAATTGTGTGTTTATTATTTGGATATTTTGTGGCTACAGAGGTTTCTCTGTGTTGTTGTGGTCAGATATCAATGCGGAAGAGTGAAGGAAACGTGTGACAGGATGAGACGGGTCTTGTTATGAGACGCAAAAGATTGACAAGGCAAAGGACAAATCAGAGTCTGTCTGAGTCACAGAGCAAACACGAAGGAGTAAACACACAGAGACAGTGCTGGGAGTTGCTAATTATCATCAGATCCTGAAAATCAGTGGAAAATGAATAGAAATTATGATTCTGTCTGAAGAAATATGAAGTAAACATGAGTAAATATATCTAGAGATCTCCATGTACATGCATATTTGGACTATAATCCCTTATTGATGCTTTTCAGTGAATCTATGCTGCTGACGTGACTGAATACGAATGCGTGGTCAATTTCTATTCAAAATTTAACATAATACAGATTTATTATTTTGCACTCCTGACATAAATTACTAAATTATTGTTACTGCAACAATGTTTTATCAAAACAGTGGTCAAATATCAAACTAGAGTATTTAATCTTTCTACTGATTGCACAGTTTGTCGAGAGTGTGATGTTTAACGTGCTGCGAAATCTGGGGCCGTTGATGATCTTTGTCCACAAAGGGGATATATAAGTATTATCCATCAGTATTATCAGCGGTTTTCGCATTGCTCAATAGCTAATTACCCTCCTCCATCCTCAACTCCTCCTCTGTCAGTCAGGATTCAGCCTTCTGATTCTCCTTTGAATCAGACTAATTCTAAAATGTGTACATAAAATTAATGACCTTTAACAATATCTGCAATTCATTTATGTTGGTACTGTCCTGTTTACCCTGGGGGGTTATAGCTTCTCTTCCTGCTCTCATCCATGCTAGGCTGCATGGATGCACAGGGGGTTCTTTCCCAGAACAGAACCATACCGCCAATCCAAACTACTGTATATGCTAATTGTCAATCATCTTTGACGAAAGTTTACCACCTGAGCAAACCATCAGCACCTTTATATCAAAGGAGTCTACAGCTTATACTAAATCTATTTTTCATTTAGTTAGATGGTTTGATGGTGAAGCTGAAGTTGTGATCAAATTATTCCGGGTTGAAGAGTGTTGAAGATGTTATTCTGACTCGGTGGTGGTCAGGTGAGTTATCTACCACATGAAAAGTTGCAACATCCATGTTGCAACTTTGAGTGGTGTTTGGAGTGGATGTCCGAGAGGCAAGACAACAGTGATAGCGCAACAGAATTAGAGAGAAAAGAGAGTAAAGGTTACAGAGTAGTAGGGATGTAAAGATTCATCGCAAGCTGGTTGAAAATCGATTCAAATATGTGACGATTCAAATCTGTTGTAAGAGGCTAAACAAATCACGATTCATTTAGGTGTAGGAGTTTATATGAATGCATGTCTTAGGGGAAATTACTGTCTTTAGAAAAGTTTAGATGGTACTTTTTCTTTTCATCTTGCCTCTGTATAATGCATATTAAAGTTCATATGTGCAGTGCTGCTTGTTTACAGCAGTAACCAAGGAAACGCCTTAAGCTCCACCTGCTGGCAGAGAGTGAATCTGCATCTCATTCAGCTCGTACGGTGCTTCATGCAGATATTTTTTATATATAGTTTCACAAAACTAAAGTCAAACCATTATGTTTTTGCTTCAAAATTTCTAAATAATACAATCTAATTTAAATTAAAAACTGCGCATGTTGCATGTATGCAGCATCTTTGTTTGGATCATGATTAAAATGCAGTGGTTGCCTCTAATTTTAATTGGAAAGAGCACAGACAAAGCCATATTTTGTTTAAATGAAGAGATTTATTTTATTTGTGTTATTTGTGTTCAATTTAGTTATTTACATTTACATTCTATTTAAATTTCTCATTTAGCAGACACTTTTATCCAAAGCTACTTACAAATGAGGACACTAGAAGCAATCAAAACCAACAAAAGACAAAAGTTCTATATTAGTATATTATTATAGTTATATTATAATTTCACAAAAAAATGTACAGCATTTTGTCCATGCAATAATAAAAAGAAAACATTTAATTCATAATTTGTCTTAAATATCATTTTGTTTAAAAAAATAAAATAAAATCATGAATCGCATCGAATCGTGAAATCAAAATCGTAAATCGAATTGAATCGTGAGTTGAGTGAATCTTTACATCCCTACAGAGTAGTGAGGCCTTTTAACTTCTAGCAAGGTCACACCTCTAGTGGGGCAGTGAGCCAATGGTAACTTTAACTTTCGGAGGGAAAGTTCATGACTCTTTATCTTTGAGCATTGCATTTCGAGCAAGTGTAGCTGGGTTGGGTGTTTATGCAAAATCTTTTAAAGATTCTTATAATACTTATATTTTGCATAGATATCAACATATAATACACAGTGGGGGGAAATATATATTTGATCCCCTGCTGATTGTGTAAGTTTGCCCACTTACAAATAAATGAAGGGTCTGTTATTTTTATGGTAGGTTTATTTTAAAGTATAGAGACAGGATATCAACCAAAAAATCCAGAAAAAAAAAAATTAAAAAAAAAAACACATTATATAAAGGTTAGAAATTGATTTGCTATTTAGTGAGTAAAATAAGTATTTGATCCCCTACCAACCAGCAAGAATTCTGGCTCCCACAGATTAGTTATGTGTCCAAGTGGAACACAGATTAGTCCTGTCACTTTAAGAAATTACTTCTAATGTCAGCTCGTTAGGTGTATATGGGCAACACCAAAGTGCTGTCAAAGGATGTCAGAGACATGATTGTAGATCTGCACAAGGCTTGAATGGGCTACAAGGCCATCAGCAAGAAGCTTGGTGAGAAGGAGACAACTGTTGGTGTGATTATTCAGAAATGGAAGAAATACAAAACAACCACCAGTCGGCCCATTTAAAGTTTGCCAAAGAACATCAAAATGATTCAGAGAAGGCCTGGGAGAAAGTGCTGTGGTCAGATGAGACCAAAACCAAGCTCTTTGGCATTAACTTGACTCGACGTGTTTGGAAGGAGAAAAATGCTGACTATGACCCAAGAACACCATTCTTACAGTCAAGCACAGAGGTGGAAATATTATGCTTATGTTTTTCTACTAAGGGTACAGGATGACTTCACCACACTGAGGGGCAATGTACTGTAAAATCATGGATGAGAACCTCCTTCCCTCAGCCAGAACATTGAAGATGGGTCATGGATGACCTTGACCTAACCTTTATATAATGTCGTATTTGTTCTTCACTTTTTTTGGTTGGTATTCTGTCTCTATACATTAAAATAAACCTACCATAAAAATTACAGACCCTTCAATTTTTTTTTTTTTTTTTTTTGTAAGTGGGCAAATTTTCCCCACTGTACACTATCATTTAGGTCAACAAAATAAGAATTTGTTGATATCAAAAGTTGAGGTAACATTAAAGGGGTCATGAATTATGCTTATTTTGAATCCAATCTGCCCAAATGACAGGTTGTGAAATATGCCACTTTATGACGTGATAATTTGGCTAAACACTGACTCCACAGAGGAAGATTAATGCCTGCTTCTACATCGCTGCTTGTTTAGCCCTGCCCAATCATTCGCATATGCAGTGTAAATAACGAGAGAGGCAAACGCAGGTCTACGCAGAAACTAAATATTAAAGATGGCTCAGAAGACAACGATACACTGTGCAGTGCCAAGTTGTGGGAAAACACAGTCTTTGCATTGCCTTCCTTCTGACCCCAACATTAGGAAAGGGAGGATGAACTTTATTTTTAACGAGGTTCCAGACAGGGTAAGGACAAACTCATTTGTTTTCTCATTTACCGTGCATTAGTTTACAAACAAGATGCTGTGCTACTATATTGGATCTGACAGTAATATTGCACCACACAAGTGTGAGTATCTGTTTTTATTATGTGGTCTCTATTGTTTTGTCTTTTATTACAGATTTTTTGATATGTACTGAATATTGAATTTTTTATGTATTAATGTTTTATTTTTTATTTATTTTTTATTTTTTTTTACCTAAATCACAGCAGCATCCATCTGTGAAGGATGTAGGCTGTCAAACATATAAAACTATTACCCGACCACAGCACTGGGTGTTTACTTATGAGTCTACAATCTGCCACTCCTATTCAAACAGAGCGTTCTGACAAGGAGGGTTAAAACAGGACAGAAAATAGGCTATTATGGTTGTGTGTGAAAATCCCAATAGATCAGTAGTTTCTGAAATACTCAGACCAGCCCGTCTGTCACCAACAACCACGTTCAAAGTCACTTAAATCCCCTTTCTTCCCCATTCTGATGCTCGGTTTGAACTTCAGCAAGTCATCTTTACCACATCTAGATGTGATTGGCTGATTAGCTATTTGTGTTACCAAGCAAATGAACAGGTGTACCTAATAAAGTTGGTACACAAAAAAAAAATAGTCACACACTCTAATATTTTGTCGGACTGCCTTTAGCTTAGATTATGGCACGCATTCGCCATGGCATCATTTCGATAAGCTTCTGCAATGTCACAACATTTATTCCCCTCCAGACTTGCATTAATTTTTTGCTAGGATCTTGTATTGATGATAGGCGAGTTAGACCGCTGCGCAAAGTCTTCTCCAGCACATCCCAAAGATTCTCATTGGGGTAAAGGTCTGACTCTGGACTCTGTGGTGGCCAATCCATGTGTAAAAATGATGTTGCATGCTCACTGAACCACTCTTCCACAATTTCAGCCCGATGAATCCTGGCATTGTCATCTTTGAATATGCCCGTGCCATTAGGGAAGAAAAAATTAATTGATGGAATAACCTGGTCATTCAGTATATTCAGGTAGTCAGCTGACCTCATCCTTTGGGCACATAACATAATCATCCATGCAGTAATTATCCAATGGGATAATCTTAACTATTTGCTTAGTTAAATCCAGGTGTTGACTTTTTTTCTTTTTTTTTGGACGGGCAGTGTATCTATCTATCTATCTATATATACAGTGGGTACAGAAAGTATTCAGACTCCCTTAAATTTTGCACTCTTTGTTATATTGCAGCCATTTGCTAAAATAATTTAAGTTCATTTTTTCCCTCATTAATATACACACAGCACCCCATATTGACAGAAAAACACATAATTGTTGATATTTTTGCAGATTTATTAAAAAAGAAAAACTGAAATATCACATGGTCCTAAGTATTCAGACCCTTTGCTCAGTATTTAGTAGAAGCACCCTTTTGATCTAATACAGCCATGCGTCTTTTTGGGAAAGATGCAGCAAGTTTTTCACACCTGGATTTGGGGATCCTCTGCCATTCCTCCTTGCAGATCCTCTCCAGTTCTGTCAGTTTGGATGGTAAACGTTGGTTGACAGCCATTTTAAGGTCTCTCCAGAGATGCTCAATTGGGTTTAAGTCAGGGCTCTGGCTTGGCCATTCAAGAACAGTCACAGAGTTGTTGTGAAGCCACTCCTTCATTATTTTATTGTGCTTAGGGTCATTGTCTTGTTGGAAGGTGAACCTTCGGCCCAGTCTGAGGTCCTGAGCACTCTGGAGAAGGTTTTCGTCCAGGATATCCCTGTACTTGGTCGCATTCATCTTTCCCTCGATTGCAACCAATCATCCTGTCCCTGCAGCTGAAAAACACCCCCACAGCATGATGCTGCCAACACCATGCTTCACTGTTGGGACTGTATTGGACAGGTGATGAGCAGTGCCTGGTTTTCTCCACACATACCGCTTAGAATTAAGGCCAAAAAGTTCTTGGTCTCATCAGACAGGAGAATCTTATTTCTCTGTTTTTTAGCAAACTCCATTTGGGCTTTCATGTGTCTTGCACTGAGAAGAGGTATCCGTCGGGCCATTCTGCCATAAAGCCCCGACTGGTGGAGGGCTGCAGTGATGGTTGACTTTCTACAACTTTCTCCCATCTCCCAACTACATCTCTGGAGCTCAGCCACAGTGATCTTTGGGTTCTTCTTTACCTCTCTCACCAAGGCTCTTCTCCCCCGATAGCTCAGTTTGGCCGGACGGCCAGCTCTAGGAAGGGTTCTGGTCATCCCAAACGTCTTCCATTTAAGGATTATGGAGGCCACTGTGCTCTTAGGAATCTTAAGTGCAGCAGAATTTTTTTGTAACCTTGGCCAGATCTGTGCCTTGCCACAATTCTGTCTCTGAGCTCTTCAGGCAGTTCCTTTGACCTCATGATACTCATTTGCTCTGACATGCACTGTGAGTTGTAAGGTCTTATATAGACAGGTGTGTGGCTTTCCTAATCAAGTCCAATCAGTATAATCAAACACAGCTGGACTCAAATGAAGGTGTAGAACCATCTCAAGGATCTTCAGAAGAAATGGACAGCACCTGAGTTAAATACATGAGTGTCACAGCAAAGGGTCTGAATACTTAGGACCATGTGATATTTCAGTTTTTCTTTTTTAATAAATCTGCAAAAATGTCAACAATTCTGTGTTTTTCTGTCAATATGACAAAATGAGGAAAAAATTAGGAAAAAAAAAAGAACTTAAATGATTTTAGCAAATGGCTGCAATATAACAAAGAGTGAAAAATTTAAGAGGGTCTGAATACTTTCCGTACCCACTGTATATGAAGAGTTCAGATGCAAAATGTGTCATCTGAAATTTTCATCTAAAATTAGCATTTTTATTAAGCTCCTGTGTGTAGGTTCAGTAATTTTACTCAAATGGTAATGTATAGATACTTTTCTAAGCAATTAAAGTGAAATAATTAAACACACACACACACATATATATCAAAATATGACGGCTCATTCTGTGATGGACTGGCCATCCATCCAAGGTGTTTCCCTGCCTGTGGCCTAAGATGCATCCCCACACTTTTCATCGGACAGGAGTTTTGGAGAATGGATGAATGGAAATGTCCTCTGACAATAAGTGAGACTTCATTTTAATTTGAGGTTATTCAAAATTACAAATTGTTTTAAAAGCCACTTAAAAGTTTAATGAAAAACTACAGGCACTGGATGGAAATGAACATAAATTAGACATCTCAGACAGATGGTGCTTCTATTCTGCTCGAGAGAAGGAAAGATGTCACATTGTGGCGTTCCCACCCGCTGGCTCACTGTGCCAAACACCCCCCACATTCATCTCTTCTAACTCTGGGCTCCGACCAACTGCTTCATTTTCAATCTAAGTGGTAACAGCACATAATGATTCCTCCATTGTCAGAGTGATTCCTGTAGTTTAGAGAATGGCAAGTTTACTAACTCTCAATAGTGAGAACAGATTTCATGGAGTCTGCTGCATTCAAATTGGTCTGGAGGGACAATATGAAATCATAACTAAGAATCAATAAAGGCTGTGGATTGTGATAGTCAAATGTACTATTTACTGTGAACTAAGTGAACAACATCAACTTTAACTTTGAAGAACAGGCGGAACCTTTGCTACCATTTAATGTGGCCTTATAAATTCTAATACCGAAACTTGCATTTTTTTGTAAAGCTGCTTTGAAATGATGCATGATTTTCTTTTCCACACCAGTTAAACCCAGACCAATAGCCAAATAAACATGACATGACACACACACTGTTCAATACATGCACACACTACTCCTCTATAGACCTATAGCGTTGTATTGCCTCTGCATTTTGATGCATTTACATAAACCAAAAGGACTTATTGAGTAGTTATGTGTTGCGATGTTGTATTTACTTTCAAATTACATTCAAGTAATTAAAAAGTAATTACACTGTTGGCCTTGCCCTGCAAGCTTTGCAAAATTAAATCACACTAATTCAATCTTTGGTTTTACTTTAATTACTTTGACCTACCCATACTCAAATGCTTATTTATTTGTTTATTTCTTCATGTTAATACAGTAGTGCTACGCCTAATTGGAAAAAAAATAAAAAATAAATTAAGCATAACTATTCAATTGACAAGTTCAAGTGAAGATGAATTTCTTTCTAGATATTAAGCCCCCATTTACAATATAGTGTATCATACATTTAGACCATGCTATTACTATTAAGTGTGATTTTCATTTTAATTGACCTGTTTAAAAGTGTATATGCCAGATTGAACAAACTTTTCAGTTGCTGGCCAAACACGTTCAACCAAGACACATATCCCAACATGGATCTGTCCAGCTCTCTAGCCTCCAGGAGGATCTGTTTGCTATCTGAACCATGAAAACCCAGGGAGAATAATTATCAGTTCCCCCAACCATAAACAGCCCTGCTTACAACATACTCAAGAGCCAATGCAACATACAGCGATATTGCTGAAATAACAGATCTACTGGAGAGCTGCCACAGATACAGTACCTCCTTCAGGGTTTCTATCATTTGCTCAGATAAGCTGAAGTATCTCTTGTGCACTGATTTGACAACATAATTATCAAAGTTACATTTCCAACCATATCAGCCAATGCCATTTGGATGCCTGCAATTCATGGGTCTAAAGGGACAATGCAATTATTGAAGTTCAGTTGAATTTGTTTTTCACAATGCATATTATATCAAATAAGCTTTATAAACAATAGTGCCCCCCAACTCAAAGTGAGTCAAAAGCAACAATAGACAGAAAAAAAAAAAAAAAAAAAAAAAACGGAGAACTAAGACTCAGGGGGCTGACTGTAGTTTTGATAAGTAGTGTTTTGTTTTAATTAGTGCAACTCATTTAGTGTAAATAAAATATGTAAATCATGCGCCAAAATAAAAATACGCCTACGCCTATCTCAAAACTGTTTTTCACAAGAAAGACAAAATAGTAAATTAAAACTAAAATTATATTAAAAATTAATTTAAAATTAAATAAGCAGAAACAAACCATAATGATCAAAGTAATTTGTTGTATTGAGTAGGGGAAATTAAACCTTACAAATTAATTAATTAACCTTGATGAGTATTTAGAACTTTCAATATAATACTAAATACATTAAGTTGCTGCCGTGTGATTGGCTGATTAGCAATTTTGCATTTTTCTTCAGGAATAGAGCCTTGCATGGTGAGCGTGCATACAGGCCATGACGGTTGAGTGCATTACCTATTGTTTTCTTTGAAACAATTGTACATGCTAATTCCAGGTCTTTCTGAAGCTCTCCACAAGTTGTCCTTGGCTCTTGGACAACTCTTCTGATAATTATTTTCACTCCTCTGTCAGAAATCTTGCGAGGAGCACCTGCTCGTGGCTGGTTTATAGTGAAATTATGTTATTTCCACTTCCGGATTATGCCACCAACAGTGCTCACTGGAACATTCAGAAGTATAGAAATCCTTCTGTAACCAATGTCATTAGTCTGTTTTGCAACAATAAGGTTGTGAAGGTCTTGAGGAAGCTCTTTGCTTTTACCCATCATAAAATGCTTTTTGTGTGACATGTTAGGCATGAGACATCAGTTGGGACTGAACCAACTAATATTAATTTCCACTGACAAGGGGCAGGATTGCTTTCTAATTATTTAATACTTATATAGAAACTTAATTTCTAAATAAAAAAATAAATAAATGTGTGTGTATATATATAGCTACTATAAATGCAACAAATATAACAAAGCCAGATCACTTTTATCAAGAAAAGAACCTCCATGGTGATGTCGAAACATGTCACTCACTAACAGGGAAGATTAAGTCTTAACACTGATTTATACAAAATTTGACTCAAACATTTGACTCAAGATGGCCACTGTGTCAGTGAAAGTGTGTCAAGCTCAAGCCTGCTAATCGCTATTAAAGTAGCTGTGTAAGATCTCCTTTTGTGAATCGATATGTTTGTTTTTCTTTAATTTTGAGTTGTTTTTTAATAAGTTTTTGTCATAATGGATGAGCGGCATATTACGCTGCAAACTTTGTGGGATGCCATTCAACAGATTATGACTGACATGCTGACTCACTTTGATGAAAAATCGGATGCCATTCATTGTATTTTGAGCAGCATTCAGAACTCTTTAAGTGACTTTGGGAGATCAAGTTAACTTGTTAGAGCAGTGTGTTGGCACTAATGAGGACAACGTACAAGTGTGTGTTACTCGGATTCAACAACTGGAGAAAGATAACTCCTAACTGATTGACAAAGTTGACGATTTGGAGAATCGAGGCCAGCATTATAATCTTTGCTTTGTTGGAGCACAGGAGTCGTCAGAAGGCAATGATATCACTGGTTTTATGTCCCAGCTGATTCCACAACTTTTAGGACAAGATAACTTTAACACTCCACCGATCACTGAATGGGCTCATTGCTCTCCGACAGTTCGCCAAAGTGGTAGAGCTAGTCCCAGGCCTGTTATGATCAAGCTCCTTATTTTTTAGGACAGGTGCAGATTGTTCAAATTGCAAGGGAAAGGAAACTGGAGTATAACAGGTCGCGCGTATATATCTACCTGGACTTCAGTGCTGAGTTGATGAAGAGGCACAGAAGTTTTGATCCTGTGAAACGTAAACTTCGGGAACTTAATATGAAATACTTTCTTCGGTATCCTTGCATGTTATGTGTTGTTGTTGATGGTAAACAGCAATGTTTCAACTGTCATAAAGAAGCTGAAGCTGTTTTCATGTCATCTCAGATCTCCTCAGGATAATGATTGTTTGAATCAAGGCTGCTGCTTGATTTTGAGGCTAAATAGAGTTAATTACTTTACTGTAATCACAGTCACATATTAATTTTATTAGCGATTGTTGTTGGGGTATAGAAATAATATTTTTTGAAAAGATGTTTTTTGAAGTTGTTAGTTCTTTTTCTTTTCTTTTTTATCCTCTTCCTTTTCCCCTTTATAAAGCTATGCTTTATTGCTATATTTAATAATGTAGTGGCTTGAGTTGATTTTTTTCTTCTTTCTTTCTTCTTTCTTTCTTTCTTTCTTTCTTTCTTTCTTTCTTTCTTTCTTTCTTTCTTTCTTTCTTTTTGATGGTTCTACATCTGTTCTTTCTTTCTCTTTCTTTTTCTTTCTTTCTTTTTGATGGTTCTACATCTGGTTTACTCACTGGGATACCCTGGGTTATGGGGTTTGGTGCAGCTGGGTCGCTCTTGAGCAGTGTATTGGGACTTTTTTTTTTCCTTTTTTTTTTGTGTGTTGTTTGTTTGTCTTGTTGTGATTAATCTAATTAGCGGTTTCTGCACCCTTATGTTTTTATTTATTTATTTTTTAATTTTGGATTCACTTGTTTTTTGATTTCATATCTGATCAGTGTTATTATTATTATGTTATATTTTCATGTTGGATGATGTTAAAGGGTTAAAAATAATTAATGTGAATATTAGAAGCCTTGTGCACAAAATGTATTTACTTTGTGTGTGGATTGATTTGAATAAACCTGATATTGGTACACTCTCTCGCTAAATAGCAGTGTTTCAGATAGGGAGATAAATTTACCCAATTATGTTCTTTATATATATGATAGGTGCTCCAGGGGTGGAGGTGTGGCTATATATGTTTCTAGTTGTCTTGTATCTGAATTGATTATATCCTTTTTTTTTTTTTTTTTTTTTAATAAACAGACCACCCTCTTCACCAGTGGAGTCATTTAATTGTCTGTTATCTACCATTAATTCTATTTTTGTCATTTCAACAAGAATTGGTTGGATAAATCATCTGATAAAGAAAAAATATATATATTTAATAGTTTAAATATTACCCAACTAATTACTGAGCCTACTGAAGTTACTGCTCAAACACAGTCCCTTCATGATTGGATACTTGTTTCACATCCTAATAGATTTTTAAAGGCAGGTTTAGTGTCTGACTGCTTTAGCAACCACTCTATTATATTTTGTGTATGGAAAATTAATTAACCTAAATCCCCTTCAAGATTAATTAAAAGCAGACAATATATATATGAAAAAAAAAATTAAAAGTATTTATTAATTATTTGATTTCAATTAATTGGGATAGATATCATTTAATTCCTAATGTACAAAATGCTTGGGATTTTTTTTTTTTTTATACAGAATTCATTAATATTTTTGATAGGCGCACTCCTTGGAAAACTACTTGGGTTAGGGGTAATGATCTCCCTTGGATTAATTCTGAATTTCTTAGTCTTTTTAGACAAAGGGATAAAGCATGGTCAGTATTTTGTCAGACAAGAAGTAATGCTGATTGAGAAGTATAAAGGCAGTTGAGAAAATTGAGTAAGACAAAAGTACAAAATGCAAAATCTACTTATTATAAAGAATGCCTTTCTCAGTATTGTAAGAACTCTAAATATTTTTGGAATACAATTAAAAACCTATTCAGTGCTTCAGATAAAAATTAAATCAATCAAATTAGAGTTAACAATACAATATTACATGATTCTTTATCTATTGCTCAATCATTTAATCTGCATTTTTCATCTGTTCGTTCTACTTTAGTATCTGACTCTTATTTGAATACTGGTATTATACTGTATATTTGATATTTTTCATGTAGTGGTTCTTTTTAATTTTCACCTATCGAAGTACAGAATGCTAATAATGAATTAAGTGGGACTACTGGTGTTGGATTAGATGGTATTGAAAATATGTTCCTTAAATTATCTTTTATTCTTATGTATCCACTTGCTGAATTATTTAATTTGTCTTTGTCCACATGTGAGTTGCCTGCTATTTGGAAATGTGCACGTATTACTCCATTGTACAAGGAAGGTGATATACTTGACATCAATAATTACAGACCTATATCTATCATATGTTCTATATTTAAAGTTTTTGAAAAATTTATATGTACACAACTTTCGGATTATTTATGTATTAACAATATTTTATCACCACATCAATCTGGCTTCAGGTCCAATCATTCGAGAACTACTGCATTACTTAAGTTTACTAATAATGTTTTCTCAGATGTTGATGATGGTAAACTCACAGGTGCTATTTTTCTTGATTTATCCAAAGCTTTTGATTTAGTTTACTTTTAGATAAACTTCATGCTACTGGTCTTTCTGAAAATGCAATTAGGTGGTTTAGTTCATACTTGCATAATAGAAAACAGTGTATATTAAATGGGAATAAATAAGATTTTTTTGGTTCAACAAAGAGGTGTGCCCCAAGGTTCAATATTAGGACCACTTCTTTTTTTGATTTATGTTAATGATTTACCGTTAATTTTCAATAATTATAAAGTTCAACTTTATGCTGATGACAACGCCATATATGTATCTAATTCTGATATTTTACAAATTCAGTTATCTCTTCAGTATGATTTTAATATTTTACAAGATTGGCTTTTGGATAGTAAATTAGCACTTAACAAAACCAAGTCTTAGATTATGATTTTTGGTTCTAGACAGAAATTAAAATCTAAAATTTCTTCTTTAGTTATATCATGTAAAGACAGTACTACTTTGCATAAAGTTGATACTATTAAATACCTTGAAGTATGGCTTGATTCTAAACTTTCCTTTAAATCACATATTAACCATATTATACGTAAAATTCATTTTGGAATTAGTACTTTACATCGATCTAGAAAATGTTTTTCATATAATGTTCATAAGAAACTTGCTTCTCAACTTATACTTCCAGTCTTTGATTATTGTGATGTAGTTTATCAAAATGCATCAAAATTAGATCTTGCTCCACTTAACACAGTATATAATAGACTCTGCAGATTTGTTTTGGGATGTTCCTTTTATACTCACTATTGAGTAATGTATAATGCACTCCAATGGCCATCTTTGCACACAAGACACCATATTCATAGGCTTCAATTTATTTTCAGATGTATTTATTTTAATTGTCCTAGTTATTTACAACAATATTTTGTACCATTTTCTTCCAAATATCAGGTTCGTCATTCTGTTCAGACCTTTTTTTATTTTTGTTCCTCATGTCAGAAAAACATTTGATAAAATGGCTTTTATGTTTAAAGCCCCAATTGACTTGGAATAATTTACCTGCTGAAAATATTGAATAATGAACTATTACATCTAATGATACAAATTTATTTAAAAATATGCTTATATACTTAAAACATATATAAAAATATAAATATATATATGTATGTATGTATATATATGTGTATATACTGTATATTTATATATATATATATATATATATATATATATATATATATATTTCTTATTTTTATATTGTAATTGGATATCACTGATCAGTGTATTTTTTTATATATTTGCCACTAGTTATTTCAATTTTCTGGTTCCCTTTATTTTAATTTTTTCTTTTTTTTATTTATTATTATTGTTATTATTATTATTATTTATTTATTTATTTATTTATTTTAGTTTATGGATGTATTGTTAATTTGTGTTTTGTTTTGTTTTATGTTATTTTGTTGTGATTGTGATACATTGTATTTTGGGACCCCCTAAAATACACAAGATGTTACATCTCAAGGGGTTAATCCTAATAAATAAATTCAAAATCACTATCAAACTGCTATAGTACACTCTTGTACCTTCACTACTATAAGAGAGATAACAAATGGGAGTGCAAGAGGCATGATTATTGAAACAGAACTAAGTTCAATCATCTCCTTTATCCTCTTATCTTCTATCCTTTCCATGTCAATTCTCAGCTGATCTTGCAAATGGAAATGCATTGTGCATACCGGTAACCAAACATCTGAGCTTTTCACGGATCTCCAAGAGCATCTGCATGCTCTACTGAACTTAGAGAATAGGCAGAGAGCTTGTCAGTTGCAAAGGTCTTTTCTCGATGCTCCTCACAAAACGACCTCAACAGCAGGTAATTATAATGCTCAACTGGAGAGCTAATGTAATGATCATCCCGATTCCTTTTCAGCTCTATTTTATCATTGCACCTCCATAGACACGGCTTCTAATTCCTATTATTATTCTTATCAAAGTTCTTCTAGGACAAAGAGAAAAAATGCCAACACTCCTTTCATTCAGGTGACTTATGATTAAAGCACTTTTGTTTGCAACTTCAGGTTTGCAAGTTGAGTCTGTCTGAGAATACATGGGGACATTAAATTCGTGGAAAGACATTAATCCTAGATTCAAAAAAAACAATCCTGACAGAATTATGAACACACTGGTGAACTTTAAGATCTCATAATACTTTTAATATGTACTGCACAACGCAAAAACATTCATTCACAGAGGAACTGTTGGCAATTCCATGAACAGAAAAAAACTCCACAAAACACCTAAAACAACTGCAGCAGAATATCAGATTTCACATCATGACTGACTCTGGATAACCATTCGATGACCGAATAAATGAACAGTTTGGTTACTCAATAACTCTGCATTCTTACCTTTTGTCGGATCTCCTCCTCCATCTTGACCGGTGAGCCCAGTTCAGCGACCTGTTTGACCCCATCACTGGCATAACCTCCATACTCCCACAATATATAGTTCTTCGAATGGGAAGCTCCAATGAGGGCTGACCAGTGATTGGCTCTTCCTGTGAAGATACATAAACTCCAATTTATAAGAATGATACATGATCAAATTATTTAAACAATTAGTTACTAAATAAACAATTTGCATGTCATCATGACATCCATCCATTTATAAACCATAATCTCTAGCTTCTGCTAACTGCCATATGTGCATACCGAGAGAGTAGTTTTCCAGCAGATGATGTAGGACGTAGGTGAATGTGGTGACAAATGCAGAAGCACAGAGAAAAGAGCAAAACAATACACCACTAATGAGTTAGAAGTACAAAACTAGGATTTGTTATGAAAAATTTCAATGATTTCGATTTAATATGAGAGGACACTGGTTTTACTTTGCTGTAAACAAAATTTGGTTCTCATATATCACATATTGACGCTTGGTCAGGAATCCTTGGCGTCACTTTTCGATGTGCAGGGTCCTCCATTGCTTTAAATAAGAAACCCTTGGCTTCAATATGCCAACGCAAAATGTACTGGGAATTTTAATTGTCATGATTAAATTCTATATTGGGTAATATTATATTGCCATTACTGCATATACAGTACAGACCAAAAGTTTGGAAACATTACTATTTTTAATGTTTTTGAAAGAAGTTTCTTCTGCTCATCAAGCCTGCATTTATTTGATCAAAAATACAGAAAAACATGTAATATTGTGATATATTATTACAATTTAAAATAATTGTTTTTAAATTTATTATACTTTAAATTATCATTTATTTCTGTGATGCAAAGCTGAATTTTTAGGATCATTATCACATGATCCTTTAGAAATCATTCTAATATGATGATTCATTATCAAAGTTGGAAACAGTTCTGCTGCTTAATATTTTTTCAGAACATGTGATACTTTTTTAGGATACTTTGATGATGAATAAAAAGTAAAAAAAAAAAAAAAAAAAAAAAAAAAAAAAAAAAAAAAAGAAGAAGCTATGTTTTTTAAAATATAAATATTTTGTAATAACAATATACACTACTGGTCAGTAATTTGGGGTCAGTAATTTTGTTTTTCTTTCTTTTTTTTTTAAATAAATTTTTTCAGCAAGGATGTGTTAAATTGATAAAAAGTGATAGTAAAGAAAATATATTATTAGAATATATATTATTAAAAATTTTTTTTTTTTTGAATAAATGCAGTTCTTTTTAACCTTTTATTCATCAAATATATTAGACAGCAGAACTGTTTCCAAACACTCATAATAAATCAGAATATTAGAATGGTTTCTAAATGATCATGTGATAGACTGGATGTTACATGTGACACTGAAGGCTGAAAATTCAGCTTTGCATCACAGGAATAAATAATTTTTTTTAAGTATATTCAAATAGAAAACTATTATTTTAAGTTGTAATAATATTTCACAATATTACTGTTTTTTTCTGTATTTTTGATCAAATAAATGCAGGCTTGATGAGCAGAAGAATCTTCTTTCAAAAACATTAAAAATAGTAATGTTTCCAAACTTTTGGTCTGTACTGTATGTTGGGGTGTGATTTTTCAATGTACACAGTCAGAACAGTTTTATTTATATTACACTATTTACACATTTATTAGCAATTAACCTATCCCCTGCCCCTAAACCTATTTGTCAATAAAACACAAGACATAACAGGCAGATTCAACTACAGTCTTAATTTATTCAAAAAGTATTAACATCATTAACAGTATCAGTATGATTTGTGAGAGGAAGAGATGCAATTGCCGTCTCCACCCATAAAGCTCATCCTGTGTGCTGCAGTCTGTGCACAAATTAAAAAAATGCCGCCAGAAGAAGCCTTACGTCAGCCTTGGTTGTAGAATGCCATTGGCTCTTGTATGTCTCGTGACTGATTGTGTCATACTATGGGAGTATCTTTTTGAATGAGATGTGAATGAGATCTACACATAAACATATCATATGGCTTCAAAAATCTTGGAATGTAACAGGACTTGTTTGTAATTCTTTTATACTGCTTTTTATGGTCAGTTTTTGCAATAAATACCTGTGACTGTACTTATATTTACCTATTACATGTTTTATATTTAAGAAGTGGATAGTTTTAGGGCAGGGGTGGGATTAGGTGCATAATTAAAGTTGTAATTTTGGGTATTAGGGTTAGGGTTAGGTTAGGTTTATTATATTTATTTATTTAACACAAATGCATCGATTAATTTCAGAAGGCATTTATTAACCTCCCGAAGCCATGCGGAACACTTTTTTATAAGGGACGGACAAACTTTATTTTGCTTCAAAATCTTGACCACTACCCACTGCCATTAAAAAAAAAAAGCTTGGAAGAGCCAGGGCATTTATATATATATATATATATATATATATATATATATATATATATATATATATATATATATATATATATATATATATATATTTATATAGATAGATAGATAGATAGATAGATAGATAGATAACTATATAATAATAATCAGACATAAACTTTAGCCACATTTCAAAGACAATTAATTACGAAATTACATATAAACATGCACTTAGTGCCTACTAAAAAAGGACACCCTTTATTTATAAAAAGTGTATAGGGTCGCTACAGACCTGAGGTGTGTTAATGTATGTAAAAAGTATTTTTTTCTTGCGTGACTATATTTACATATCTAATGACTCAATATGTACAATGCATATTTTTATCCTCAAGGAGGCACTGTTTGATACACAATGATGACGTGATGTTTCATTCATAATTACCACAGGCATAAAACAAACAAATATCATTGCACAAATTGAACTGGTTTGAATGGCTTTACTGCAGAGTAATTAGTATAAGCAATGAAATATAACTGTCACTGCCATTTGATGCTGGATGTGGTGAATAAGCTGCCAGTAATCAAAATATTTATTTTGAAGTCTTTGAAAACGATAGTTCCTTTTCAGTCGATCAATCTTGACGTCACGTCGGTGACCGACAAATTGGGATATCGCTTCGATAGACCAATCTACTTCGAGTGTAAACTAAATGAGCCAATGTACATTGGCAAGCAATTATTGCATCCAGGTGCAGCTAATCACAGCGTGAGTATAAGAAGGCAGCAGGTGCAATGCATACCAGCTTTTTGCTTCGGAGCCGAGCGACAACATCGTGTCTTCAGTGAGATGCGAGTTCAACGTGCTCTTGGAAGCTTTTGGTGTTGGCAGTACGGCGCTTCAGCGGTGGTCGTTTCTGTGTCGAGGGGGTTGCGCACTTCAGGTTGCACTACCCCCTGTTGTGCTGCAAGCGACCATTCCCCTGTGCGACTCAGCTGATAAAAGAGCATTTCCCTAAATGAGCAATTTCTCTAAAATAGCAATGAAGGTGACCGATCGTCTTTTTAAAGATGCCGTTTCACCTGTGCCTTTCTGGATGCGGTCATTACCTGTTGCTGGATGATGGTCATGATCGCTGCCTCACATGTCTGGGCAAACACGCTGAGGTGGCGATCGCGGATGAGTCATGTTCCCATCGCAGGAAGATGACCGTCTCAGAGCTGCTGGCCAGGCTCCGTTTCCTCAAGGGGGGTGGAGCTCCCTTGCTGTTCTCGCTGCTGCGATTTAAGGTTCATCCTGGAGGCCGACAGGCAAGTACTATTTCCGGCAGTGGCACGGGTGGTTTTGAGGATCACAGTGGTGGCAAACCTCTCAGGGAACCAACCCTCGGGGGCCCACCACTCCTCTTGCATTCCGATCCAGTTGAGCAGCCAAAGGAATGCACTGGGCCCTCTTCAAAGAGATACCAGTGGTATCCTTCGGTGCTCCTCCCGATGACCAGATGTCGATCGCTGCATTGGAGGGAGAGATCTCTGAAGAAGATTTGGCTGCGCTGCTGTCCTCCGGGACTGTGGCAATGCCTGAATCGGATCCAGAGATGACAACTATGCTTTCCCAGGCAACCAAGAAGGTAGGGCACGAGTGGAAAAATCGACCGCATCACGTGCCTTCAAGGTTGGACGACTGGTTTCTCGGGGTCTTTCTTCCCGGAAGTGCATGAGGAGTTCACCAGGTTGTGGATGTCACCTTTTACTGCCAGAAACCAGCCTGATGGTTCCTCCTCCCTCACCACCCTTGACGGTGGTGCAGCAAGGGGGTATACGGGGGTCCCTCTGTTGGAGCGGTCGGTTGCGATGCAACAGTGTCCTAATACTGCCTCCACCCGTATATATACTTTATTTTATACTTTATTTATACCCAATATACTTTATTTTATTCTTCTGTAATTGTTCTTAAAATATAAAGATAATTTTATTCTGTTGCAGCAGTTAGAGGTCCATCCATGCTGAATATATATGTCCGGGTTGCTGAATATGTAATAATGATTGGCGAAACATTCATGCATTCAAGGGTTAATATACATTTAAACTATTAAATTTTCATTTGCGTCAGAAAACATGACATTCACTTTACATTTAAGTATCTTCTTTCTGAATAATAAGTATATTATAATTTAACAATATTTATATGATATAAGTATAATACAACATTATTTACTTAATATAACAAAATAAACACATAAACACATCATAAACAATGCCCAAACAATTAACACAATTTATATACAATTTCACAACCTAGTAGGGCTGCACAATTAATCGAATTTCTAATCGCGATTACAATTATGGATGCCACAATTACGTAATCGTTCAAAGCGCCAATTAATCGTTCAAAGTCCACTTATGTTATTCTGCATGCTTAAGATGCGTTTTTTCGTTCTTTCAACATGTTATCTTAAGGGTTTTTCCCATTATTTACATTTTATTTTTATTATAACATTATAATACCATTCATATTTTTACTTTTTTTACAATTTAAAGAAGAAACCAATCTAAATTATAGTTGACATTTGAGGCTTAATGCTCTAGAAAAGCACTAAAAGTTTTTCAGTTAGAGTGTTTTCAGCTCGTTTATTTTCATATAAAAATCCGTCATGCAGTTGCATCCAACAATGGTATAAACATCATTCAATGTAAACTGCGATAATCGTAATTAATAATCGCAATTACAATTTCAAGGGAATAATTGACAATTATGATTTTTGTCATAATCGTGCAGCCCTACAACCTAGGCAGCTAGGGGCTAATTGAGATGCCCCCTATGTCAAGTTAAAAAAAAAAAAAAAAAAAACTTTTCTTTTTTCTTTATCCACTACCTTGCACTATATCACTCCTAATAAATCTGTCAAAATGCAAAAACTAGTATTTTTAACTAAAGGGCACCTATTCTGAAATGACATGCACATATGACACACAGACCGCAATTTTCCGTGTGAGCATAACTTACAGCTGTACGTACGTGTAGGTAAACAGAAAACCATGTGCATCATTTAGGGGATAAGGAGGTAGTGACTTATTATTATTATTATTTTTTTATTTTTTTGATAGCAGTAGTGCTGTTGGTGCACTTGAGCATCCATATGTGGTTTGAGGCCAGTAGAATGAAATGTACTACAACATTTTTCTTAAATACTATGCAAACATACACCCTTTGCTATATGTAGTTACTGTATAAGTGTAACATCTGTGGGCTGTAATTTAAAGTTATCCCTTGTTACCCTCTTGTTTCGTGTAGTTACTGTTTAAATGTTACATCTGCAGGCTGTAATTTAAAGGTCCCCTGAAGTGCCTTGAAACACTCAGCATTATTCTATGTGGTGACGTAATTTCAACTTTACACTGTCTGTCTGAATCGTTCTCTGTCACCTACATTGTGCACTAGGGGCCATTCACTGTACAGGAAATACTACACTGTAAACAAGTGACCAATCTCAGCCGGCACTTCAGCGTCTATTTATAGTGCAGGGGGTGGGCACTTCGGATTCTAGAGAGCATTTGATTGGTCAGAAGATGATGTGACGTCAAAAAAAAAAATGTTTAGCCGTTTTGGCAGAAGTGACGAACTGCAAACTTTGAATGCTTATATCTTCTAAATGTGAATTTTGTCACTGTTTTTGAGCACACTGCCTTATACATAACCTTAAGACTAACATATTGATACTAACAAACAAAAAACATTCATTTTGATTTCATGGGGACTTTAAAGTGATCCCTTGTTACCCTCTTGTTACATGTAGTTACTGTGTAAGTGTAACATCCGCGAGATGTAATTTAAAGTGAATTAAAGTAGAAATGCTTTATAATTTTGCAGGATATTACCCCTTTATTCCCCAAACGTTGCATATTGTTCCCTTATACCTACGAGAAGGTACTGTGGAGGTACGCTATACTTACAAATAGGTATGCTGTAAATTCTGTTTAATTACGCAGTACATTGCGGGCTGTAATCTAAAGCATTACCAAACTCTTAGTAAAGAAAGTCAACCACTGGCACAATGGAGGCATCAGTCAAAATGTGACTCTAGTCTCTGGCACAGAGAGAGAGAGAGAGAGAGAGAGAGAGAGAGAGAGAGAGAGAGAGAGAGAGAGAGAGAGAGAGAGAGAGAGATAAATCAATGGAAAATGTGTTCCTTATTAAACTACCCCATATAAAGCTCACATTAAATTTAGAAAAGTACACTGCTATTGGTAGCAATAGCTATTTGTAGTATATATATATGCAGATTAATTCAATTACCCACAAATGATTGCATAAACAAATATTTTTGAGGAAAAATGAGAATAAATGTAATGAATTAATTAAACAAAACAAATACTGACAAAATGATAGGGAGGTTGTATGGAACATGGGGAAAATGCAAGCTGGAATAAATCTTGAGCTGCCTGCACAAAAGTGCTGTCAAGCATATTTTATTTATTTATTTATATTATTAAAACGCTGTGCTACGGTAATCAAACAAATACAAATCTCGCCTTTTTCATAACACTACAATCATGAAAAAAATAACCCTGCTTTTCTGACAGTCATAAATTGTCCCTCTATTGTGCAGGAGCAGTGTGAAGCTTTAGTGGATCTTTGTGTCCTGTGTAAAACTATTCCATGATGCCTTCCACAAATGTCACATAAATGGTTTCCACCTCCCACAAAATGGGGTTCTCCCGCAGGGGCGGGCCAAAAACACTGAAATAGCTCTATCCAGGGCTTTTTGAGTGTGTGTCCTCGATTTGTCCCCTTAGCCCAGCCCTTAAATGGCAAGTTCAACCTTACCACAAACAAATTATGCACTCCATATATTATTAATATTGTATTAGATTATGGAGCTACATTATGCAGGAGAAATGACAGACAGTTCTTCTCAGAACACTGAAAAGGGTTTCACAAATGACACATCCTATCTATAAAAAAGTTATGAAATTACTTCACTTCTCTTTCAGCTTTATTATGTCCTGCTCTAACAATAAAGTCACCTTGTAGGAAAATCTCTACCCTGAGGTATTAAGTTCCAGATCTCCAAGTCTGGGCCTTTAAAGCCCTCAATCTAATTTCTACTCACCAATTTAAGATATTCCACAGGCATGACAGTGTTCACACTGGCTCTATGAAGAACTGCTTACCACATCCTCTCTGTGCCACTAATCCGCTCAATCCGTCAGACCTGTATCAAATTTCACTGATGCACTCTTATGTTCCAATGCTTATTTTTATATGTCCTGCAGAAAACAGTGTATATATATATATATATATATATATATATATATATATATATATATATATATATATATATATATAATATTTTTTTTTCTCTCCTCTCTATCTGCTTCAAAAATATGTTTATGTATTTTCCTGGGGGGCGGGGGTGTCTACTGATCTACTGGGTTGACAAGATAGTTGTTCTGAAATTAAGCTTTATAAAGTTGATAAGTGTAAACAGTGACATTCACACACTCTCAATTAATTAGTGCTGCTATCCAAGCAAGGGTCATTCACAATCATTAGCACTGCTTTCCAAGAAAAAGTGGATCAAAACCCCTTACTCTAAGTATTGAACCTTCACACACCAATTCCACCATTAGCACTACAGGCATGTTTTTATTTTTAGTTTTTCCTCATTTGAGTAAAAAGTTAAAAAATATGACTGATGTGCTTCAATCATTAAATGAAAGTTGCATGGGAATAAATTATAATATGTGCTTTTGGCTGTGATTAATTAAAGCTGCTCTGTTTATAATGTAATTAATGCAAATACATCAAAATAAAATGCTAATTACGGCAAATATTCATGTCCACAGCAGCATGTTTGCGTTTTCTTTTACACAAATGCTTTAGGATACATGTAATTATACTAGCACATTGGAATGTTTTTTTTTTTTTTTCACACGTGATAATCTTAAATCTCATGTGTTTATCTACTGTACGAGTCTGTATGTGTCTGTTTACTCGTATGTCTTTCACTGTTTCCTAAGCCCATAAATTAGGGCACCACACTTTCTTTATCAGGTTCATCTAGCTCCCAAAGTACATTCTAATCAGAGTATTGATCTGAGCTGCAGAAGCTCAAGTGGAGAGTGACTCTAATCCCCAGGCTTAATTTACTCCCAATGAGACACTCTCAAGGTTATCCACACCAACCACAAAAGACAAGAAGAGAGGACAGGCACTACGAGAAAATAATGAGGAAATGATTGCACAGATACTAGCTATTTCACATTTAAAGTAATGTGTGTTGCAAAATGTACAACGTTTCTATAGATATATAAGTAGATTGAGCCTAAATATATATATTTCTTTAAAAGACTAGTGCTGCTCTCTACTGCACAAATTAAAGCTGTCATAATGCTAGGGTGCTTTCAAGGGACCAGCCATTGCTATACAGTTGTTAGGATGTTTTGTTTGTTTTGTTTTTCGTTTGTTTTTAGCACATTGTTATGCGGTTACTAGGGTGTTCTGGGTAGTCGCTTACTGAACAGCATGTGAGTACACAGCTTGAAAACATTCATATCCCATATTGCATTAGAATTTAACCAAAGCTTTAGAGAGTAGAAGCACCTACTACACTGTGGCTAAGACAAAACACAGGTTTTTTGCACCGGACATGTCAAGTTCAAATTGACTGTTTAACACGGTGGCTCTATCTGGTTGATTTATTTTATATGCCTTTATATGAAGCATAGACTCTATTCAAGCCACAAAAACTACAAACTTATTACTGAAAAAAAATAAAAAATAATAATAATAATGTCTGTACACAATATTCTAGCCAAGCCAAGGGTGAAGTTAGTATGTGCCTTAACCATTTGGAACATACTGAATATAATGCAATTTACTGGGAAATTATGAGTGGCCCTCTGTGGTACAGTAGGATTTTGCAATTGGTGTCACTGGTATACATTCACAGAAAAACAATATGTTTGAATTTTTTAGGCTACTCTGTTAAAGGACACTTTATCCACCAGATGCATCTGGATTGTAGCCCCATTCCAACAAACTTGCCAATAGATAAATTATTTGTAAGTCACAAATAAAACATGGAAAAATGTTTCTTCAGCAATCCCAATGATTTGTGGTATCATTCATGTTTTGCTCCAAAGTTTAAATGGCTCACTTCTCACTGTCTCTGCACAGTAAACTGGGATAGGAGAAACTATTTTAACACTGAAAAAATTGCACACTTCACATGTCATTGAGGACATAGTGTCTTACTTGGGTAGTCTTTTGGGTGCAATTTCTCTGACCAGTTCCCGTAGAAGGTGACTCTGTATTTGGCAGTTCCACAGGCACAGCAGTCCAGCAGGGGTTTGTCTGTGGTTTCTCCATAAAGTGGCTCTGAAGGACAAGAGAGTGCAGCTGGATTATTACAAATATTTGTATCCAAAATTTTTATATTTTATCTATCTATCCATCTATCTATCTATCTATCATCTATCTATCTATCTATCTATCTATCTATCTATCTATCTATCTAACAATCGAACGATCGATAGATAGGAGCAGGATTGGACACCTATGGTTTAGATGGTAATCAACCTAGAACCTATGGATTCTTTCTTTCTTTCTTTCTTTCTTTCTTTCTTTCTTTCTTTCTTTCTTTCTTTCTTTCTTTCTTTCTTTCTTTCTTTCTTTCTTTCTTTCTTTCCTTCCTTCCTTCCAAAATGGACTGCTGTAACAATCAAGCATTAGAAACAACCAGCACTCAAATAAGAACAGGTATATAAGGAGCCAAATTGGGGCAGAGAAAGAGAGAAAGGAGAAAAAAAAGCACCAAACACTGAAATAGCATCTCATAGAAGTGCTGCTTGTAATGTGCCAAACCATCTAGCTGGGAGTAATGAAAGACTCACCTTTCTCACACATCCGCTTCGTGAGCGAGCCTTCATCCTGAAATGAGATGATCTTCCTCTGAACAATACTAGCTCTGCAAAGATGAAAGAGAAATGAGTGAATGAGAAAATGAAGGGTAATCAGAGGAGAGGAGAGGAGAGGAGAGGAGAGGAGAGGAGAGGAGAGGAGAGGAGAACAGAACAGAACAGAACAGAACAGAAGAGAAGAGAAGAGAAGAGAAGAGAAGAGAAGAGAAGAGAAGAGAAGAGAAGAGAAGAGAAGAAACTTGCAAAACTCTAAAAAAGCAGCATTCATGAACCTCCATGGAGTGATTGTAATCCCCAAAAAAGAGGCACATGCCAGATGAATGGCAGCACATCCCCAAAGGGAGCTGCACCTGGATATCACAAGCCAGCAGATATGAAGCATACACTAAAAAAAATAAAATGCTGTTGTTAAAAATATATATATATATATATATATATTTTTTTTATTTTTTTATATATATTTTTTTAACCCAAATGCTGGGTTCAGCTTGTTGGGTCATTTTATTGGGCTATTTTAATATTTTTACCCAGGTGCTGGGTTATTTTAATGTTGGGTTATTTTTTTTTTTACCTAACCACTGGGTTGATCCTGTCTCCGGTGAATTAGCACTATTTCGGTAAAAAGTGATTACAGAAAATGATTGAATGCACTTAAATGAAATAGCTACTTCTATATGCCTTTTTTACTTCTGAAATGCTTGTTAAACGGGTTTAAATGTTTGTAAACTATGTTGTATTTTTCCATGGCTGTTCTTGCTAAATAATAAATATTCATCTTTTGAATATTGCTGTTGCCTATAGTAATGGTGGGTAAAAAGTTATAAACCATCTGGGTCAAAATAACCTACCATGTGTTCTGCCCAACATTTACCCAGCAATGGATTACCAAATAACCCAAGTTGGGTTGTTTTTAACCCAGCTTTATTTAAAATTGAGTGTTTATGTGTTTTTTTCTGAAACTAGAAAAAGTAAAAAGTTACATTTCTAACAGTTTTTTTTTTCTGACACATTCTAACACTATCTGTTCTGATATACAGGTACAACATAAATGTGGGCTTGACATGGGACATGGTCCAATGGCTGCTCTCCAGTTTCCAGGCTCCATTTTATGATGCTGCTGTGCTGGTTTTCCGACTAGACATTTTAATTAACCAGCAAGATTTAATCACTTCGCTTCACCAGAATGACCATTTTGGTCAACAAGAGCACTGCTGGTGAACAGGATATCTATGCTGGCACAGAAGCTAAACCATCACCAAACCATGCTGGTCAAATCCGGTCTTTTAAGCAGGGTTAACAGAGGATTTAAATTGAGAGAAAAATAAATAACATCCAAATTTTGTATCCATTGTATGACATTGAGAGAAAAATAAATAAATAAATGTTGTAAATGAACCTGGTTGCACAGTCCAAGAATACGGAGGATGTAAATAAGAAAGAAAGAGCGAGACTCTGGTTAGGCAGCTGTAATTAAAATAGGATAAGTGATCATGGACATAGCTTAAACTCCGGGATCCAAACGATTTGGCAAAACCTGTTTACATGGTGCCATCTCAGACACTTGTGGCAGCCATGGAGGTCTTTATACAGCCTGGAAAAATCTCAAGAGTAAACAAAAAGTCCTTCCTCTTCACACACTGAAGCTCTCATCTGAGGAACAGGACTGGCATTATTGTACTGAGAGCTGGGACCAGTCCAGGTGGTCCTCATCCAAATGACAAGGAATATTTATGAACCGGTAGTTTTCACTCACTGGACTGGTTATTATTCAGTGAGAGATGAAAGTTGCTGACTGGAGTGTTAAAGAAAAAAATGGCTGTCAAAACCTTACCTAACAGACTGTAGTTGAAATGTTAAAAATGATTTGCGCTTTCTGCCTATAACCATAAAAAAATAAATACATACCTATACATACATACATACAGTTTGTGACTGGGACTCCAGATGCATTTTAATAGTTTTTAGATTTGACTGTGTGTGTGTTCAGGTTTGACTAATGATAATGCAAAAACTGACACCTCAAATACACATTTGTAACCAATGCTGGCAAAAGGAGTCTCAATGAGTAAAAAACAGTTATTAGTTATTAATTTTATTGTCACATTCTCCATTAAAAGAGCTTCAAAATTATGTATGATTTGTTGGATTCTGACAACAAATGTCTGAGCTACACCTGTCAATAGAGTCAGCAAAGTCAGTCCTGAGAAAAAAAAAAAAAGAAACAAAAAATTCAAGTTAAAGTTTTCTGAAGGTTCCAAAAGCAAAATCTCCTAGCAATGTTGCATCGTTTCCTCCACTTTCTTGCTTAATATTAATTACTATATTAATAATCACAATATAGCTTTTATATTATCTTTGTTATTAAAAATAAGAACAAATGCAACAACAGTAAAACAAATATAAGAAAGAAACAAATAGAACATTACTTTTTTCATTTTACATCTAAACAAATGCATTCAAGTAAGAAAAACAAATAATCAAACGTAAAAATCACTTAAGTGTGTTCATTACAGATAAACTGATTAAAACGGCAAAAATAGTTCAATCAAGAGAAGCGATATTTTATTTTATTGTTAGATTATAATTAATGAGACAGATTGCCTATGTATTTGGACTTACTGTACTGCACAGATCTAATAAAATGTTACACATTAGATGTTTTTCACCAACAGTTCCCCAAGTGTTCACTTAAAACATAGCAGTTTATGTTTGTGTGAATACTTAAATACTGTAATTCTGTGTATATGTGTATACTGCAGTCCAAAGGCAAAGCGCAGTAACTACACATTTGGTCAAAATTGAGTTAAGGACTAAAATGGGCTTATTGACATCTGTTCTGTCTTGTGACAAAGTCTCCTGGATCAGTTTTGTCCCATTTCAAAGAAACGACAGTGTCAAAATTGCAGTAACTACAAAATCCAAGCTAATACCAAGGCAAACTGCAGTAAGTGATGGTACTGCGCTCTAGCTTTGTTTTTCCCATTTTGACACCACAGATACTGCAGTCTGCCTTGGCAGCCATAACACTCACATAGAACCAACAAGCCAACCAGCTGCCATGGCCCAATCCCACGGCCAAATGATTGTTGAACTTGTATTAAAATTCAAATATTCAAAGATGGGTAAGGAAGTTGGCAAAATATTTACTCCAAACAAGGCAAATGACAGGGTTATAATCAGTTAACATTAACTAGCCAGCTGCTAGCAAATTAAACAGACATTTAAGCCTAACATTACCTGCAATGCTCCATTGAAGGCAATATCCACATTGACATAGTAATGACAATCCGATTTTTAATCGCCTTGATGTTTGTTGATTCAGATATCTCTCCATGTTTCAGACAACTAAATTAATGCAATTGTAGTGGCAGGGGTTACTCCTTTAAAAGTTAGCTGGCTCCGGTTAGTTATATTGTTGCAAAGTTATATAAAAGTTAGCAGCGCCTCAGCAAACTGGTAGTAAAGTAGTTTTAAAATAGCTGTCAGTCTGCCTATGTTTGCTATCCGTAATTTGCAAACCACATTAGATCACATTTGATAAAATTTTGATAAAATAAGTCAGCCTTTTAAATTGGCAACCCCATTTTTTTTTTTTTTTTTTTTTTTTTTTCATGTAGTTTTTTGCTTTGTCATTATTGGGAATACAATGTAGAACAAAAATGAAAATGATACATTTAAAGCCTTTTAACAAAGCTACTAATGTGAAATAATGCAGGAGTCTGAAAGCTTTCTGAACGCACTTTACACAACCTTAAAGCTAACAGACATGAACTAAAAACTCCAATACTCCAATTTTAATTTTCATGCCATCTTTAAGGAGATAATGGACGAAATGTGGAAAATAGAGGCATTCAAGCGATGTTTCTTGAGTTTTTCCTGGTCGGGTGATGTTATTACAGTTGTCTAATTGAATTGAGTCATGCTACAGTTGGCCATGACCCCAGTTACTCCTCCTTCACCCACATTATATTTGATGATGTGAGGAGCAAACTGACAGCTCTTCTATTTACTGCTCCATTTTGTTTATCTGTTTATTTTGATAGCTTTTGAGGCAGACAGCAGTGAGTTGAGGCACATATCTCACTCCAGCTTCCCCTCTTCCACAGACAGTGTTCAAATAAAACCTACACCACTGATTTCCACACTATTCACCATCATAAATGTTCATTCTGAAGGATGGTGGGTGACAAACACGGGTCAAAGGACCATACATGGAATAAAAGAGACACAGAAAGACTTTAAAACACTCAAATCTACCCACACACCCTTTTATGTTAAGGTACTGATGGTACCACTCTAATTGTCCATGCTCTAATTTAATCTCACCCCAATTTCACATATCTGAAGAAGAGCGGCTTTGGCAGAAAGCCTCCTCACTTTCCAGGGCCGGCCAGGCAATCAGCCGCGGTAATGGTTATTTAACATCCAATTTAAATTCTATCAATGAGATGTTATTAAGGGCAGACTCACTTTCCTGCTTTTACACAGCTGATGCTAATCGCCTCTCGCCCAATGTGTGTGCGAGAGAGAGATCTTCTCAGGCCAGTGCTCAAGGCTACATAATGCAAATTTGAGGGCCCGCATCAACCCAGAAAACCATTTGTGCCACTGAAAGACTGTATGCAGGTTACACACACACACACACACACACACACATATATATATATACATATATATATATATATACTGGAAACCTGGAAAAATGGTGGCATATAATTATACTGTAATTATTTAACCTTGTGGCCGTTAAACTGGATAATTAGCCAAAATTACTTGTAGAGCAAGGTCTATAATGAGCCTCCACTTGCCTAAAAAACATCTATATTTAATTTGATGCTTCACCTTGCTTTTCCTTCACACATTTATAAGGGAAAAATTGGCGCTTGAGAACAGCTTGAACAGAAATTGCTTTTATTAATGTTGTTTGTGCAAGAGTCCGAGCTTAGTAAGGGCATTAGCTGATTTTACAGACTCTCCACGGTCATATTTTTATTGTAATATTACCCATAGGAAAGAAAAAATCACAAATTCAGTTTGTTTCACATAGCCTGCAACTGATATTAAATGGAAAGCAAATAAAGATATATGTTGACGTATCTTGCTTATCAGCAAGATGTGTTCGCTCTAAAACTTTCTTCATTTTCATTATTTTATTTAATGACATTTTATTTTGTGCTTATGTTTGCAGTTACAAAATCAGAGACCATCCCTTTGAAATCGGATTACGGTAAACACATGGAGACAAATGCTACTTCCAGTTTGAAATGGTGACCTACTCAAATTGCACAAAGATCATTATATCAGGCGAAGTGAAGGCAAATGTCAAAGCGTGCTTAACTTTTTTCGCTCCTCGTCCTCCCTGATCTTGCACAGTGTCTGTGCAAGAAGCCTCACTGAGGGAAAGCATACTTGTGGAGGCCCCATGGCCAGCTGTGTGCCAGTGAATCCATGCCAAGTGTTCCCCTCGGTCAGGGAGTAAAACAACTTCCAGTGAGAGGTCTCTGGAGAGGCAAACAGGTCTACCTGAGCAGCTCCGAAACGTCTCCAAAACAGCTGGACTGTCTGGGGAAAGAGTTTCCACTCTCTGGGGAGCGCAGCTCATGACAGCTCGTCACCTGCATGGTTGAGCAGACCCAGAATGTAAATGGCACAAAGCAACTTCAGATGCTTCTGACTCCAGAGAAGGAGGTGTTGAGACATGCGACGGGAGCGTAGACCACCTTGTTGGTTGATATACGCAATGGTCGCAGTGTTGTCCGTTCGGACCTGGTGTGACTTGTACCTGCTAAGTGCCACACTGCCACGCCCACCTCAGGACTTGGCCATGGAGCCAGTGTTGAAGCGGTCTCATATGACCGCAGCTGCCATATGCCCCAGTAGATTCTGAAACTGTTTTAGTGGGACCGCCATCCTGCTCTTGAACGTATTCAGGCAGTTCAACACCGACTGAGCACGTTCCTGCGTGAGGTGTTCTGTCTGTTCGACCGAATCCAACTCCATACTGAGAAAAGAGATCCTCTGCGTCGAGGAGAGTTTGTTCTTTTCCCAGATGACCCAAAGGCCTGACCGGCTAAGGTGCACCAAGTCACTGTGTTCACACAACTGATGCTGAGACTGAGCTAGTATGAGCCAGTCATCGAGGTAGTTGAGAATGTGAATGCCCTGCTCTCTCAGGGGAACAAGGGCTGCCTCCTCAACTTTCATGAAGACACAGGGTGACAGGGACAGCAGGACCTTGTACCGATATGCTCATCCTTCGAACGCAAACTGCAGCAATGGTCTGTGGTGTGGAAAGATCGATGAATGAAAGTACGCGTCCTTCAGGTCTATCACTGCAAACCAATCTTGGGGATGGATGCACCTGAAGATGCGTTTCTGCATAAACATCTTGAACAGTAACCGGTGAAGAACCCGGATCAAGACATGCAGGTCCAACATTGGTCACCTTTATTGAGTACAATGAAGTAGGTGCCATAAAACCCCGTCTTTATATCGACTGGAGGGACTGGCTCTGTCGCATCCTTCACCACTAGGACTGCGATCTCCACACGCAAGACAGGAGCATCGTCCGCCAACACTGAAATGTATCGCATAGCCGAGTCTGATGGTTTGCAGGAGGCAGCGAGATGATTTGGGTAGCCATGCACCCACTTTTTTTGCTTTACTTTCATTTTGTGTTTGTTTATTTTATTATCAAAGTGTTTCTCCTTTCCTTCTTCCCAACCTACAAACTTTGCTACATCCAACTCCAGGTAACAACTGCATCCAGAAACGCACAGATGATACGCTGTCTGTAGCAAGACGCAAAGTCGAGTTTGCCAGACGCAACGTTGTATTTAAAGAAGACACAACCATGCTCTTTTAGCACGCTGAAGCACACAGGGGGAGATGGCCGCCTGCAACACAAACAAGGGGTAGTGCAGCCTGATGTGTGCAACCACACACGATGTGAAGCACCATACCGCCAATACCAATGAAACCAGTTTATGTCTGTGTGTGTGTGTGTGTGTGTGTGTGTGTGTGTGTGTGTGTGTGTGTGTGTGTGTGTGTGTGTGTGTGTGTGTGTGTGTGTGTGTGTATACGTGTATGTGTGTACTTCTACTTTCTTAACCATCGGGGCTGATGCACTGCAAGCAGAGAGATAAATGTATACCTCATTTCTGTTCGCCTCCAGCAGAAATTAAGTCCTGCATTCTTTGGAAAATTTGCAGTGCATTTTTAGCAGATAGACGCAAATGTGTTTCTATGATGATGCTTTGAAAACAAAACCAAAGGGGAAGCAATCGAACTCTGGTTCAGACCAAGCAAAAGTGTGTAAAAAAACCCTTAAGATCATCATAACACAACATTTGGAACCCATTTTACTTCTGCAGTATGCCACAGTTTACTAATGTGACATTTTGCAAAGACAAACTAAAAATATGGTTTCACTTGCTTTTATGAATCAGGAATCACTGTAAGCACCTGTTTGTCATTTTTAATCATTATTGATGATGTCAGTGCTTATATATATCTGAAAGACAGTGAAGATATTTATATATTTATGTAGAATCATGTTGATTGATTTCATGGTTTTATTAATTTCAATGGTCAGTCATACAGCTTAGCAATCATTATACAAAAATGTTTTTGTCCACAGCCATGAATCAAGCATTCCAGAGAGGCAAATGTCATAAACAGGTGACTCTTTACCCAGCGGCACTGCAAGTTTACTTGTCTCTTCATTAGATCAAGTTTTTAATCATGAGATCTCAGCTGCAGGGGAGGTCTGGAGGGCATGAAGAAACAATTTGACACACCACAGTAAGTTTCTTGCTCTCTTTAAATTTTGCAATGTCAAGCTAGTTTTTCAGTCTTTTGCTTTGACTTGCAAGATTGTTTGGAGTAAATAGGAGAAAGAGAAAGTTTTGATTTCATGGAGCATTTCTGCTCTCAGCATCCCCTCTAGAATTCACTCACGGAAAAGCTCTAAGTTCAGCAACCTCGCCATGGATCTCTACTCATTACCCACTCTCCACCTCTTCTACCCTGCCCCCCACCTCTCTGTCTCCTGTCTGCCTCAAGCGCACCCTCTCCATCGCTCATGCTGGTTTGATGCTTCCATGTCTTACATTTTTTGATATTGCACTTTTTCATGTCCTCTGCACACCGCCTGTCTTTTCTCATACTGCATTTTTTATTTGCCAACCACTGAAACACACACACACACTTTTTGTTTCCTTTCCATAGTTTATGTCCACAGGAGGAACTTTGAGCTGAAACTTAGTCTCAAGCCCCTCCATTACAGACAGCAAGCTACAGTATATAATGTTATGAGACAACTTATTTTTAGATTAGTATTCCATCTGAAAAACAAGTGAATCATGGAACAGTCATAATCTCTCCATGTTCTGTCAACTTCCTGCCTACATACCTGTACCCTGTCATTAACGTCCACCGATGATCCGCACTGTCTAATTCTGTGTGGATTGACTAAGAGTGTCAACGCAGTCTAAGACTGATTACAAAAGCAATTCTATTGACTCAGAGTTAATAAAAGGAAGATAAAAATATGTTTCCTTCTATGGATGCAACCAACATCGTGGAACAATGCTTAACATGATTTACAAGTATAAAGGACAAGAAATCAGAAGAATAAAGTTTAACAAAAATATCTTGTTTATGATGTATAGGCTTCAACCAAAGGTAAAAACGTTTGTTCCCTCATTGGTGTTTGCTGGAGGTTTTCAACTTGTTTCTCATTGTTCTAAGGACAAAGCCAGTTTAAAACATTCATAGTATCTTTATATACAACACACATATATTTAATTGATTTTATTATTTTGCATAAATATTTGGGCTTGTCATCAATTTTAGTTGTATTCTTAATATCTTGAAAGCGCAAGACAGAAAAACGCTATTGTCGTCACAGTAATTATGAATTACACGAATCATGTAAATGACAGCCCAACTATCAATTCAAAATGGCGGAATTTGACAAAAAAAAAAAAACAAATTTAAAAAAGGAAGAAAGAAAAAAAAAGAAAGAAAGTCGAATAGTTTGCATCACTGGATAATACAGACGCTGGATAATACTGTTGCTATCATAAGTAATTCTTACATTCAACATTAACAGCAAGTCAAAAGGGGTAAGCTTTCAACTGTATAGCCTGTGCATTTTAGACGCTTATAAAGGCTATGCTCTTGCCTTGACATGCAATGAACACACATTAGTAAATTATTTTATTTTTTAAAATTTTTTAGAACATTAAAACTGCTCAGGTAATTTCAGTGGTAGTCTGATACATATTTGTGTATTAAACTTCTCATAACTCGCAAACTCCCCATGATAGCACGCAAATATTTCTGCCTGTTTTCGCTCATGTCACCCTCTGCTTTTCTACAACAGACTGAAGCCTCCATGTGAATTCAGCGCGCCATACATTCAGCTAATAAAATAAATATGCTGCAATTTTCTGGAGTTATTTTAAACTATTCTGAACTTCTCAAAATACAGTCGGCTTCAGATTAGTTTTAATCTATCCACACAAAAAATTAACATAATCTTTATCTAATTCTGATTGGGTGGGCAAGACAGTCATTTGGGTGGGCTCAGCCCACCCCTGCCCATGTCTGGAGCCGGCATGCCTAAGAATGACTTGTGGATTGATGTGAACGCCAACAAATGGGAATAATGCTCAGAATGCTTGTGGATTAAACATCTCCGATGATGTTCATTGCCATGGATTGATTTTATCGGGTTACAAGTAAAGGTAGGATATGGATTTAATTGAAAACTGTTAGTAGGCTACTGATTTTATGATTGATCATGCTAGCTACGGCATTCGAGTCCACATGCAGTCAACTAGAAGTGACAGCCTGATGAATAATCTGCATTACAAAAAGAAAAAAAAATCTTTAAAGGTTATTCACAATTACTAATTGCTGCCAAGGTATCTAGTTTTTACAGTGCTTTGTTATATGGAGCTGTTTGGTAGATCGCGATCTATCTAATTCGTTTGTCTACACCGTAATTAAAATGCGGCAGACATTAATGGGCAGTAAAACAAAGGCAGAACACCGTATAACTCCAAACCAGCACCGTAACTTCATATTGACGCGCGGCTAAACAAAGTCAGAATGCTGCAACTCAATTTTAGCATTTTAGCATTTTTAGCAATTTTAGCAATTTTAGCATTCCAAACAAAGCGAATTTCCAAACAAAAAGAATTTTAGCATTCCAAAAAAAGTGCTCTTCCCTGGTTTCTCCGGGGCTTTTCAAAGTTACGGTTGAGATGACCTATTATTTTCTTGGAAAAACAATGAAATTGACTCAAGATACTTATACACATGATAAAGGATGTCTTAATGGTCCAAAAATATCAATAACTCATTTTCACAAAAATCAAAGTTACGGTCTTTTGCGTTTGCATGGCAGTATAGTGAGAGAATAGTAAATTTGTGAAAACTGTGATTTTACTGCAAATAGCATAGTTGAACTAGTTACTATAGTAAAAATGTGATTCATTTTCCAAAGAGCTTGAATGAGTTAACTCATACACATGCGAGTTCACACAGAATAAAAACTATACATTTTCTTTGTCATGTGGATCAGGGTGTAGGGAATTTTTATTTACTGTATTATGATAATTATCTTCTATGATCTTTGATTGTAGTACTTGGCCTACGTAAGGCATCACATACAGTTGTCTCTTTAAAATCAATGTGGTGAACACACAGATGATCACACCACACTATAAACATGTGCCTTTTCTGTCTTTTATTATCTAATTTGCCTTTTTAGATCACGCTGTGCAGTAGTGCAGATGTTTAGTTTAGCGGGGAAGGTCCTGAGGTTGCCAGATTTGCATTAAAAAATCAGCCAAACATCCATTCAATGCTACACGGAAAACTGCAGGCTTAGTCTTGGAGGATGCCCAACACTGCACATTTCAAATATCAGCCGCACATATTTAGTTTATTCTAATGAGCTGATGAGTTGAGTCAGGTGTGTTTAATTTGGAAGACTGCAGTGAGGTCCTCCAAGATGATACCATGATACCAAGATGATCTATGATACCAAGTGATCAACAATTTGAAAATTGTTTTGAAGAAAAGCTATTTGTTCTATTACTATGATAATCATAGATCCATGGGTTCCCCCTAAAATACCACCCAGGTTAGAACTGTGAGGTGAGGATAGTTATGACACTTACTTCAACAGTACACAGCCACTGCCTGATGGGGGCGCTGTCCAGAACACCTGTATCCTGGTCCTCCTGCGTGGGGTGCTTTCTGTCACTGCTGGAGGACAGTTTGTCATAAACTGTGTGTCTTCCTCATCGATTATCTGCAGAGTTCACAAACCCATACTCGTCAATACAAATGTGTCTGATTCAAATATGGCATTTTGTTACCTTCTCTTCATGTAACGCAAAAATAAAAAATAAAAATTATAAAACACAAAACTTTGTAAAAATACTACAGAAGAATGTCATCCATTTTTATCTGCCAAAATGAGTGTGCATATATGTGTGTACAGAGTTATCACCTGTAGTCTTAAGAGGTCAGTGGCAATACCCACAATTCCCCTTCAGACATCCTCCACCCAATAACCCAAACAGCAATAACAAACGCGATGGATTTGATTTGACATGACATGGAGATCCACACATGGAGGTCAATGCACTTCATCTACAGCAAAATCCTGTAGGTGCCAGCTCTTGCAGGGCATTTTATTTATTTATTTATTTATTTATTTTTTAATAAAGTTCTTCACTTGAATTATTTAAACTCTGTATTGTGTCTGAGAAATGCACACAAGTATTGTTCTTTCCTGAATTCATCAATTTTTTTTTTTTTTTTTTTTTAGCAAAACTCCCCCTGAGAAACTTAGCATTCACTCACAAAACATTTGCATTCTCTCGCAAAGATCTCTTTGCGTTCTCTTGCATTTTTTTTTCTTTCAAGTTTGCTTTTTTACTGTAAAACAATTTCTTCTCTTCCAGTCAGCCTCCGCAGTCATTCATGAAAGTACAAGGACACTGCTGATATAGGAGCCAGGGTTCTGACTTAGAACATGCATGCGCTGTTCCTTACAGATATTGCAATATATTGTTATTGTAAATTATTTTGCCCATTATAATCATGAAGTGAAAAATCTGATATTGTGACAGTCCTAGTATTTATACAGTATGTAAGGCCATTACCGTATGTGTTTTGTGTAATAAGGATTTTTTTTTTTTTTTGACAAGATGCTGCATTAATGGTAAACAGCAACATGTTTGTTGTAAAGGCTGAGAGGACGCTTATATTAGTAGTGACTCGAGCATTTAAAACTATGTGACCAAAAAAAAAAAAAAAGAGCGCAAATCCGACCCAAATGTTGAATGTCACAAACGTTACCATCTATTTGCATAAGCTTATATCCAGCTGCATGGTCACTTTTATGCATTAAGGCTAGTGATGTGAGAAAGCAAAATTATATGTTCATCCAGCTGACAGAAACATAAATCAGAAATGTATTCGATTTCAGTTGTTTTTTTTATTCTCACTGTCATACATATTTAGTTATTTTCATCAGATAATTGCCAATGTTCTAAAATAGAATCAACTAAAGTATGAGAATATACACACAAAACACATGTATCTAATTTCAGTGCTATGTCATTTGTATAGATATTTAAATATGGCCATATTTAAGCATGACCAGTGTTGGGAAGGTTACTTTGGAAATGTAATTGGTTACAGATTACAAGTTAATGTTCGGAGTATTGACTCTAGTATTGTGTTTTTCTGGTACGTCTGCCTGTTCCTTTTTTTTCTTATATGGTTTTGTTCCTGTTTGGTTTAGCTCTTTAGTTAATTTGCTCATTAGTCATTATTAATTAACTCCCTCCACCTGTTTTCCCCTCGTCAGCTGCCTTATTTAAAGTCCTCTTCCTGTTTAGTAGTTTGTCGCTTATTGTTTCGTGTTACATGTTTTACGGCTACCCTGAGTCATTTCCTGCATTTCGTGTGAATTATAATTAAAGACTTTTCGTTGTGGATTATCCCCGTCTTCTTCACCTTCCTTTAAAGACTGTAACAAAATAACCGACCCAAAGAGGATGAAGCTTAAACTGGCCTTAATTAACGTAGCCTTGATGGGCAGTGGTACTAGCCCTTCAGGGGCTTCTATAGCCCCTTTCACACTGGGATTCCGGAAAATACACGGGTAATGTGTCCCGGCAATTATTCCCGGGTCGCTAGATTTTGCCCCTTTCACACTGCCAGTGATTACCTGGAATATGTGCGTGCGTTCACACATAACCGGTAAAGGTCCCTTAAAGACACGTGACATCAGTATGTTACGTGTAATGTATGAGTTGAAAACGCTAGGCACGTTAACTTTCACTTAAGCTGGTGAACGATCTCAGCGTCAGCGCGGAAAGTGAGGAACTAACTGATCTCTGCTTCATTACAGTTTGCACATTTTTTATTTTTTTTTTTTCGAGAATGCTGATCTTCCTTCAAAACACCTGGTAAAAGAGTCACGCGATAACGTGCGACACACCCTTTACGGCATTAGTTCTGGCTTTTGTTCACACAGAGCTCGTTCCGGGACAAAACCCGGCAATGTTACTAGGTCCGCAACCGGGGATCGATCCCGGAATCAATCCCGGGACGTGTTTGCATTCACACAGAAGGCGACCCGGCAATGTTTCGGCAATTTTCCGGGTCCAACGTGCAGTGTGAAAGGGGCTTATGTTTATTTTGCAAAATGGACGAGACCTGGAGGAGTATGTGCTGGAGTTTGTGGACCATCTCGCCTCATGTGACGACCTCATCTTAATGGAGGGATTCTGGTGCAGGCTGGAGAATGACATCCGCTTCTTAATGTGTCGCGCTGATCCGTGCTGGTCACTGAAGAGCTACATCAACTTCACACTGTGGATCACCGGATCAGCTCTCACCGGGGACCAAGAGGAGTCCAGCCCACGGTCATCACATGTGGTTGCCGCAAGCCTGCCGTCCACACCTTTGTCAAGCCCGCCGGCCACCACTCTCTCAAGCCTGCCGACTGCTTCACGCTTTCCAGACTCAGCCCAAAGAAAGAGGTTAAAGAGGAGGAAGTGTTCTTCCAGAGCACCAGTGCTAGAGTCTGTTCCAGCGTGCCTCTCCATGCTCACGGACATGGTGCTACCCCCAATCCTAACCCCAGAATTCATTCCAGAAAGCTCTCCTTCATCTCCGTTGGTGCCGTCCAGCTCTCCATCGTCTCCTTCATCTCCGCCATGGCCTCCTGTGTCCCCTGATCTGCACCCACCCTCCCCCCTCCTCCAATTGGGCTGGGGACATGCAAAATAAGTTCTCTCCTGAACACTTCCCTTTTACTTCTCAGTCTCTTTATTTTGCCCTGATATCTCACTGTCTCTCACATTACTTTAATAGGCTACTCAAGATTTAACTAAACTATACTTTCTAAATTAACTACATGTCAAAATACAATAATAACCAGTGTTGGGAAGGTTACTTTGGAAATGCAATAGGGTAACTTGTAATCTGTAACCTATTTAAAATGTAATAGAAGTGTAACTTTTTCAATTACTTTATTAAAGTAATGTAACTGATTACTTTTGATTACTTACACCATGCAGGGTTAACCTTACAGTATTGCTCAACACTGTCAGCCTTCACCATTTGAATTAAGATGACAAATTTGAACACATCTACCACAAAATCAGACTTTAGTACTGCCTTTTACTTTGAGATTGATCTGAAGTTCAATGCAGATTTAAAATCATAAGAAATTGTTTACTGATACTGTTTTTGAAACCAAATATTTGCATAACTACAGGAAACACTGCATCTAACAATGGTTTGGGAAAAAAATATTTAATTAAAAAATAATAAATAAAAGCATATACATCGATGACGATAGTTTTCTCAAAATAAGTCAAATGCTCTTGAAGTCACTCAGAGCAGTTCTAGAGATTATGTTTATGTGTTCATGTACTCATATATTGAGGCAGCAGAGGCTGATAAAACTTCTAGCTTCAGTAGGCCTATGTGTAGTAAATGAAACAGCATGTCTGCGCCATTAATTTCCACGAGGGGCGGACTGGGAAAAAAAATAAGGCCAGAAAATCTTACCCTAAAAAAGGTTTAAATCCTTAGGTTGGGGACATGCAAAATAATTAAAAGTTCTCTCCTGAACTGCACCTTCACTTCCATTTTTCTTTCCAGTCTCTTTATTTTGCCCTGATATCTATCTCTATCATGACTTTAATACTCAAGATTTAACAAAACTATACTGTCTAAATTGCCTACATGTCAAAATTAGTGCATCACTACAATATCTTTATAGAAAAACCCTAATACTGAACATGAGTCATGTTTTTCCCTTACAAAAATTGCCCAAGCTTTTTTTATAGTAAAAGTACAGTAACCATGTTTTTTTTTTTTTCTTTGACAAATGGATTACCATTTGTACTTTTTTTAAATAAATTAATTTGTAAATTAATTTTTAATTTGTGTTACCATGGTTTAACAATAGTACCCATTGTCTTTGGATTTATAGTAAAATCATGTTCATTTTCATAAGGGTTGTGTTGTTGTCTGCCCTAGCTCACTATAAAAAGAAATGGAAAGCTGATTAATTATGTTTATTTAGCTAAATTAACACAGTAACATTACAATAGATAATGATGTCCTTTATACAGTATTTTGAGTGATGGCAAGCAATGGGCTACTGCTGCTTAACTAAGTAAACAAAGACAAAACTACAATAGCATATTTACAGATGAAGTCCACTCCATTCTCTCTCTCGCATTGATTACTCTGATCCAAACCGTTTGACGGTGGTGCGGAGAGTGTATGAGCCGAAGCATTGCCAGTCACAACTAACCTATTCCTGATTTATTAAAGATTTAATTATCGAATGGCAGATTCGGAAATAATCGCCTTGGTACATTTGGCAGGCAATTATACAATGATAATATTAAAATAGTGGGCCAAATCGGCTGCCAGGCCACCAGGAATTGTCCCGGTTCTCCCAATGGCCAGTCCGCGCCTGATCCACAAACGCGCAGAACGTGCAAGATTCATATATTGTCTTTTTGTGGCTTAATATTCATAGACACTAGTCCCTATCATGTTTTGATTCAAGTGTACTGACCTTCTTTCAATTTATTCGTCCAAAATGTGGCATATTTCGTCCGTGTTAGGCTATAGGAATTCCGTTTTTATGACTGGATTCTACAAACCAGACTGTATTTTCCGCATCGCGGAAATTATAGGGCCGTATGTCTCAGAATAGTCAGTGCAATTTGTGTAAATATTCAAATGTAATCCCCTTTGTAATCGTTAACATTTTCATAAGTAACTGTAATTTATTTACACATTTTTTCATAGTAACTGTAACTGATTACTCCCCAACACTGATAATAACTATGTCATTACAAATTGTAATTTGTAAATTTACAATATAATTATAGAAAATCCTATACTGAACGAGTCATATTTTTCTCTTTTTGTGGTTACCATGGTTTAACAATAGTAATAATTGTATTTGGATTTATAGTAAAATCATTGTTAATTTCCGTAAGGGTTGTGTTGTCATCTGCCCTAGCTTCCCATAAACCTATTATTAAATGACATGATTATTAGTCTGCTAAATTAGCCTACTACTGTAACTTTACAATAGATAGTCTAATATTGATGTCCTTTAGAAGCTATACAGTAGGCCTATTTTGAGTGATGACTGATGAGCAAGAGGCTGCTACTGCTTAACTAGGTAAACAAAGACAAAACTACAGCCTATTTACAGATTAAACTGACCTGCACTTGAAGTCCTGAACAGTAGTTTTGCTTCTCTGCTCTACCTGTGCACTTTCACTCCATTCTGAAATCTCTTGCATTGATTACTCTGATCAAAACCGTTTGTCGGAGTCCCGAATCTTAGGATTGCCAGTAACTGATTCATGGTTTATTACAGATTTATTATCGAATGGTGAATTCAGAAATCATCGTGTTAATACATTCGGCAGGCAATTATATAATAATATTTTTTAAAAAGCATGTCAATTCGGCTGCCAGGCCACTGGGAATTGGCCAGTCCGTGCCTGACTGCACAGACACGGAGAACGTGCAGAATTCATATATTGTATTTTTGCTGCTTAATATTCACAGACACTAGTCCACATCGCATTTGATTCAAGTGTACTGACATACTTTTAATTTATTTATCCAAAATGTTGCATATTCCGTGACATTTCACGGTATTTTCCATTTTTATGACTGGATTCTACAAACCATTCTGTGTTTTCCGCATCACAAAAATCATATTAGATTTACTGGTCACTGTTGGATTGTTAATTGTATTATTTACTAATACATTTTTACATTATAAAAGTGTATCTGTTCAGAACTTTTTTACCTGGAGTGTTATGATAGTTTTTAAAATGGATACTGACATCAAAACAATCAGTTGATTTACCAATTTTAGACCATTTCAAGGATGTAAATAATAACAAATGCACTGGAATGCTTCTGCGCAAGCATAGTCCAATCGTGTTATCATTATCTGTAAAATCCACCATTGGTCGACCTCTACACCTAAACTAAATTTACCATGTCATAAAGTCAAATTATCAGAGACGTAAGCTTACTGACCTAGCACACAGTCATAAGAGTTCTATTACATTGCTTTTCAATAACTTTGGAGGGTTGGCTTTGGCAGAGATCTTAAAATTAGCTGTTTGTGGAAAAGGCTGAACGCATATTTGTGTACGTATGTACTTTTGTCTCTATAACTCCTCACGAGCATCCTGTAAGATCTACAGCTCTGAACAGTGTTTGGGTGGCCTTTGTCCTCGACTGCCCTGACCTCCACCATTTGGGTGACTGATGGTCAGCAAGGTGTCACAGCTGAAACAATGAAATGTATTGTCAAACAAGCCCAACCAGCCAGTCAAATGCTTTCAGAGCACGGTGCCATTTATTTTATGTGGAGTTAAAAAGTCTGTGTGAAACTGAAGCAGCAACCACAATTACTTTAGTACTATGATATTTCTGAGTAAAATGGAATGTTGAGGACAAAAAAAAGGTAGGTAGTAACTAAAGAGAATATCAATATGTTTTACAACTCAATCAAAAAGTGTGTGGTCTAATCTATATTTTCCCAGTATGTTTGTATATGTATCACTAAATCAGTAGATAAAAAAGCTGAGAAAAATCACTTTCTTATCAATATTGTACTTATGCAATCTCATCAAAGATGTTTCTTGTATATATATATATATATATATATATATATATATATATATATATATATATGCATATGCCTATGACTCCTTTAAGTTAACTATATAGAGTTAAAACCATAGCTACCATATTGTTTCAGCAAGTACCACAGCATGATTACTCACCATAATGAGAACAAGATTCACAACCTGCAATAAATGTATGTCTGCTGGAGTGTTGTTTAAAGCACATGTTGTAATCAAGTCCAGAAGAAAAGCCGTCAGTCAGTAAGTACCAGTGCCAGCTCACCTCCCAGGAGAGCTTAACAAAAAGTGCTTTTAGAGCAGTCTCAAAAACAGCTGAGAAGGTGCATGCTCCCTAATTTTTAATAAGCCGTACTTCAAATAACCCTAGTTGCAAAAGGTTTCTCTGGAGGCACAGCAAGAAAACAACAAAAAATCCAGGCCTTATTGGGCCATATCAACCTTGAAGGCTGACAAGCAAGTGAGAGAGAGACAGAGTGCTGCTCTAAGTGACTGTCACTCCAGGCACTGAATCCAAGCCAGCAAGCAGGTCCAGGGAGGCTGTTCCTGAGGGGGCTGGTTTGATATGGCTGCCTCTCCTGCCAGATGAGTGCGAAAGAGACCTGAGTCTCCCGAGTAAGCCTGCCTTCACCTTCATCAAAGCCCAGAAGAAGAAAAACACACACACACACACACACACACACATATATATATATATATATATATATACAGTAGGTGGCCAACCAGAGTGTGCTTTCTACCACCGCGAGCACCGCCGCCACGTCTGCAAAGTGCATTTGCAGCTTTTGACCGCTGAGTGGTGCTTTAACCGCAAGTTATCAAACAAACGCATCAAAGTACATTTTCGCAAATAGCTGTCAGCTTTGCCTCGCTGGTGTGTTACATTTGATGGCTGCAGTCAGAGGAAAATGAAAGAAAAACAGTGTAGTTAAAATATTTAATATTCACAGATGAAACTTTAGTAGACTACTTAAGTTATGTTTGTTTCTTAGAACGAATAAAACAGAATAAAACATGCACATACTTTGTTATTCGTTACCGGTCATTTATTTTCACAGATGACTACTTGGGAAAAGATATCTGTCTGTACACTGATTAAAAAATTGTTGCCTGTTTTATAAATTATTTCCATTATTTTAGTAAAATGTGAGGCACTGAATAATTTCTCTCCCATTATTTAGGCCAAACTAAAACAAATAAATTAAACCTGGCCACAGTTTAGCTAAATCATTGAAACTGAAAATAATGGATGGATTAATAAAATGTCCTCATGTTTAAACTTAAGTTCTCTCATTATAATCACCCAAGTGCACACAATGTAAAAAAGAGCTTCATTAATTGACATCTTCATTGATTTTAAAGGGAGCCTTCTTTACTAGCTTTCATACAATTTAATTAAAAAAAAAAATAAAAAATGCAGCCGCATTTAAATGCACGAGTGTATTCTATTCCTTAAAATATCAGAGTGCAAGATTTGCGTGGCGCGTATGATGCTGAGTGCAACGCAAAACATTTATTCTTATTTGTCTACATATTTTTTCTTCATTACAAATCTTTTGGTTTTATTTTGTATCATTTCATGTAAAAATAATTAACTTTGTAATGCATATGCAAAATGTAAAACTGCAATCTTATTCACAGTCTATAGCATTTTATAATTATTTGTACAATAATATCTAACTTATCCTGCTTTGTATCTTTATTATTTAATGTAAAAGAGATTTATTAAAACAATCAAAATCAATGAATTGGAGTGGCATCAGCCGTTAGATAATTTTAAAATGTCAAATAGCCTTTAATTTACAGGTTATAACTGCATCTGTCTTGGTTGTAGACTTGTGAAGATTTATTTTTAATGGCGGATCCCATACTGTAACCTAAAAGAAATGTGATCTTTAACTATTCATATTCAAGCGTCTGTGTGGAAAATTATTGATGTGCTTGCATGACAGGGAAGTGCCCTCGCGATCATTTTTTTTTTCTTTTCTTTTTTCCCCATTTTTTCCTGATAATGAAATAACCTAAAACTGGGGTGCCTTACATGCATGAGAAATATATCTACAGAAATCTTGAAATGTCTTCTTTTAAATGAACCGATTCAAAACTAAGGCAAATACTCCCTGATTATGCGCATCCAGTGGAGATGAGAGTCAGCACCATGAATTTCATCTTGCAGCCGACAAGAAAAGATTAGTTTATTAATAAATAATTAAAATATCTCCTTTTTCACAATTATTAGGCTACTTCTGCCTGTGCTTTGTGGCAAACTTAATGCGTGCGCTTGAGCGAGGAATATATTAGCTAAGGCTCATTATTTATTAGACTGTGTTCATTTAATATAAACGTGCGATTAGATGAATAATGACAAAAGAACGTCTACTAGTAACTAGAAAAAACTTACGTGGGGGGCAGACCTATTAAATACCCTCTAGACATTTCTGTTAAAATTTTTAAAGCATTTTATACGCATTTGTATAAATTCTGCTTTCAGAACGGTCCATAACGGAAAGATGTCTTAATATTGATTTTTCCTCTAAAACACAAAAACGAAAATTGAAATAAAATCTATATTTTATGTTTTGAGAATGGTCAACCCTTCTCCATTCTGCAGATATTGTTTTACATTTGAATATTAGATATTTTTACATTTGTATTGCCAAAACGACTGCAGCAATGCTGCGTACAATTAAAACTGAAAATAGTACAAAGCTGCATAGGCTATAGGCTATACATTAAGAACAAAAGTTTTTGTCTCTTTGGCAGATGCGCATCTCTTTCGCCAGTTTCTTGGTCTCTCTCTCAGAAGCGCCTCATCTCTCCTGATATAAAACAAAAACATATTATATTGTATGTAATACTCTTTAGGCCTGTGCAGTTGCAAAACTTGCAAAAGCAAAACCCAACGAGGCATGAAAACACTTTATCTAAACCTGCTCTGCAAGTTTGAAACCCTCATCAGACACTGTCCATATGAAAGAGCAAGAGATTCACACCTTTATTTTTCAACCCCCACAAGCTATACAGAACTACCCCAAACTCCAACCCCCTCCAGCTGGACTGAATTCAGCCGCTACTGGTTATAGTGTAAAATGGACATGCACTATCTAAAAAGGCTTTAAGCCCAAGCGGAATCCTCTGCCAGCTGCTCACGTTTAACAGTGAGCAAGACTCGCGCTAAATGCACCCAGGTTCACCGTCAGCGTTCCAATTTTACATTAAAGCTGCAAGCAGCGATGAAAGGGCCCTCGCACCGGGCTCACCACCACCCGGTGGCCATAGGAGATCAGCGAACGTTGCACCATATGCTTTTAAAATGGTAAATATTTGTGCCACATTTCCTGCTGCCAACAGGTGGCACTATGATCATAACTGAATATCGTCATGTAAATGTCTTCAGACCAGGACTTTTACCAAACATGCAAAGTTTCGGGCAGATCAGACATTGCATGTTTAAGTTAGTGTAAAAGAAGTAATTTCCTGTTGCCAACAGGTGGCACTAAGACTATAAATAAATATTGGCCTAAAGATGAGTTCAGGCCAGGACTCTTAAAAAACGTGTGAAGTTTGGGGCAGATTGGGCATTGTATGCAAGAGTTACAATAACTTCCTGTTTCATAGTAATAATAGCATCTTTTAGCACATAGTAAGTTTTGCTAGCATGTTTGAGAATATTTCTAGCATGATTAGCACACAATGGCATATTTTACGGTGTTGCTAATAGTGCATAAAAGTATTAAAACATGCCACTTCCTCTTGTCAGTAGGTGGCACTATAACTATAACCAAATATGAGCATGTAGATATCTTCAAGCCAGGACTCTAATCAAACTTGTGAAGCTTAAGGCAGATTGGACATAGTATGCACGATTTACAGTAATGTTCTACTTCACTGCATTAATAGCATGCTTTAACACTGAGCGAAATGTTGCTAGCATGTTAAAGCATGCTTCTAGAATTTTGCCAGCCTATTTAACACATGTTGATGCTTTTTATTAATTTGCAAGGAGTCCCATAACAGTGTTAAACATGCCACTTCCTGTTGCCATCAGGTGGCGCTATGACTATAATCAAATACAGGCATGTTGATGTGCTCAGGACAGGACTCTTATGAAATGTGTGAAGTTTGGGGCAGATCGGATATTGCTAGCCTGAGTTACAGCAACTTCCTTTTTTCACTGCATTAGTAGCATGCTTTAGCACTTAGCTAAGTTCTACTAGCATGTTTTAGTATGTTTCTAGCATGTTGCCAGCCTATTTAACACTTCCTGACACTTTTTAATATATTGCCAGGAGTCCATAACAGTGTTAAACATGACACTTCCTGTTGCCAGAAGGTGGCGCTATGACTATAACCCGAATAAGGGCATGTTGATGTGTTCCGGACAGGACTCTTGTCAAACGATCGAAGTTTGGGGCAGATTGATCATTGCTTGCCTGAGATACAGCAATTTCCTTTTTTACGGCATTAGTAGCATGTTTTAGCACATAGCTAAGTGCTACTAGCATGTATAAGTATGTTTCTAGCATGTTGCCAGCCTATTTAACACTTGTTGACACTTTTTAATATGTTCCTAGGAGTCCATTACAGTGTTAACCATGTCACTTCCTGTTACAAGCAGGTGGCGCTATGTCTATAACTAATTTTGGGAATGGGTGTTTGTTCAGGGAATAACACCTATCAAACGTATTAAGTTTGGGTCAGATCGGACATTGCTTGCCTGAGTTACAACAATTTCCTGTTTCATAGGATTAATAGCATGCTTTAGCATTTAGTTAATGGTGTTAGCATGTTTGGGAATATTTCTAGCATGTTTAGCACACAATGGCATACTTTTTTGTTTGCTAATAGTGCATATCAGTGAAAAACATGTCACTTCCTGTTGCCAGTAGGTGGCGCTATAGCTATAACCAAATATGAACATGTAGATGTCTTCAGGCCAGGACTCTAATCAAACTTGTGAAGTATGAAGCAGATTGGACAATGTATGCTTGAGTTACAGTAATGTTCTATTTCACTGCATTAATAGCATGCTTTAACACTGAGCTAAGTGTTGCTAGCATGTTTTAGCATGCTTCTAGAATTTTCCCTGCCTATTTAACACATGTTGATGCTTTTTTATTTTTTTGCAAGGAGTCCATAACAGTGTTTAACAAGACACTTCCTGTTGCCAATAGGTGGCCCCATGACTATAACCGAATACGGGCATGTTGATGTGTTCAGGACAGGACTCTTGTTAAACGTTTGAAGTTTGGGGCAGATCGGACATTGCTGGCCTGAGTTACAGCAACTTCCTTTATTCACTGCATTAGTAGCATGCTTTAGCCCTTAGTTAAGTGTTGCTAGCATGTATAAGTATGTTTCTAGCATGTTTCCAGCCTATTTAAACACTTGTTGACACTTTTTAATATGTTCCTAGGAGTCCATAACAGTTTTAACCATGTCACTTCCTGTTGCCAGCAGGTGGCGCTATGACTATAACTGAATTTGGTCAGGAGTGTTTGTTCAGGACAGAACACCTATCACACATGTGAAGTTTGGGGCAGATCAGACATTGCTTGCCTGAGTTACAGCAACTTCCTGTTTCACGGCGAAACATCAAACTTTGTCATGCCGTTAGGGACACACCCCTTGACGAAAACTCAAAACCTTCGCAATTTAAAATCACAAAGGTCTTATGATGACCCTCACCAAATTTGAAGACAATCCGATTAAAACTGTAGGAGGAGTTCGTCAAAGTACGAGGCATGGAAATGGCAAAAACTGCACAAAAATCATACAGGAAATTCAAAATAACTTACTTCCTGTTGGGTTTTGGATTTTGTACCAAGAGACTTTTTTGTAGATAATCGTGTGCTACACATGTGTACCAATTTTCATGCATATACATGAACCGTAGCTCGAGGCGCAATCCGTTGAAATTTAATAGGTGGCGCTATTGAGCCATTTTGCCACACCCACTTCTGAAACCTATATCAGATGTAAATTTTCGCCAGTTCTGATGCGTGTGCAAAGTTTCATGAGTTTTGGAGCACGTTTAGGCCCTCAAAAATGCGACTCATTGCGGAGAAGAAGAAGAAGAAGAAGAAGAAGAAGAAGAAGAAGAAGAAGAAGAAGAAGAAGATTACACTCATATTATAAGAAACGGAGCAATTCCAAGAGGGTCCTCGCACTGCAGTAAAATGCCCACAAAAATCAGTTTGGGGCAAATGCAACTTATTTATCATGAGCCCAGCATTTAGCAAGGCAGGGAAACATTCAGTCTACCTGAAGGAAGATGTATTTCATTGTAAGTTAATCTCTTATGCGCAAGGGCTATTTTCGGGATTTTCGCCTGCCATTTTGCCTATCCAAATTCAAAAGCTTCCCATACCCACATAAGTTTGGTATCATTTTACAGGAAACCCTTTGAAATTACATAAAACACTGTTGAAATTGATAAAAATTGATTTTATATGTTGTCTGTTTTATAATAAATGTAAATAAATGTAAAAAAGGTGCATTTAGATTTTTTATATATATAAACTGAAGTTTGAAATTGTATAGCTCAGGCCATGAGATTTCCAGCCTCCTGCAAACAATTTTATTTGTTTCCAGCACATGTCAGCTAATAGAGAAAAAAGTAAATTTGTTTCTATCATAATCTATGCAAAAGTTATTCTATTCCAACTGAAGGGAGGAATAATAACCTTTTTGTATACAATTTCCTCCTACCCAAATTTTAAGTCTCCCCATACCCACATACAGTAGAATAAATGCAATATCTTTATATCCTTTTACAGAAAACCCTTTGAAGTTACATAAAAAAGCTGCTGTTTGTGACAAATATTATTATTTATGTTGTTTTTCATACGATGATCCACCTCAATATAAGGTGCTTTTTTGTGTTCTAAACACTGTCTTTGAAAGTGGATAACTCAGGCCCTGTGTGGTCTAGCCAACTGCATTACATTATAAAATTTATCTGGTCTATCACAATCTAAAATAGAATCCACATTCTCCAGCTTTATATCATTTAATTTATGTGCATTCTGTATTGGTGTACTGATTTAGAGCATCTGACCTCAGCATCACCTGCCTCTAGCATCCTTCTCTTTCAACATCGGTCTGATTGGTCGAGAGTTGCGTGCTAATCCGCTAGCCGCAGCTGCTATATGGCCTTCAGAGCGTCAAAGAAACAAATATATGTTCATCCACACAGCACTGTAATAATACATGTGTTTTTACTGTATATTCACTGAAATGCATCATGTACTGTAATTTTCTGTCAATAAACAGTTTATCAGATTGTCAGCTGTGCTTTCACGTTTCAAAATAAAGATTAAAAGATAAAAAAGTAACTAACATGCTTATAGCCTCACCAGACGCGCGTTCATTCCTCTCCAATGCGCCGGTGATCATCCATAACTTGTAATATGATTCTTATAAATTGATATTCTCAAAGCCTTCTCGCGAGCGATCTTAGCATACAAACAGCTGAAAACTACAAATCCCAGAGACCACCGCGATTCCCCAGCGGAGATGGAAGGGGTCACTGACTGCCCCCACCCTTCCCCCGCTGTTGACGCAGAGGTGTCAAATTCCACAGCTCTCACTGGCCCGCTGCTCAGCTTGACATCTGATCTGACTAATAGCGCTTCACAACCAAGCTCAGATCTGTAAAACATAAGACCTGATCCTAGGAAAGACATTTGATATGGAGAGTGCGTCTCTGGAAGAAAGTGTGTCTTTTTTTCCTGGTGCGCAATTGGACAAAACACTTTATATCTCACCGATGGAAGCACGCAGAAACGTAAAAATGGTCTTCTTTGAAAGAAGAGATTCTAATCTAAAAGAAACAAAATACTATACAAATAAACAAAAATACACTCAGCAGACTTAAACATTTCATCAAATACAAATAAAAAACTGCACTTAATTAACAAATTTCACATCGCGATTCTATACTGCATTTCATTAGCTCTGTACTTGTACTCTGCATAATGACCATAAAGTTGAATCTAATCTAATCTAATCTAATCTAATCTAATCTATTGAAGATCATTCGATCTGTGATTGTCACACAGTAAAATGATCTACATCTACAGCTTTCTTGTGATATATGACTTGCCTGTTTTGTGAAAAATATATAAAATACACATTCTTCGCAAAAATTATTCGCAATTGTTAGGCGGAAATTTGTGTGTGGGACAAATATACTTCTAAGCTTAATTTCACTACTTTATGTATCATAAAATTAATAACCAAATTAATGGTATTCTTTGTAAAGAAGACACTCTAAGCTTTCATATGAACCCATATATGGGCTGATACCAAATAAGGAAGGCTTTGCAAATGAAGCACGAACATTTTGTACATAGTTTTTGGACCCGGTACTGGGTCTGGTAAGTTAATGCTGTTAAATAGACAGAGAGAGAAAATACATTGAAAAAACAAACAAACAAAAAAACTTGGACTTCATTATATTGAAGTATCAATCCAAACACCAGAAGCAACCTACACTATCTTTAACCCTCTGAAGTCGATTAACGCGTATACACGTTTTGAGGCATTTTCTCCTGATAACCCCGAAAAGAACTTAAATTACACTTTCAGTTTTGATCGTACAGATAAGAGCAATATATCAATCGAATCTGTAAAGGGTCTACTTTTTTTTTGTATACAGATATAATAACAACAAAACTTTGTGCACTTATAAAATAAAGATAACAAACAAGGAGTGCTGTCTGCAGCCTTTGTCTGCGCTGATCTTCATTTACAAACGTGTCATTATAATGAACTGTAACTCAGTGAATACTCAACGAAGAGACATGAGAGAGATATCTATAGAAAGCTTGACATGTCTACTTTTAAACTAAACAAGTGCTGCCGAAAACAAATATTCTGTGATAAAGTAATCAATATGAAAACAACGCGATGTCCGTTTTTCACGTCTCCCTTTATTATCTTCTAATGCGCCCACGCCCCCGCGCTGAACACGCTATTGAGATGATAATGTTTCACTGAAGCGCGCGGCTTGAATACGCCCACACAACAGACGACAACGAAGCGAGACTGTTCTTCAAGTTTTTTTTTTTATTTTACTGTTTGCTTCGCGATGAGAGGAATAAGACATAATTTACCCCAAAAAGATGTGATATGGTTGAGGATTTGAGATTTGGATTTCCTCAGAAAAAAAGAATGAAGCACTTTATTCAGCAGAGATCATAAACATGAGTAAGTCTCTTTTTATTTATTTATATACTTGTACTAGTTTTCACATAACGTTTAAACATTTTATTAGTTAGACTTTTTCCAAAGACTTTTTCCAAACTATATTTCCTGACTAAATGTATAATCAAGTGAAATATTATGAAGTTTCAATAACGATATACACTACTATACCATTCAAAAGCTTGATGTAAATAATATAAATGTAACAAATAAATGTAACTGTAACAAATGTAACAAACAATGCTGTTCTTTCAATTTATCCCCCCTAAAAAACCTGAAAAAATATTTTCAACTCTTTTCAACATTATTATTATTAATAATAATAATAATGATAATAATAATAATAACAATAAATGTTTTTTGTAAAAAATAAGATTGTTAAAAGGATTTCTGAAGGATTGTGTGACTGGAGTAATGATGCAAAAAATTCAGTTTGAAAGTCAGCTTTGATTGTTCCTAATAAACTGTTTAACTGCACTCACAAGTGAATATTAAATTATGTTGTGGGATAATTAAATATATTCTAAATAAACTACAAACATAAAATTATATACATTTATTTTGTCCTCACATTCTTTCTTGTAACTCATCCCTCTCAGTCACACAGCTGACTGAATGGCTCATTATGCAGCTCATTATGCAGGCCTTTGTCTTCTCAGGTGTGAATCACAATGATATTCATAATAGTTGACGCCTACTCGCATATGACTTTTACCAACAAAAAGTGTCTTCGAAAATTTAAATCAATATATTGTTTTCTGTAAGTAAGTAAACAAGATGATTTTCACATCATTTAGAAAGAAAAATTCTAGGCTACAAACTCCAGTTCTCAAAAGTCCCGGGAACCAATGTTTTGTATGTGTTTTATTGCCTTATTCAAGTGATTTAACATATTTAGTTTTTCACTAACCATGCATAACATTTTTTTTCTCAAAAACACAATCATGTACATACATGCTGCTCACATATTATTATAGCCCAGTTTGTGCTGATTACAGTGAGATTAGACTTTAGCCATTAAGATATTTATAAGAAACTGAAAAAAAGCACAAATGGGACACTAGCTATGTTTCCATCCACATATTTTTATGCGCTTTTGGATCATCGCATAAAAAAATTATTTTATTGAAAAGTATGCATATTTATTCATTCACAGGCTATATGCTTGAAATAATGTTTTAGTTCAAAACTTTAAGTGCCATTGTTTAAAAAAATGCTTTATTGACTGAAGTTTCTTTTTTATTATTATTTTAATAGATTTAACTTGAATCTCAATACTATCAATGAGTTTATAAGTTAAAACGTGTGAAAATGTCACAGTGCATATTAAATAGCCTAAATGAACTTGTATCTTGTATAGTAACAAAGACCTTGATTGCATGTTACCATGAAACTAACAATATAATTTGATTGTTTTTAAAATGAACAATTCCTGTATAAATTGGGACAGCAACCTTTACATCAAACATTTTTAAATGGTCCACAGATGAGCAATGCGGAAGGCAGATTCTGCGCCAGAGCACACAAAGGGAATGTGCATGCACAATTTTTAGGGGGGAGGAGGGTTTTTTTGTTTCTTAGAGTAATTTTCAGATGCAGTGGAAAAAATAAAACAGGATAAACACAAACAGAAACTTGTAAATAGTTAACAACATAGCCTAGATTAACCCACAGTAACAAAATTTAACCAATGAATTCACTAACCCACAGTGACAAATTTTAACCGATTCGCCTATTTTCGTTTTCTTAAATAAAAAAAACTTAAAAATAAATTTAAGTTTTTGAGAGGAAAAAAAAAATGTAATGTATAAGTCACATTTTATTACATTCAGAAATAATAAGGGCAGGCCTAATAATGTTATAATGTACCAACGGGATATTTTTTAGTTCCCCTCACTTTAACAACAAATCCTTTAAATTTAACTATCAGAACAGAACAAAAATTTTAAATATATAATTCTAATGGATAAATATAATTGCAGTATATAATAATATAGGCTAAGCTATAAACAAAAAATGAATAATAATAATAATAATAATAATAATAATAATAATAATAATAATAAAAATAATAATAATTTAAAGCGAAACATAAGGTAAGGTTGGGCTTAAGGTTTTTCATTCGGACAAATCCAAACGTTTCCATATCCATGATGTTGCCCATTTTGAAGCTAAACTATTATTCATTAAGTAAAATAGGCTTTGTAGTTCACGCATGTTTCAGTATCGACAGAAAAAAATCATAATGAGCAAAAAATATGCCAGAGTGGACCGCTACTCATGCCTCATGGCACTTTGAATGGCTGTGTTGTTTCCAATGAATATGTGCGCGAGGCACCAGCCCGATCAAACAGCTGAAACAGAAAATACTCAATTTTTGGTCACACAGTAAAGGCATAATTCTTGAAAAATCAAGAATAATAGCAGAGTTAATAATAATTATTTCTAAATGCTGGACCGGTCTCATTTCGCTCTGCATATGGATATGATTTTTTTTTTTCTCTTTTTTTTTTACCAAGAAGGAACTGAAATGAAAACATTTACCTTTTAATCTGTGTATTTATATATTTATTGTTTAATAACAATAGCATGCAGTAAGAGCCTTTGTGTAAAGGTCTTTCTTTTAAATTTTGATGCATAGACTGTAGCCTAAGACTATCCCACGTTTTGAAATTAACTCACTGTAAATTTTCTAATGGTTTTTAAGTATGTTACAATGTTATATTATAATGTTATTGTTGTTTTACTTCCTCGTTTCATCTCCGTTTACAAACCAAAATTTTACAATTACAGTCAGTTTGCAATCCCTGCCTTTGCGCCACCTGGCAGTAATTTTGCGAATAACTTTAACATGCGACTGACTTGCAGTTAACGCCGCGGCCCTGCGGCGGCAGCATTACCCATTTTGGTTGTCCACCTACTGTATATATATATATATATATAGTCATGTGAAAAAATTAGGACACCCTATGGAAGCCTGTGTGTTTTTCAAATATTTGAATACATGGATATTTAATATCAATGTAAAGCAATACTAAGATATTCAAGAAATATATTTAAACAATTAAAACTGAAGATAAGTCTTTCCAAAACTTTCTTTAAAATCTGTTTAAAAAAAAAACAACAATTTGTGGTGAGAAAAAATTAGGACATCCCAACAATAATTCTCACTTAAATTGGCTAAAATCACACACAGGTGTATCATATCAGGTACACGATTAGAACATTGTTATGAGGATGCTTGCCCTATTTAAATCTCACACATTTGGTTTGGTGTGCTCTTGGCTGTTGAAGTGAGAGTGGACAGCATGGTGAGGTCAAAAGAGCTATGTGGGGCCATCAGAAAGAAGATTGTAGAAGCTTATGAGTATGGAAAGGGATTTAAAAAGATCTCCGGAAAATAGTCTACAAGTGAAGGACATTCAAAACAACTGTCAACATGCCCAGGTCTGGCTGTCCAAGCAAGTTCACCCCGAGAGCAAACCACAAGATGCTAAAAGAGGTCATCAAAAACCCTAAAATTTCATCACAGGACCTACAGCAGGCTCTTGCTACCGCTGATGTGAAAGTGCATGCATCTACAGTCAGAAAGAGACTACAGAAGTTTAACCTTTTGAGCGGTACGGTCCCACATATGGGATTCTTATTTTCGTGCCCCTGAGAGTATGGTCCCACATATGGGATTTAGAACATTCGGTGACGTCACATAACTGTCAAATTCAAACTGCGTTTTCGCATGTTGGCTGGCGCTGAGCCAGAGACAGAGTGCACTGCTCTTGTCATATTATCACAACTATGCAGTATTATTATCCACATAATACATATTTAAGGTTTCAGACATTTAAATACACATAAATACTAGTAAAACAATACATTTAGAGTTTGAAAAATACACGCATATGTCTATGGAAGCAACAATAACAATCCATTCAAATTTAATTTGCAGATGTGCTTTATTCATATCAGATACACATCGAATAAAGTAACTGTAAAGTTCACTCTGTTCATCAACCAGTTCACCCGCCACTTATTACTTGTATTTCGGGAGAAATTGATGAATTGACGTGCTGTAAATCCGACTGACAGGATTCTCTAAACTGCAGCGCGAGCAAACATGGCGGAGCCCATGTCACATTACAGATCACGATCAAGATCATTTATAAAGGTTTTTAAACGACAAAACACACTCATTTACACAAATTTGTGAATCGGAATATCAGATTGTTCATGACATGGTATGCAAGTTTGTGAATATTTTAAATAAAAAAAAAAAGGAGAAACGAAATAAAAGCGATCCATCTATAAAACAGTGTTATTGTAGACGCGGTGTGTCACGTGACAAGCCTGACACGTCGCCATGGAAACAGTAAAGGGAACGTTCTAAAATAACGGTCAACTTAAAAAAACTCACTCTGGGGGGACCGCTGGAATATTTTAAACTCACCACTGAAAAGGTTACCTTTCATGGGAGGTGTGCAAGGAGGAAACCCCTGCTCTCTAAGAAAAACATGAAGGCCAGACTGAAGTTTACCAGAGAGAATGTAGACAAAGACCAGGACTTCTGGAATAATGTTCTTTGGACAGATGAGTATAAAATTGAATTATTTGGACACTGCAACAGAGGACATGTTTGGCGTAAATCAAATACAGCATTCCAGGAAAGGAACCTCATACCAGCTGTAAAACATGGTGGTGGAAGTGTCCTGGTTTGGGGGTGTTTTGCTGCAGCTGGACCTGGCCAGCTCACCATCATAGAATCCACCATGAATTCTACTGTGTATCAGGGGGTGCTTGAGGAACATGTGAGACCATCCGTAAAAAAAAAAATTAAAGCTGAAGCGGAACTGGATCCTGCAACAGAACATTGACCCAAAACATACCAGTAAATCCACCAAGAACTGGCTGAAAACTAAGAAATGGAGAGTACTGGAATGGCCGAGTCAAAGGCCAGATCTGAATCCCATTGAGATGCTGTGGGCTGACTTGAAACGTGCTGTACATGCAAGAAACCCATCAAATATCTCACAGCTGAAACAATTTTGCATTGAGGAGTGGGGCAAACTTTCCTCAGACCGATGTCAGAGACTGGTAGATGGCTACAAGAAGCGTCTCACTGAAGTAATTTCAGCAAAAGGGGGTAACACTCGCTATTAGTGAGCAGGGTGTCCTAACTTTTTCCTCCGTTAGAATACACATTTTTGTTAATCTTTTGTTTAATGAGTAAAACTTGATCAGTTTTTGTTGTTTACGTGCAATTAAATCACTTTCTTTTCCAAACAAAAATAAAAACAAGATGAAAACCAGTGATATGTAAATATTTCTTAATAAAGAACAGAAAATTTAATGGGGTGTCCTAATTTTTTCACATGACTGTATATATATACACACACTCTGTGTTTAGTGTTTTCAGAAACATTCATTATACGTTTGGTTAAAGATATTTTATTAGTTTTATTCGGTATTTGTTTGTGCTATGGATTTTTTGAGTATTAGGAATATATGCTCATTACAGTAGTACAGATTTGGCTTAACAATATTATATGTAAACACCAAAGTCAATTGTGAGTAAGGCACCTAAATATAAAAAAATTCTACGTGAGCCTTTCTGGTCAAAATGTTAATGTTTGGTTAAAGATATTTTATTAGTTTTATTCAATATGTGTTTGTGCTATGGATTTTTTGAGTATTAGGAAGATATGCTCATTACAGTAGTACAGAGTTGGCTTAACAATATTATATGTAAACACCAAAGTCAATTGTGAGGAAGGCACCTAAATATGAAAATTCTACGTGAGCCTTTCTGGTCAAAATGTTAATGTTTGGTTAAAGATATTTTATTAGTTTTATTCAATATGTGTTTGTGCTATGGATTTTTTGAGTATTAGGAAGATATGCTCATTATAGTAGTACAGAGTTGGCTTAACAATATTATATGTAAACACCAAAGTCAATTGTGAGTAAGGCACCTAAATATGAAAATTCTACGTGAGCCGTTCTGGTCAAAATGGTAATGTTCCCAGGTAATGTTAATTTTTGTTCAACTTGTTTTGTTGACACTGACTGCTTATAGACTATAGACTATACTATTATACTACAAGAATGTCAGTAAAGTGTACTTGGAAAGCCAATGGTTGATTGCTAAGATTCTAATTTCTGTTTTATGACTTTCACAGGCCATTTGTGCATATTTCATGTCTGACAGATTTTTATAATTGAATGGACCATTTTGAGTGATAACGTCTCCAGGTTACGTATGTAACCATGGTCCCCAGAGGGAATGAGATGCTGCGTCGAGAAATGCTTTGGCAACGCCCCTGCATGATCGCGTTCTGAAGCACATGTAAAATCAGCCCAATGGAGCAGCATGTCACGAGCCAGGTGACATGAGCAACCAGGAAGTATATAACCCATCTGGCAGAGTGCAAGTTAACTTCCATGAAGTAGCACCTGCAGGGATGCAGGGAGTATGGCAAAGAGATGCAGCATCTCCTTCCCTTGGGGAACCATGGTTATATACGTAACCTGGAGACGTTACCCTTCAGGAACATGAGCTGCGTCAAGAAATGCTTTGGGAACGAGAATACCCACTGCGCCATACTAACAAGTCTCTGCCTGTGTGTGTATCTCTTGAGCACATCACGAAGAGAGAACTTGGGACCCTGGGGTAGATGCCAGGTCTAGGTTATAGAAGCGGACAAAAGTGTGAGGAGAGGACAGCACAAATGTCCTGCAAGGCCACACCCAAGTTGAGAGTCTTGGAGGCCGCCATACTCCTGGTCGAGTGCGCTCTGACCCCCATAGGTGACGGGAGGCCAGAGGACTCGTATTCTAGTGAGATGGTCTCGACCACCCACCTACTCATAGTCTGCTTTGTTGCCAGAGATCCTTTCTTTGGCGGACCAAAGCAAACAAACAGCTGATCTGCCTTACGCCATGGGGTAGCTCTGTGTGTGTAAGCGTCCAGTGCTCGAACTGGACAGAGCAGATTAAGCCTTTCTTGGCCTATGGGCCCTGGCGAAGAAATGGGCACCTTAGGGACATACCCTAACCCTAATTAGGAAGGAATGCCCTAACCTTTTTAAGTGAGGAAATAACGAGGAGAAAAATAGTCTTGAGTGTGAGAAACGTGACTGGAACTTCTTCTATCGGTTCAAAGGGGACATCGCACAAGCCCTCCATAACCACTGCCAGGTCCCATGAGGTTACCTTAGTGTGGTGTACTGGCCTCAGACTCAGGGTGCCATGGAGGAAATGAGTGACAAGGGGATGTCTTCCTAATGATTGACCACCCAGAAGGGCATGGTAAGCAACTAAGGCCGCCACGTATACCCTCAGAGTGCAGGGAGATAACTCTGCGGAGAATCGCTCCTGCAAAAACTCCAGAATTGTATCAACTGAGCAGTTGACTGGGTCTCGCAGTTGTTGTCCACACCATGAAGTGAAAAGCTTCCACTTCAAGGTGTACTGTTTCCTTGTGGCGGGAGCTCTGTACTGGAGTATAGTCTCAAAAACCTCAGTTGAGACACCAGATGCTAGGAGCTGTGCCCCCTCAGGGGCCATGCCCACAGCTTCCACAACTCCGGCCAGGGGTGAAGAATGGTGCCCCCTGCCTGAATGAGGAGGTCCTTCTTGATTGGAATCTCCAGCTGAGAGCTGTCGAGGAGGGACACCAGGTCCGAGAACCATACTCGGGCCGGCCAGAACGGGGTTACTAGGAGCAGACGGACCCCATCCCGGTGCACTCCCAGGATCATAATGATTGGGGGAAAAACGTACAGATGAAGCCTCGGCCACTTCCCCCTCGGGGAAAATCCAATGGTCCTGAGCAACCACTGCAAGGGTCTCATGTACAGCAGGCCAAAATGTATCACGTTGAATGCTGCTGCCATCAGACCCAACAGCCTTTGAAACTGTTTGACAGTGAGTGACTGACCTTCTCTTACTCTCTTGATTGTCGTGAGGATTGACTTGATACGAGCAGGAGACAAACGTGCCTACATCATGGCTGAATCCCACACCACACCTAAATAAGTGGTTCTCTGTAGTGGAGAAAGCACACTTTTCTTGGTGTTTAGTCTTAACCCCAGCACTCTCATGTGGGCAATGCCGATGCCGAACTGCCATCTGTGATAGGCTAAAGGGAAGAACTCGATATTGGTATGCTTCACCCCCGAAAGTAAATCTCAGGAACTTCCGATGTTGAGGAAGGATGGAAACATGGAAATAAGCATCTTTGAGATCTATCGTAACAAACCAGTCTTCAGACTGGATTTGAGATACTATTTGCTTGATATTGAGCATCTTGAACCGAAGAAGTTTGATAGCGCGTTTCAGAAGAAGGAGATCTAAGATCGGACGCAACCCCCATCCTTCTTCAGAATGATGAATAATGGCTGTAGAACCCGGACGCTCTTGAGAGAGGCGGAACACATTCGATAGCACCCTTCCTCAAGAGAGTATCTACTTCTTGTTCCATTACCAGAGCCTGCTCAGGGCCCACTAGCATGGGAATGACCCCGTTGAATCGAGGCGGATGAGAACCGAACTGGATTCTGTAACCGTTCTCTACAATCAATAAGGACCCACTTTGAAAAATCTGGTAGAAGTTTCCACGCTGCCAAAAAAGCTACTAAGGGAACCAGCCTCTCGAGGCTGGCCTCTGGTGTTATTAGAGGAGCCAGGATGACTGGCAGGGAACAACCGATCTGACTGCTGTAGCACCCTCACTTGAGGGGATGAGCTCTCCCGTACCGTACCATTGCCGGGCGGTTTTCTGTCTAGAAGTCCCCGACTGAGAGCGTCGCCCCGACCCCCATTCTCTCTGCGGAGGGGTTCAGGTTGCAATGCTCTGTTTCTGAGACTGGCGGTATGAGGAGCTTGACGGCTGGGGCTGCTCCTGCTCAGCAGCCTTATGAGCCTGGGAGCTCGAGGGAGGAAAAGTTGGAATGCCGCCGCTTGCTTCCTCGCCTCCTGAAACCTTTCGACGACAGTGTTGACTGCATCGCCAAAAAGGTCAGAGTGGGAGAGCCGGGCATCTAGGAGGAAGAATCTGTCCTTATCTTGCATATTAGACAGATTCAACCACAGATGCCACTCCATGGCCATCATTGCTGCCATTGAATGGCCGATGGCACTGGCCATTTCTTTTTGGTGGCCCGGAGGGACAAATCTGTGGCCCGATGCAGTTCAGCTACCACATCGGATTCCTCCTCCTCCCTGACATCCAGGTCACTATGCAGGTCAGCCTGGTATGCTTGTAACACCACCACAGTGTGCAAATATGTGCCAGCCTGACCTGCTCTGTCTCGACACTCATCACATCCAACTCCTCGGAGGAAGATGGATGAAGTGCCTGTCTCTCTCTCCGGGGGGAAGAAACCGCAGCGCCGGCTTCCGATCCCTGAGAGGGAGCGATGGATCTTAGTGGGTGAGGACCAAGAAAAGACGAGTCCGTCACGGATCCCTCCGCTAAATCCACCAGCGATCCCCATGACAACAGTCTATGCTGTGCCTCGGCAACAGCGGGACCATTGCCAGCAGGATCACGAGCCTGGCCGCTCTCATCAAACACGGCCAGGCGAGAGCAGAGCACATGCAGGTAGACCCTCGAGAGCTGACCGTGCATGCTCCACTCCTAAAAAAACAACACAAATTGTGTGTATCCCCCACTGCCAGATATCGTGGGCAGGGAGAAACGCAATGTCTGTAATGTCGTTTGCTTGCCATAGATTTCAACTCTGCTTTTGACTTTTTGAATGAATGCTTGTGGACTGACAGACAACAATAAATAGAACTGATACATAAACAGAGCACTACTGAAGAGTAGAAGCTAACTTGCGCTCTGCCAGATGTGCTTTTATACTTCCTTGCTCACGTTACCCCGCTAGTGACGTCTCGCTGCTCCATTGTGCTGATTTTACATGTGCTTCAGAACGCGTTCCCAAAGCATTTCTCAATGCAGCTTGAGTTCCTGAAGGGGAACTCACATTATGAAAGAATGTTTAAAAGTTCACACAGTTTCACTGAGAAACAACTCATTAGTTTTGATCAGCAGGCAACTTGCATTTGGTTATTTTCCGAATTGTAGGCAACTGTATTCAGTCTTTAGAAACATATCACTGACTGAACAGCTCTGAGTGAATGCTTCCTGTGTTTCCTCGACAGTCTCTCCTCACAAAGCCATACTGTACATCATCCATTAAAAAAAAAAAAAAAAAAAAAAAAAAAAAAAAACAAGGCTGGCACTAATTAACTATGGCACAAAATCAATCTCAAGCGCAAATAAAAGACCAAAGAAAGAGAAAGGATGTCTGCCAGCTCCTGGGAATAATAAGAAACGCATTAATAAATGCAACTGCCCTCCAGGTCGGTTGGTTCTGGAGGTTAATGGGGAGGTACTTGTGGTCATGAACCAGCATAGCTTCGCAAGGAATTATCTTCAATATTCCCTTACAAAAACTTTGACCATACCACAGTGGTAATAGATGGTTTTATCATGGTACACTGAAAAATGCAAATATTAGCTAAATATTTTCAAAACAATAAATGATCAAAATCAAAAAAAAAAAAAGAAAGAAAAAAACGGTTACCTTCTGCCATGGTACCAGTGTCCCATATACACATAACATGGCAGTTTATGGTACATTTTGTTGTCAAGTTGTCAAAAGCCAAAATACTGTTAACATTTAAGCCTCTCGTCTCAAAACATATCCCACCTCATGAAACTTTTCCAAAGCACTTAAGACCCCCAGCATTAACACCATTCTCTCCCAGCTAAGTGGAAAATGCAGCAGAGGGGTAAAAGGTAAGTCTTCATGTGGCAGCTCTGACTCGATGAGTCAGTATGGCAGTGCTCTCACTCATTAAAGACAGAGGAAATAAGGTGGGCTCTCTGGGGAGATGAGCGAAAAGAACAGAGACAAGGAAGGAGAGAGGAGCAGTGAGGGTGTCTCTGCAAGGCGCCGACCTTTCCTTCAGCCCTCAATGGCTCACATCCTTTTGGGAGTGTTGCCTACGTGGGCATGTTTGAGCCTGAGTAATTACACCAAAAGACATCATTGCTGACCCTATTTCAGTTAATTACACAGAAGATTCAGGCATAATAAATTATGTTTATGACTACAGGACAAGGTCTTAGATTTAATGGCATTTGCTATGACAAGCATTAGTGTTTCTCATACTTAAGGCTAGGTATTTAAACACCCCAGTCTCAGCCTCGGCACACCCACGGACCTCCTACAGACTTTGCTGACTGCCAAATACCTACTACACTAAAAACTTGGTACTTTTTTGAACTGGCATCTGATTGGCTGTCTGTATATGCAATCTAAGAAAGACACAGATGAGAATCATACTTGTAAAGTATTTTAAAATTAGAAATTATTATTATTATTTTTTACAGTATATACCACATTATGCCACACTAGTTTTCTCGGAGGATGTTAGAAATGAGTATTTTACAGATTATTATTTCAATCCCGTCAGAATATGCCTAATTTTTCTCATACAACCTCTGTTAAAATTCAATAGCAAATTACCTACTGTTTTTTTTACAGTGGCCGAGAGAGCTCAACGCACTGCAACGTAAGAAAACATGCAAATAAAAAAAAAAAAAAAAACACCAGCAAATTAAGAAAACAAATTCATCAGTTTGACAGCATGTCACAATATTTGCAACAAAACAAAAATACACACTCACAACAAACCCAAATACAAAAGTGTGCTGCAAACACTTACAGCAGAACCAAATACATAAATGTGCTGCAAATACACACAACATGAACAGAAAACTAAAATGAGCCGTAAAAACCATGGTTAATGTTTTAAGGGAAGTAGTAAAAGTTAGTTAGCCAGCTTACATTACCTTTCACAGTTGCAGTTATTGTGTATTTTGTCATCTTATTTAGGCTAATAATATCCCAATATTAAAATAAAATAAAATAAAATAAAATAAAATAAAATAAAATAAAATAAAATAAAATAAAAAAATCTCACCTTTCAGAGCGAAAACTGATAAACATGTGCCATGTTCGTCACATTTCCGATGTGGTCTGTGCCTATTTGCTGCGTGTTTCTGTATTTGGATTTGTTGCAAGTATTTGGTTGTGTTGCAAGTGTTGTCAAAATGATGAAGAGGTATTCTTATTTATTTATTTATTTATTTATTTTTTTTAACCCAAATTGCTTATATATAATATCCCAATTATTCTCCTCACGTTTTTGACAAAATTGGGCTATCATTTGCACACTCTGATGCATGCTGCACCTTTCAATTTGGAAGGAATCCAACGAAAAACTAAAGTAGGAAAATTTATTAAAAGGTGCCAAATCACTGTATTCAGGTAAGATACATGTTTAGATTACTCTGCTCATTTATGTGGGTTTATTATAAGTAGCCTCTTAAAAAAGTTCCAAGGCACTTCAAAGTATACAATGATAGTGCCAAAAATATTTTTGTTCACAGTGGAGAAGCAACATGTACAGGAAAAAAAAAAAAATACACTTAACATTTCCAAATATGTTATACCCTGTGTTTATGCCACTATATTGTTATACAGTTTGTGAAGGACTTTGGCAGATCTTGTTACAGACTTGCTAGAACTCTGTTTTCAAGCAAAAAATAAATAAATAAATAAAATAAAATAAACAAAGGCTGTTCTGCCAAATATCCCATTTGTTTTTGGCCTCCTTATGTAATCTTCCATTATAGCACATTACCAGTAAACCTAGTCTGAAGCATCTGGCTTTCTTTTGTCTGCTCAAATCAAATATCATCTCCCACTCCTGTCCACTTTCTCCCAAGCCGGTGTAAAGTGATGCTAAATGCTTTAGCAGGTTCTGTATTTCCTTACTAAGCACTACGCAGACTAAGATGCACAGGACCATGGCAGTTTAGATGAAGTGGGACAAACTTAGCCATCCCAATAATCTGTAATCAACTGAAATGAAAAGCCCTTGTATAAACCTCAATCAGAGAGAAAAAAAAGTGATCCAATTGAGCTTGAGTCGAACATAATGTTTATAAGTCAAAGATAATTTAGTAAACTATAGTAAGATAAATCTGTACAATCACAATACGTACAATGAAGAACTTGCCGAAACACTCTTTACCCACTGTACTAGCATAAGCAATTAACAATTTAACTGAATGTTTACTGTTCAGAACAAACAATGCTATCTCATGATCAATTCATACATATTTTATGAGGTTGCTAATTCGTATGAACTGGTACAAACCTCACTCGTACAATTTTTTTTGATTTGTCTAGACCCCAGTGATGGGTAGGTTTAGGGGCAGGTTTAGGTGAAGGTCATTTGTACAAATTAATACGAATAGTACAACTCATAAAATATGTACGATTTAGCAAAAATCATATGAATTTGTATGAGTGAGGTCATACGAATGTGTACAAATTAGCCACCTTGTAAAATATGTACCAACTGACGTGAGATCGAGCTGGAACAAACCATCAGAACGCATTATCAAAAACAAAAAAAAACAACAACAAAAAAAAAAAACCCTCTCAGGTGGACAATACTGTATGTAATGCTATCTATAGATTCCCATCTGGTGGGACAACATCCAAAAATGTAGTTTTTGGTCTGATGTAGGGTTGTGTACATGTGTAAAATATACATCAATTAATCATTCAGTTATGAAATGATTTGCCATTTGGTAGAATCTAGCTAATTTAGATAAATGTCAACATGGACAGGTTCTGTGACGTCTTCATCCTCAAAAAACATTAACAAGGTATACAAAATTAGTAGAAAGTACTGCTAAGAGTTCAGTTTTAACAAGGATAAACAATTTGAGTCAAGCATATTTGTTTTGTGTTATTGGACTTCACAATCATGAAACCATCCAAATTTTGGTGCAACACAGTTTTTGTTGATATAAATTCCAAACAATGGTTTCAAGGACAAATTTGTTTAATTTTGAAAGCTTAAAATTTTTGTACAGTGTTGCATTGTGTTCTTCGCCATTTACTAAATGTAAATTTCTAATCTGGGACCTGAAACAAAATATTGATCTACACTGAACAAAATTATAAACGCAACACTTTTGTTTTTGCCCCTATTTTTCATGAGCTGAACTCAAAGATCTAAGACTTTTTCTATGTACACAAAAAATTTTCTCTCAAATATTGTTAACAAATCTGTCTAAATCTGTTAGTGAGCACTTCTTCTCTTCTCCATCCACCTCACAGGTGTGGCATATCAAGATGCTGATTAGACAGCATGTTTATTGCACAGGTGTGCCTTAGGCTGGCCACAATAAAAGGCCACCAGAGCTGTTGCCCGTGAATTGAATTTTAATTTCTCTACCATAAGCCATCTTCAAAGGCGTTTCAGAGAATTTGGCAGTACATCCAACTGGCCTCACAATTGCAGACCACATGTAACCACACCAGCCCAGGACCTCCACATCCAACATCTTCACCTCCAAGATCGTCTGAGACCAGCCACCCGACAGCTGCTGCAACAATCGGTTTGCATAACCAAAGAATTTCTGCACAAACTGTCAGTTCATCTGCATGCTCGTCGTCCTCATCGGGGTCTCGACCTGACTGCAGTTCGTCATCGTAACCGACTTGAGTGGGCAAATACTCACATTCGATGGTTTCTGGCACTTTGGAGAGGTGTTCTCTTCACGGATGAATCCCGGTTTTCACTGTACAGGGCAGATGGCAGACAGCGTGTATGGTGTCATGTGGGTGAGCGTCAACGTTTGCTGATGCCAACTTTGTGGATCGAGTGGCCCATGGTGGTGGTGGAGTTATGGTATGGGCAGGTGTATGTTATAGACAATGAACACAGGTGTATTTTATTGATGGCATTTTTAATGCACAGAGATACCGTGACGAGATCCTGAGGCCCATTGTTGTGCCATTCATCCATGACCATCACCTCATGTTGCAGCATGATAATGCATGACCCCATGTTGCAAGGATCTGTGCAAAATTTCTGGAAGCTGAAAACATCCCAGTTCTTTTGGCCAGCATAATTACCAGTTATGTCACCCATTGAGCATGTCTGGGATGCTCTGGATCGGCGTATACGACAGCGTGTTCCAGTTCCTGCCTATATCCAGCAACTTCACACAGCCATTGAAGAGGAGTGGACCAACATTCCACAGGCCACAATCAACAACCTGATCAAATCTATGCGAAGGAGATGTGTTGCACTGCGAGGGGCAAATGGTGGTCACACCAGATACTGACTGGTTTTCAGACCAAAAGTGTTGCATTTATAATTTTGTTCAGTGTATATTCCAATTGCAAGAAAATAAATATATTCTGTGCAAGAGCAAGTTTGAGTGGAGTATTTCAGCAGGGTGCAGAGATTTATAGTTTATGTGACATTTAATGGGCCTTTTTCGTTCCGTTTCCACTATCTGGCATAGCATGAGAACTCGATCGCTGCCTTAATACAGACTAAGCCATAATCTCTATATGGGTGGAGTCTTCTGTAATTTATTGTCCCAGAAGGACTCAGGGCATCTAATATCCATGAGATCCTGGCGATATAATTGGTGCTCTTTGGACATCAAGTAGTGACCCCAAATAGCATAGAAGTAATAATAATTTTCTTTAAAGGGTTAGTTCACCCCCCCCCCCCACAAAAAAAAAGACATCTGTCATCATTTATTGAGCCTCATGTTTTTTCAAACCCATAAGACTTCTGTTCATCTTTGAAGCACCAATGTCAAGCCACTGAAAGCCCAAGCAACTTTGGCAATTCAAAAGGTTCATAAAAACGCTGTCAGAAGAATCCATATGAACTGAACAGTTCTAATCAACCCTTCTGATAAGACACTATCACTTTATATTAGGGATGCACCTAATGTTCGACAACTGAAATTATTCGGCTGAAAAAAATCTCTTTCGGTGTTCGGCCAAACAAGCGAAAAGACAGAATGAATGGTACCGTGCAATGACATTTTTGGTGATGCAATCAAATGGCAACTAGCGTAGAGTGAGAGGTGCGCAGAAAACGTCGGTAGTGTGGAAGCTTTTAAAATTGTCAGAGAAAGACGCAAAACTCATTACAACCACTGACAGCAAGAGACTGTTTAGTACTGCATGTCTTAGATGAGAAGAGGAAGGGGTGGTTGCTGTATGATGATTTCAATTGCGAAACTGCCTTTATTAGTAAATAAACTGCAGAATGTTATGTTTTCATAGTGACAACACAGCATAAGCTCACAATGCTATCATCTTGTTAGCCAGGGTTCGAACTCCAAAGCACAAGGAAAATCTGTGCTGAAACAGTGTTATTCATCAGTTGCTCAGAATGTTTTTTTTTTTTATGAATTTTTACAAAGCATGGATGTGACAACGTGATATGTGCTACAAGCATTTTCCCAAATCCGCAATGAGAATCATTTATAACTATACCTGCTGTGTTGTCAACAACAAGAAGCACTGAGGTCCATAATAAAAGCTCCATCAACATTCATAAATGTTAGTACTGCAATTTTACAAAAGATTTTATAAAAGATAATAATAATAACATTAATAAAAATTACAACAACTCTATTAATACATGTATTATTATATTCACACATAGTGTTGAAATTGAGATCTGTAATATTTTCTAATGTTTTAAAAGAAGTCTCTTTTGCTCAGCAAGGCTGCATTTATTTATACAATAAAAAATACAAAAACAGTAATATTGTGAAATTGTATTACAATTTTAAATAATTGTTTTGTATATGAACATATTGTAAAATGTGATTGATTTCTGTGATCAAAGCTGAAATTTCAGCATCATTACCCCCAGACTTCAGTGTCATATGATCCTGCAGAAATCATTCTAATATGCTGATTTGCTACTCACAGTGTTCAGTTTTTGTTGATTTTTTCTTTGAAAAGCAAGACAAAAAAAAAATAAAATCACATTTTGGCTATTTAATTTATGCAATGTTAAAAAAAAAAATTTCAAAACACATAGGGGGAAAAAAAACGTGAAAAAGAAAAACCGTGTTTGGTTTTCGGCTTTCGGCCCAGTGTTTCATTCTGTTTGGCTTCGGGTTTGGCCAAGAATTTTCATTTCGGTGCACCCCTACTTGATATGATGAACACATTTAATGTATGCTTTTATTCCCATATAAACATTGATCATTGCACATATATAGAGCTCATCAAATATAAATGGAAGCCTTGCCATATTTGCTTGACACTTGATTCATATGTATTATGTTCACAATGTTTTATTAACTTTTTGAACTGTCTGGATTTGGTTGCATTGACTTTCCATGGAGAGAGCGTGCTCAGGTTTCATTAAAAATATATTCATTTGTTTTCAGAAAATTAACAACCATCTTAGGCCAGGCATACACTGTCATTTTCTTTCAGTTTTGAGCTGAATTCTGACTTGTGTGACTTTTTTGATTCAGCCGAATTTCAGTTTTGTTGTGCATCTTTTTGATGTGCAGTGTACAAGGGGTAACAAGAGATGAGTAACCTCTTCTGACTAGCAATCGGATGGTCAGGTGAATTTCTGACATGCCATAAATTTTGGTTTGATTAGACACAGACACATATGACAATGCCTTCCTTTAAAAAGCTGATAAGCTAATTTATTTTTCTAGTTTAATTCATTATGGTTATATGGGTAAGAGTTTTATTTTTGGGGTTTACCATGTTTTACATCACAGAGAATTATGTTTCCCAAGAGTGCATTTGCATTGCTAGTGTGCATGACTTTGGTCCGATTCTCACCTGGAAATTTCCAGCATAATCCTCCTCTTGGTCACCATTGTGCCCTTCCTTCAGAGCTATAAGAGTAAAGCCTCTGAAGTATGCAGGGTTGGTTGCATACAGGGATACTGGAAATAATCACAATAAAAATAATCAGTTACATTATCTTTCTGATTGCATTCAAGGAACAATCAAAATCAATAAAACACATACAATGATATCAGGCTTCTGATAAAGAATTGGTAATATTGCATATTCCATATTATTCTTGGTAATACGTTTTGCCAATATAATCTTTAGCTACTGAGGATAAACTCATTTGGCTTGTTGTCCGCAGTGAAGGGGCTGAAGGAGACAGCTACAAATGCTTGGAAGATAAGTAAGGGTAGCAAGTTGCCTACATTTTGTTCATGGAGTTGGGGAGGTGAAGGAAACAGATGAAACAGCTGATGCCGGAGCAAGGTGAGTGCTGCTTATATGCTCCAGCAGTTCACTGAAAAATTAGATGGGTCCATCGCTCCCAAAAATGCATTTAGGAACTTAACTTCTTTTCTAGTCCAGAAATTCAGACTTTTTTATGTTAAAATACATCTAGTAAAATGGTAATGTAACCCATTTTAAATATCTTCACTAACAAATATTATTTAACTTATAATGCACAAAGAAACGGATTATTGGTTAATGCACAGTACAAATTAGAAAGTCATAAATATTGTAAACCTTTAATTTGCATATTGAAAACAATTTGCAGTATAGGAAAAAAACTGAAATAGATATAAAATTGTTTTTGTTTGTTTATTCATTCAGTCAGTAAGTCAGTTAGCGAGTCATGTCAGATATGACAACATAACATAAATCAAGCCTCAGTACTAAAATGTACTCAAATTGTAAGTTATTTTGGAGCTTTAGGAAGCATTTAAACTGAACATTTTATAAAACTGCGAAAATGGCAAAAAAAGAAAAAAAAGAAAAAAGGCAAATTGCCAAATCTACAGTTTTTGAAAACAGACACTGTAGTTGATAAATTCAAGTAAAATTAAATGTGACAGCTCACCCTGATATAAATGTGACAACTTGCTCTGACTTGACCTTAATGAAATACATCTTTGTTCTGATAACACAGTTCAGATATTAAAATCTACTGTTCTGGTTTTCCCTTTGCTTAATGTAAACAAATATTTATGGACTTTTTACTTAAAACGTTATAGTTACTGAGACAACTTCCCCGAATTAAAATAACCCAGTTCACACTATCACTTAGGCAATATAATGCCCCAACATGCTGCCTATATAGGCAGCTTGTTAGTTTTTCAGACAAAGCCCCTGTCTCCAGCGCGCGCACTGTGTAGCGTCTTTGTCCGCGCCGGTGGTCCTGACAACAGCTGAAATAGTGACATGTACCTCGATAAGTGCTGCCGGGTTGATAATGCTCCGGGTCTCCTTCCACTCGCAGTCTGAACTCACTGAAGCCCTCCCTCCTGCCTCCAGCTCCGTGAGGCTGAGCCCGCGTTATCCAGCTGCAATAGCCGTCAGATGGAGCCGCTCTGTCCGCGGGCTCCTCGGGAACACTCGCGCACACGCAGCCGGTTATCAGCAGCAGGACAGCGGCTCGCCACATCTCCGATCGCTTCACTTTCATTTTCAAATATGCACTTACAAGCGTGTTTCTAGAGTGCTGAACTCTAGTGGAAACTAAACTTGGCTGTAATAACAGGCTCCCATTTACGCCGCAAATGCTGATTTCTCCGCCTTCACCCTTGTTATTTTACCATTCTGACCTGAAGAGAGAAAGAGAGATGAGGAATCGCCCGTCTGTACCGAGTGGCACATTCAGAGTGTACTGACTCTAATGCTGCTGCCTCACACTGACAGCTGAATGGATTCAGCCACACGAACTTAAAAACAAAGACCACATGCTCAGAACAGAGAGAGCCCCGGTTTTCAGATATTTTGAGAATCGTCAGAACAAATTTATGCCGTCCTTATTAATTATATATATATATATATATATATATATATAATATATATATATATATATATATATATATATATATATATATTTATGTATGTATGTGTGTGTGTGTGTGTGTGTGTGTGTGTGTGTGTTCGTTCGTTCGTTCATTCATATGAACATTCTGCTTTCTCAAGCGCTCTCAGTGTTTGCCTTTAAGTATTACAGCACTTAAATATATTGAAATATATTTTGAATTCACATATATGTGAAGCACTGTTAAATATATTGAAATATATTTTGAAAATCTATTTTAAAAATACATATGTTGCGTGTGTGTTACATTATATTCATGCCTCAAATAACTTTTAATCAATGTTTTTTCAGTGCAGCAATGCATTTTGTTTATACACTATGTTTACCATTTTTAAAGCTATTATTATATTATATTATATATTATATTATATTATATTATATATTATATATATAGATCCTATATTCTAATTCTATTTAGGCCTACTATCAACTTAATATGTTATCAAGTGTCAGGACAAGTTTATAATTTTATGTACTATGTAAACGCTGTGTAATGTGTTTGATGGGCGCGCGCGTTGAACATTCGACGCGCATTTAAACTGTGGAGGGAGTTACCATGGAAACGGGGCGGCAGCTCAGCTGAGAAGTAGCAAATCTCTCCGTCTCTCACTGTTGTTTTTACTGCTTTCAGGTAAGTTTAGTCCCTAAAATTACACAAATAATACATACAACTTTTCCTGACACTTTCTTACATGTAATTGACACGCTTCTGTTGAATATTTACTTTACAGAAATGGTTCAGTGTCATGGGAATAAGTCCGTTAGCATCACAACAGTGAGCTAACAGAGGCTAACTATAAGAGGTAAGCTAGCTATAGATTTGAGCTCTTATTTATGAAAGTTTGGGATTTTAATCACATATTATGTGTAGATGAGTTTTTTTTTATAGCTTTGTAAATGTTTTGCTGGCAATTTGTTAATGGATGAATTAAAAAAAAGCTAATTAATTTAACCGTTCTGTATAATATGGTATCATCCTGTATTTAACGCTTTAAAGAAGCGTTATGAAAGCTGTATGGAACGCAGTTTGTCCCGTATTTAAGGCATATGCCGTATGACCACCTAGACCATACTAATACCAAACTCTAAGCTGAGAATCTATTTTTCTTTTTTGACCAGTGTTTGATTTGTGAGCATAGCCGTTCGAGGGAGGCTTTAAGACTAAGCGGAATCCTCCGCTGGCTAGTCGCTCGCTCCCGCTTCACAGCGAGCGCGTCTCGTGCTAACGGAGTTAGGTTTTTTTAACGTCCGCGTTTCGACTTCAGCTAACAGTTAATCAGTTTGGGAGAATGCAAACAACGTGATTCCAACATCCAGCCATGCAAGAAAACGTGCATTTTACCCTGAGGGAAGACAGAATCAATAAGGAAAGTCGTCTTTCTTTAATGTAGGTAATGTTGTTAAATACCTAGATGAAACAATTTATATTTAAATAACTTACAGCGTACTCTTAACCTTGAATATCATTCTTAAACAACAAAACGACCAATGAAGTGTCAAGCACCCAAAGCAGTCCATTAATTCTAAAGTTATCCTTAATTGAAAAATAAGCATTTCCATTTGTACTGTAGTAGGCCTACTGTATAGCTATTACACACACGCAAATCAGAGTCAGAAAGAGCTTTATTGCCAAGTATGTTTGCACATACAAGGAATTTGTTTTAGTGTCACAAGCTTCCAGAACACAGAGACAACAACAACACACAGATAATAAAAAAATAAGATCTGAACAGATAATTAAAAATTTGATAAAATAAAGAAAAAAAAACTGTAATTTTGTGAAATAGCCTATCATTGCAATTAAACATAACAGTTTTATATTTTAATATACTTTAAAATATAATTGATTCCTGTAAAGCCATGCTAAATTTTCAGCATCATTATGATCCTTCAGAAATCATTAAATTATGCTGATTTATTATCAGTGTTGGAAACAGTTGTGCTGCTTAATATTTTTCGGGACCTGTGATATTATTTAAGGATTCTTTGATAAATAAAAAGTATAAATAACAGTATTTATTCAAAATATATTTGTGTGTGTGTGTGTGTGTGTGTGTGTGTGTGTATACACTACTGTTGTGGTCAGTGACATTTCTTTTTTTTTTTTAAATAACAGAAACTTTTAGAAAACTTTTAGAAAACTTTTATTCAGCAAGGATTAAGGTGTTAAATGGATAAAAAGTGATACTGTTAGAATAATTGTCAAAATTTCTATTTTGAATAAATTCTGTTGTTTTTAACTTTTTATTTTATTTATGGAACACAGGTTCCAAAAAATATTAAGAAGCACAACAGTTGATAATATTATCAACACTGATAATAACTCCGCATATTAGAATGATGTTCTGAGTAATGATGCTGAAAATACAGTGCTGCATCACAGAAGTAAATTAATAAAAATGATATTTAAAAGTATAATAAGAAAGGAAACCAATATTAGAAATTGCAATAATATTTCACAATATTACTATTTATACCCTATTATATATAAACAAAAAAAAACATATATAAACATAAGAGACTCCATTAAAAAACATTACAAATCTAAACGATATATATACCCGTTTATATATATGTATATATATATATATATATATATATATATATATATATATATATATATATATATATATATATATATATACATACAATATTCACCCTATATCATCAAGCATCTTTAAAACCTAAAAACGTAATTTCTGTTTTCTTAAGATTTTTTTGTATGTTCTGTACATTATTCTTTCTCTTTTCTGCATTTCACCTCTGCTGTAGTTTATTTCTAATAAATCTAATATTGTATACAACGTATTGTTGGCTCTCTGACACATTGTTTATTTTCCTATATTCTTCCATGCTGATGACCGTGCAGCAGAGTGGACCTCTTGTTGAAGAACTTCTCCAGGCACTATGAACCATCTGACTAGTAAGAAAAACCTCAAACATTCAGAAGTTTATCAGATATTAAAAATATATGTCAAATAAATATCATATTTTTTGAGTCCTGTATGTCTTACAAGGCCATCCTGTTTAACACTGCACTGAGGACACTACAACCAGAGACGTACAACATAATTCAAAATGAGACACAGATGATAATAAAAAAGTGCTTTGAAATGAAAATTAATACTGGTAAGACAGAACCGAATACTGTGACTGTGCCTCACTTCAAAGTGAAACAGTCTGTAATGGTCATCTGCCATGCCAGATCGATGGTGAAGGTGGGAATTATAAGTAAGAATTTTTAAACTTTAAATGTAGTAAAGTGTTTGTTCAAGTAGACTTTGTTGCTTGTGGAAACCTCACACAAGCCTGAAAGGTGCTTTAAACTTAAAATCTTATTTGCACTCTTGAAAACTGTTCACCAAAGACTAAATTTCAGTCCAGCAGAATTTTCTGCACACTTCACCACCAAGATCAAAATGAGCATTGTGAATGTAAAAGCTTCACACATTACATTTATAACCACCATTGTTAATATTTGAATTATATTGAATTATATTATGCCTTGATAGTGGACAATACCGGATTTTTTGACCAAACATATTTAGGGTTCAGATCGCGCTATACGTGGAGAATAATGCACATTTTTAAAAAAAAATGGCATTTATCAGTTTTTGCAAATGAACTTTTCACACTTGCCATACTCCAACAGGATGAACACACTAACCAAACAAAACAAAATTGGTGGCAGTGTGAAATGACCATAATGCTGTATGTTAGGTGTGAGATTCATTAAACTTGGTTTGCTATAATACATCTATTCAGAAGTGCACCAGTGTGAATCATAATTTCCCCCACATTTGCTGTATATCCATAAAGTCATATCTATTGCCGCGTTTCCACCGAAAATACCTGGAACAATTGTACCAGGAACTTTTTTCCCCAGGAACTATTTTCCCCCACAGACCTGTTGCTTTCAGCGTTTCCACCGCGGTCTAAAGTACCGTGAAGATTAGGCAAATAGTCTGGTGACATAATACCACTACCACTTCCCAATACAGATTACACAAAAACATAACAATAACCCCAGGTAGTTCGGACTCTGCGAGTTCTACTCGGGAGTGTGATCTCCCGTGGACGAAACGATGCAAGTCTGGTAATTCTGCAAACAACAGCGTACTTAACATCAGTCAGCTCGCCTTGGCTACTGCAATTTTCCTCACTGTATATTTACAATAAAACAAAATAGGCTATGATATCAAATACCACTGCCTCCTTTCGTTTTCATTTAAACATAATAATAGCCGCATAAATGTACTTCGTTCAGGGAAATGTGTATATATACAGCCTACAATACAATGAAACGAAATATTATATCAATTTCCTTTTTATTTTCATTTTAAAGGGTTAATAAAAATAAAAATGAAAATTATGTCATTAATGACTCACCCTCATGTCGTTCCAAACCCGTAAGACCTCCGTTCATCTTCGGAACACAGTTTAAGATATTTTAGATTTAGTCCGAGAGCTTTCTGACCCTCCATTGAAAATGTATGTACGGTATACTGTCCACGTCCAGAAAGGTAATAAAAACATCATCAAAGTAGTCCATGTGACATCAGAGGGTCCGTTAGAATTTGTTGAAGCATCGAAAATACATTTTGGTCCAAAAATAACAAAAATGATGACTTTATTCAGGATTGTCTTCTCTTCTGGGTCTGTTGTGAGCGCGACTGCACCAACTGTTGACGTATGACGCTGCTGACATGTTTTCTGGTGCGCCCAATAACAAAGATAACACGTCAGCAGCGTCATACGTCAACTGTCACAGCAGTCAGTAGCACAATTGAATGAAGACCAAAGATTACCTGTTAGATTTACACAAAACTGATTATATTTTAAGTTTAACCACTAAAGAGACATCAGAGCCAGCGGCACATATCAGAAGGACTAGCCGAGGTGAAAGTGCTCTAGGCGGATACATGAGCAATGAGATCCCACTGATCACGTGGAGCTGACCGTCTCCAAAATCGGCAAAACAGATTTTTAAATAGGCGCTGTCTTTATAAATAAACCACAGATTTGAGTTTTCAACAACTACATTCTCGCCTGAAATACTTTTAAAACTACATTTCATGACACAATAACAGTAATATTTTGAAAATTATCCAAATAAATGGTGGTTGAAATCACAATGCTGCATGAACTCAACCAATCAGCATGTTTAGCGCCCAAGTCCCACCCCCAAAAGTTCCGGACCTTTGAAAAAGTACTACCTCGTGAGCAGGGACTTTCTGAGGGGCATTTTTCTACCCGGAACTTTATTTAGATCCTGGTTCCTGCTGTGGAAACACACCGAGTACCAGCCCAAAGTACCTAGTTCCTCGGTAAAGTTCCAGCGGTGGAAACGCGGCTTATGTCCTAGTGTTCTTTCAGTGATTAAGATCCAATATTTTTTTATGACGGACACAAGTTTCGAAGGCATTGTGTAAACGTGATTGACACAACGTGAGATCGTATTTAATTTTTAATGTGTGAAAATATCTGACTATAATGTGCAGTGACCTTAAAGGTTAAGGGTACAAACACTTGACCAGAATCATGTCAAGTGACAACTGACTAATCCAAATGTTTTTTATCTTCTTGTTTTGTTTTGTTTTGCAGATGCTGTCATGAAAAGGCAACTGCTGGACACCTGGGACAGGCCATCAATTCCAAGTTGGCAAAACTGAAGTTTCAGCTGAAGAAAAAGGAGACCTGTTAGAGTTTAGAGTTGTCTAATAGAGAGGGTGAAGGAGGAACATCCAAACCCTGCCCCTGGTTCCTTCAAGATTTTTTATGGATTTATATAATGGGTTTTTTTTTTTGTAAAGTAAAGACAGTGGCAAAATTAACATGACACTACTTTGATGTTTTGTTCTACAAATTAAACTACACACACACACTCCAAAAACACCAATTTTGATACAATTTGCATTTGCAAGAAAAAAAAAAAAATCAAAGTATCTAAGTTAATTTTGCCACCCCCTACACTAAAAAAAAAAACAACAATATAAAAACACAAAAAAAATCTAAAAAAAAACAGGCACAGTTTTTATATTCTCCCCTCACACCCTCTATAATACAAAACTAAAAATATAAATTTTTTTTTTAATTTTTTTTTTTTTAACACAGACTTTATTTATTAATTAAAAAAAAAAAAAAACTTCTCTTCAAGAATTACTTTTCAGGTTTTAGCATCATCCCTTAGTATTCATAATAGCAATTTCAGTAAAGTTGCTGGTTTGATTTATGTTTTAATTGTGCAGTTTATGTGCATTCTGTTCTTTTGTCAATGTCAATAAAATTCTTATTTTTCTATAGTAGGTGTTATGTCATCTGAATATACTGCTCATTTTTGCAAGTGAATTTATACTGTCACAGTTTTTAAGTTGCATTGTCTGGGGATTTGTAAATTTTTCAGTGTCCAATTTCTGTTCAGTATTTGAATGTTTAAATTCATATATATATATATATATATATATATATATATATATAAACAAAAATAAATATATATATATACATATACATGTACTGAAATGTAATATGTTAACAAATATTAGAAATTAATACATAGACATATATTGCAAATTAATATATTTACATAGTCTGATATCTAAATGTATTTACATATATGGGAAATAAATATATGTAAATATTTACAATATAAAATATATTTGCATATATATAAATGTAATATATTTACATGTACTGAAATGTAATATGTTAACAAATATTAGAAATTAATATATAGACATATATTCCAAATGAATATATTTACATAGTCTGATATCTAAATGTATTTACATATATGGGAAATAAATATATGTAAATATTTCCAATAAAAATATATTTACATATGTTTAATATATGTGGAAAATATTAAAAAGCGGCCAAAATCAAATATTTAAATATGTTTTTATAAAATATATGTAAATATATTTTAAAATATATTACAAAAATATTTTTTTTCTTCTATTTAAATTTAAGATATTTCAATATATAAAAATGTATTTATTTTAAATATATTTCGATCTATGTGACTTCTGTATGGGGTTATTGGGAGAAGTCCTTTCTTGTAGCTGAACTAAACTTTTAACTTCTGTTTCAAATTTCAACCTTTATTTTGCCTTTTTGTAAATAGTATGCATTTTAAGAAATTAAAAAAAAAAAATAAATAAAAATGGGTCTACGACTATGGCGTCATCGTGATTTTACATTGTACATTTTGATTGGTCTTCTTTCTTTACAGCATTTTGCAGTTTTGTGATTAGTAGCCTATTTACTTTCTTTAAAAATGAAGTGTGTCTGTGTGTATGCATGGTTTATGACACAAACGTGTATGATGACGTGTACTACAACGTAAACATGGTTTATCAGAATCAGAAAGAGCTTTATTGCCAGGTATGTTCACACATACGAGGAATATGTTTTCGTGACAGAAGCTCCGCAGTGCAACAGAATGACAGCGACAGAACAAAAAACACATAATAAAAGAAAAAAAAAAAATACAAAAAAAATACAAATAAGTAGGTAAGGAATGACAATATACAAATTGACAATTGTATGGCAGATATATTACAATGAGCAGTTATGTATGTACAGGTATATAGATAAATAAGTGTATGTGTATGTAAATATAAATAGTGTAGTGTGTTCCACAGTTATCAAGTGTTCATTAGATGGATTGTCTGAGGGAAGAAACTGTTCCTGTGTCTGGTTGTTCTGGTGAGGACACTTCCTGTTTCCCGGTCAAGATTAGGGTTAGATAATTTGGTCAGGATGCTTAAAGGCATTGTTCACTCAAAAATGAAAATTCATTATTTACTCTAGGGTGACCAAGTGTGCCATTTTCCCAGGACACGTCCTGGCCAGGATTTCTAATGCCTAAAATATCTATGTTTTGGCTTTGTTTGCACTTCACAGACCAATTGTTGTATGACAAAGTACCGTGAGCGTTCTAGAGCTCAGTGCTGCTTCAAGTCAAACACTAATATGTACACGTATTTGCATCGCTTTGCCCGTTCTCTGTAGATCCCACCTTCTCACGCACCACGACTGGTCGATTACGTACAATGTCTGCATGTTATTGGTCAAACGATCATTACCTTCATTAAGTAAGAAAACAGAAAACCAAAGCCAAAACCTGGATATTTTAGGCAATATAGAAATCCTGGCCAGGGTGTGTCCTGGGAAAATGCCACGTTTGGTCACCCTAATTTACTCGTCATCATCATGTATGGTAATGTCTTAGTGTTTTTTTTTTTTGTTTGTTTGTTTGTTTTTTATTCTTATTCTTCCTTTTTTTCATTTTTGTTTGTTTGTTTTTGTTTGTTTTTGTTGTCCATGCAATTCAACAGTCACCAAAACTTTTTCCAACATTTTTTAAAAGAGCAGCAATAATACCACAAACTAGATTGTAAAGTTTGTATGCAAACTTTAAGTTGGCTTGAAAAAGCCTAGCCAGAAAGTTTGAAGTAGTTTTAAAAGCTTAAAGTTTGAGGGTTTTCAGTTTTAACTCATTTGAAGTAATTTTAAAGTTTTGAAGGCAATACAATCTAACAGAAAAATAGATAGATAAATAGACAGATAGATAGATAAATAGATAAGAAATAGTAAACTAGGATGTTGCTAGCATGATTAGCGAGTGATTAGTATGTCACTAGCATGATTAGCAAGTTACTAGTGTATCACTAGCATGTTTCCAACATGATTAGCATGTCGCTAGCATGTTGCTGGCATTATTAGCAAGGAACTAGCATGTTGTTAACATGACTAGCAAGTGACAAGCATGTCGCTATCATGCTGTTAACATGATTCACAAGTGACTAGCATGATTAGCAAGTTACTAGCCTGTCATTAGCATTTTTCTAGCATGTTGCTAACATGATTAGCACATTACTAGCATGTAGCTAGCATGATTAGCAAGTGACTAGCACATCACTTTCATGTTGTTACCATGATTAACAAGTGACTAGCATTTTGCTAGCATGATTAAGAAGTGACTAGCATGTTGCTAGCATGACTAGCAAGTGACTAGCATGTCATTAGCATTATTAGCAAGTGACTAGCATGTCGCTAGCATGTTTCCAGCATGATTAGCAAGTAAGTAGTGTGTCGTCGACAAGTTTCTAGCATGTTGCTAGCATTATTAGCAAGTGACAAGCATGTCACTAGCATGTTGTTAGCATTATTAGCAAGTGACTAGCATGTTGCTAGAATGACTAGCAAGTGACTAGCATGTTGTTAGTATGATTAGCAAGTAACTAGCATGTTGTTTATATGATACAGCATAAAGGTAAAAATGACAAACATATGAAACTTTGGCCGCATCTAAAACGATATGCTCTGGAACAAATAATAAATCATTGAGACCAACGACTGCCTGTAGATTTACCCGAAACAAATTATATCTCATGGTTAACCACTATAGAGACATCAGCGGCAAATTCTAGAAGAACTAACAGAATTAAGGCTGCTCTCAGCGGGTTCATGAGCACTGAACGCCTGCTGACGCCCTGGAGCTCACATCTCCAAAAACATATATTATAAAAACTATATTCTATATTATGCATGACCCACGATAGTAGAAGATTTGATGCTTTGATAGAGGGAGCCTAATTCGAGTACCAATCTCACAGTCAAATCTCCTCAGATATGTTGTGGAACAAGGATCATACCATTTTGGCTAAATGGGGGTGCTCAATGTCTGATTTCACATAGAAAATTAATATAGAAGTTAATATTATAGCCTACTATGATAATGTTGTAAATAAAAATGTGAAAAGAAAGCTGCTTTTAAGAAATATTTTTTAAAATGCATAAATAAATCCCCTGTAACAGATTTACATTTCACTTTCCATGATCCGTAACAGACAGAGTAGCATCTTGGTGGCTTCTGCTGGCCAACATTAAAGTGATAGTTCACCCAAAAATTTAAATTCTGTCATTAAATACTCACCCTCATGTCGTTCCAAAAGACCTCCGTTCATCTTCGGAATACATATTAAGATATGCATTTTATTTTGCGGTATGCAGTATTTTTTCTACTTAAATCGATTCCAGAATGGTAATAATACAGAGGAACGCAGGAACAGAAACGTTAAAATATTGATTCTGCTGGGAGTGAAAAAAACATCGTGTTTGGATGTAAGACTGAACATTACAATCTTTATTTTCTCCCAACATCTGAGCCACTGAGGATGCAGTGGATTATTTCTATTTTTGAAGGTAATGGGCTACAAAATCTACTTTAGTTTGTCTGCACATTTATGTCGTTTCACTCCAGACTGCTTTGTGAATGTCATGTTGTTATGGTGCTTTGCGTTATAACCAAATTTGTGTGGGTATGTTACAGAGGTATTTTAATTGATCAGTGAGATTAGGTCAAGATTGGTTGCATGGCTTGGTGCAGTGAGCCACGACGTTGACAGGTCAGTACGACACAAGCTCTGTAACATTGCGCCGTTTCATCCAACTTTCACACTTTAAGTGCATTTTGCTTCCCTTATGTATGTATGTTCTCTAGCTCTCAGTCATGTTGCTTTAAACAGTTGTTTATTGCTGTAGGTTTGCAAAGCAGAGATGTATATGCTATGCCCTATTCTAGAGACGGGGTGGGAATATGCAGCTCATTTGCATTTAAAGTGATACACACCAAAAAAAAAAAAAAAAACATTTTTAGACATGCCCCAAAAACGATATTTTACAGATGTTATAATAAATGATCTGTGGGGTATTTTGAGCTTAAAATTCACAGATACATTCTGGGGACACCCAAGGCCAATATTACATCTTGTGAAAAGGGGCATAATAGGTGCCCTTTAAAACAAATATCTAATGAACCGATCACATGTCAGGAACTCAATGCATTTAGGCATGCAGACATGATCAAGGTGATCTGCAAAAGTTTAAATAGAGCATCAGAATTGGAACTTCATAATCACACAAAATCATCTCTAGGTTTTACAGAGAATGGTCTGAAAATGAGATATATCAAGTGATGGAAATCCTGTGGACAAAAAAAAGTCTTGTTGATGCCAGAGTTCAGAGGAGAATGGCCAGAACAGTTTGAGATGATAGAATGCAACAGTAACTCATATAACCACTTGTTACAACCGGGGGATGTAGAGGAGCATCTCTGAACCCACAACACATTGAATCTTAAAGCAGATGGGCTACAATTAGCTTGGGCTCACCAAAATTGGACAAAAATCGATTGGAAAAAGGATGTCTGGTCTGATGAGTCTTGATTTCTGCCTCAACATTCAGATGGTATGGTCAGAATTTGGCGTAAATGACACAAAAAGCATGGATCCATTCTGCATTCCAGGTGCTGATGTAATGGTGTAGGGGATATTTACATTTTAAGCTACTTAGTATCAATTGAGCATCATTTAAATTCCACTACCTACATTGTTGCTAGCCTTGTGATGGCTACTTTCCCCAGGATAATGTCATGTCACAAAGCTCAAATAATCTCAAACTTCATAAACATGACAATGAGTCACCAGATCTCAATCCAATAGAGCATCTTTGGGATGTGGTGGAAAAGGAGATTTGCTTCATGGATGTGCAGCCAACAAATATGCAGCAACTGATGTCAATATGGACCAAAATCTCAGATAAATGTTTACAGCACCTTGCTAAACTATGCCATAAAGAATAAGAGACAGTAAGACCATTAATAACAAGAATTTAGCAGATGCTTTCATCTTAAATGACTTGCATTATACATTTACAGTGACAATCCACCCCCCTTCCCCCCACCACCACACACATACACACAAAATAAATAAGAAATAGCATACACACAGTATGTTTTTTAGAGTCAAAGGAACACACCACTCCCCTTCCTATCACACATGTATTTATAGATGCCAGGTCCATTCTTTAACAGTGCCATTTATGTCTAGAATTTTTTTAGAACTGCAGGGTGTGTCTTCGGCCTGATGGGGGCTGTGTGTATGTGGAATTGTCCAGATGGTGGATGAGCAGAACCAGCAGATGTCATGAGAGTGTCCCAGAGAGGCTGAACAAAAATACTTAATAAAAGAGTGCAAATGGACAGTTTTTAAACTGAAATAGCGTTTTGAACCTGATGTGTAGATTTAGATTTGACTCAAATATTGACTGTACATGACTAAAACACACACAAAAATTTACTGAATTCAACATAAAACATAAATTGTGATTAAATATTCTGGTGTGACATGACTAAATGAAAAAAGGAGGAGGTTATTGGCAAAAAGTATCCTGAAATGGGTGTTCATTTGAATACTTAACTGCAGCATAGCCTTACATACATCAACAGAGAGTGATTTATTTCACAGGAATAACAGGTTATGACATTTTGATTAAACATTATGGCCATACTGTATATTGGTGTGTCTGTGTGTGTCTGCTGACTACATTTCTTTTCATTCTTGATTATTTATCATTATTTATCATTTTTGTTTTAAATATTTGGAAATAGTCTCTTCCTGTTTGTTGCTGCCGTGTGTCTTGAGTTTGAGCTCTGTCACGTTAATTCTTTATCGTCTATTTTTTAATCTTAAAATCTATTTTATACACCATCATTTTCGTTTCTATAATGTGTGAATATATCGTATTCTACAACAAAAACAAACAGAGTGCCTTGTTATCACTAGTTTTATTTTGATTTCCTGAGTCCGCTATTAGCTTATAGCATGTTAGCACCACCAGCGTGGTTGCCGCTAATCCCTCGTTCATTGCTAATATTCTATTCACACACATTACCATTGCTTTACTCACTGTTACTTGCTTTAGTGCAGGTGAGGCCACATTCGAGCTGTATTTGGTGCAGCTCGAGCTGGAGGCCGTGGAGAAGCAGATTCGGGACCTGGAGGAGAGGCAGGCCCAGCTGAGAGAGCAGAGAATCGCGCTGAAAACCTCCAGGGCTGACGCTCACAAATCTGGGGTAAGTATACAGCATGCTGCTAACAGTCCCACCACCTCTACTCCGTGTGTTTCTCTGCACAGGCCCGGTGCACCCAGTACGCGATCTTCCCAGATGTCCTTCACTCCGGCATCAGGACACCATAGACCCTGACTACACCCGCAGCGGAGGACGCAAGCCAGGCCCCGGGCGACGACCTCTCCCCTCCGCCACCTCCGGTCTTCGAGATCTCCACCCAGAACCACTTCGCTCCCCTCCGCGAGACGGAACACGACGCTGTGATCGTCAGAGACTCCATCGTCCGACACGTACGTGCTACGTTAGCTGAACGTAAAGTGCACACTCACAGTTTCCCTGGTGCTCATGTTCTCAATGTTTCTGCGCAGATACCCACGATCCTGAAGGCCAACGAGAGCCCCGGAGCGGTCATGCTGCACGCCGGTGTTAACTACACCATGCTACGGCAGACAAAGACACTGAAAAGGGACTTCAGGAGCTTGATCGAGAAGGTGCAGAGCACGACGCCCGCAGTGACGATCATCCTGTCAGGACCGCTCCCCACGTATCGACGAGGAAACAAAAGGTTCAGTAGACCTTTTGCTTTAAATGAATGGTTATTGTCATGGTGTAAAGAACAGAAACTGCTCTTTGTTAATAATTGGAATCTTTTCTGGGAGCATCCTAGGCTTTTTCGCACTGATGGCCTGCACCCCAGCAGAGTCAGAGCAAAACTCCTGTCGGACAACATCTCCAGGACTCTAAGCTCCATATGACTAGTAAGCCAATTCTCAAATAACTGCTATGATGGCTTTTGTTCTACCCACTTAAATGGTAGGAGTACTTGCGCTGTCCAATCTATTAAGACTGTGTCTGTTCCCCAAATAGTGAGGTCAAGATATAAATTTAATGTAAGATCTAGAAAAAATCTTATTGTGATTAAACCAGAAAAATGCAAAATGAATTAACAAAAAAATTTTTAACGTTTGGACTACTAAACATTAGATCACTCACACCCAAAGCAGTTATTGTAAATGAATTCAAGTTCAAGTTCAAGTTGAGCTTTATTGTCATTCCGCTACATGTGTGGACAGACGGTGGAATGATCACAGATAATAGTTTTGATGTACTCTGCTTGACTGAAACCTGGCTAAAACCAAATGATTATACTGGTCTCATTGAGTCTACTCCACCAAACTACTGATATACAGGTCCTTCTCAAAAAATTAGCATATTGTGATAAAAGTTCATTATTTTCCATAATGTAATGATAAAAATTAAACTTTCATATATTTTAGATTCATTGTACACCAACTGAAATATTTCAGGTCTTTTTATTGTTTTAATACTGATGATTTTGGCATACAGCTCATGAAAACCTAAAATTCCTATCTCAAACAATTAGCATATTTCATCCTACCAATAAAAAGAAAAGTGTTTTTAATACAAAAAAAAAGTCAACCTTCAAATAATTATGTTCAGTTATGCACTCAATACTTGGTCGGGAATCCTTTTGCAGAAATGACTGCTTCAATGCGGCGTGGCATGGAGGCAATCAGCCTATGTCACTGCTGAGGTGTTATGGAGGCCCAGGATGCTTCGATAGCGGCCTTAAGCTCATCCAGAGTGTTGGGTCTTGCGTCTCTCAACTTTCTCAACTTTCAATATCCCACAGATTCTCTATGGGGTTCAGGTCAGGAGAGTTGGCAGGCCAATTGAGCACAGTAATACCATGGTCAGTAAACCATTTAGCAGTGGTTTTGGCACTGTGAGCAGGTGCCAGGTCGTGCTGAAAAAACGAAATCTTCATCTCCATAAAGCTTTTCAGCAGATGGAAGCATGAAGTGCTCCAAAATCTCATGATAGCTAGCTGCATTGACCCTGCCCTTGATAAAACACAGTGGACCAACACCAGCAGCTGACATGGCACCCCAGACCATCACTGACTGTGGGTACTTGACACTGGACTTCAGGCATTTTGGCATTTCCTTCTCCCCCAGTCTTCCTCCAGACTCTGGCACCTTGGTTTCCGAATGACATGCACAATTTGCTTTCATCCGAAAAAAGTACTTTGGACCACTGAGCAACAGTCCAGTGCTGCTTCTCTGTAGCCCAGGTCAGGCGCTTCTGCTGCTGTTTCAGGTTCAAAAGCACACGCCTGTACACGGTGGCTCTGGATGTTTCTACTCCAGACTCAGTCCACTGCTTCCGCAGGTCCCCCAAGGTCTGGAATCGGTCCTTCTCCACAATCTTCCTCAGGGTCCGGTCACCTCTTCTCATTGTGCAGCGTTTTTTTTTGCCACACTTTTTCCTTCCCACAGACTTCCTACTGAGGTGCCTTGATACAGCACTCTGGGAACAGCCTATTCGTTCAGAAATTTCTTTCTGTGTCTTACCCTCTGGCTTGAGGGTTTCAATGATGGCCTTCTGGACAGCAGTCAGGTCGGCAGTCTTACCCATGATTGCGGTTTTGAGTAATGAACCAGGCTGGGAGTTTTTAAAAGCCTCAGGAATCTTTTGCAGGTGTTTAGAGTTAATTAGTTGATTCAGATGATTAGGTTAATAGCTCATTTAGAGAACCTTTTCATGATATGCTAATTTTTTGAGATTTGAAATTTTGGGTTTTCATGAGCTGTATGCCAAAATCATCAGTATTAAAACAATAAAAGACCTGAAATATTTCAGTTGGTGTGCAATGAATCTAAAATATATGAACATTTAATTTTATCATTACATTATGGAAAATAATGAACTTTTATCACAATATGCTAATTTTTTGAGAAGGACCTGTAAGCATGAGCCCCGTCAGACTGGTCGTGGGGGAGGTGTTGCAACAATATATAGTGATATTATCAACGTTACCCAGAAAACAGGATACCGTTTTAAATCATTTGAAATATTTCTGCTTAATGTTACACTGTCAGATATGCAAAAGAAACCTATCATATCTTTTACTTCTACTGTGTATAGACCACCAGGGCCATATACAGAATTCCTAAAAGAATTTGCAGATTTCCTCTCAGACCTATTGGTTACCGTTGATAAAGCGCTAATTGTCTGAGATTTTAACATTCATTGACATTGAATAGGACTTGCGTTTACTGACATAATAAACTCCTTTGGAGTCAAGCAAAATGTCACCGGGCCCACTCATCATTTTAATCATATGCTAGATTTAATTATATCGCATGGAATCGATCTTACTGATATAGATATCGTACCTCAAAGTGATGATGTTACTGACCATTTCCTTGTATTGTGCATTCTGCGTATTACTGATATTAACTATATGGCTCCGAGTTATTGCCCGGGCAGAACTATTGTTCCAGCCACCAAAGACAGATTCGCAAATAACCTGCCTGATTTATCTCAACTGCTCTGTGTACCTATAAATACACATGAACTAGACGAAATGAATGGCAACATGGACACTATCTTCTCTAATACATTAGAAGCTGTTGCCCCCATCAAATTGAAAAAGGTTAGAGAAAAACGTACTGTGGCATGGTATAACAGTAATAACCATTCTCTCAAGAAAGAAAATCATAGTCTTGAGCACAAATGGAGAAAAACTTAAAATTTAATATAATAGAACTGAAAAAAAAAACAAGTATGTCCAGCTGTAGACAGGCTCTAAAAACTGCCAGGGCCGAGCAAATCCACAAACTCATAGAAAATAACCAAAACAATCCAAGGTTTTTATTTAGCACAGTGGCTATTTTAACAAATAACCAGACACCACCCGATCTAAATATTCCCTCACAATTAAATAGTAATGACTTTATGAATTTCTTCACTGATAAAAAAGATAACATCAGAAATTCAATAACAAATGTAGATTCTACAGTGTCTAATACTTCAGTTTCATCCATCGCACCCAAAGATAAACTGCAGTGCTTTACAACTACAGGACAGGAAGAGCTAAACAAAATTATCACTGCATCTAAACCAACAACATGTTTATTAGATCCTGTACCTACTAAATTACTGAAAGAGTTGTTACCTGTAGCAGAAGAACCGCTTCTCAATATTATTAACTCATCGTTATCTTTAGGTCACGTCCCAAAACCATTCAAGCTGGCGGTTAATAAGGCTCTTATTAAGAAAACAACAAGTAGATCCTAGTGAGCTGGCAAATTACAGACCCATTTCAAATCTTCCATTTATGTCAAAAATTTTTGAAAAAGTTGTGTCTCCTCAATTGTGCTCCTGCCTGCAAAAAAAATATCTCTTTGAAGAATTTCAGTCAGGTTTCAAGCCCACCATAGCACTGAAACTGCACTTGTTAAAATTACAATTGTTTGCTTCTTGCATCAGACCAAGGGTGCATCTCATTGGTAGTTTTACTTGATCTTAGTGCTGTGTTTGACACCATAGATCACGACATACTCATAGATCGATTACAAAACTATACAGGTATTCAAGGGCAGGCTATAAGATGGTTTAGATCCTACCTGTCCGATCGCTACCACTTTGTTTATTTAAATAGGGGTCATCTCATTTATCAACAGTAAAATATGGAGTGCCACAAGGATCTGTCCTAGGTACGCTGCTATTTTCAATATACATGTTGCTCTTTGGTAATATTATTAGAAAATACGGTATCAGTTTCCACTGTTATACTGATGATACTCAACTATATATCTCAATGAGACCAGATGAAATTTCTAAATTATCTAAGCTAAAAAAATTTCTTATTAAATTTGGATAAGACAGAGATGTTACTTATTGGACCAAAAAAACAGTACACAGAATCTTGTAGATTACAATTTGCAACTAGACGGATGTACTGTTACTTCCTCTACAGTCAAAAATTTGGGTGTTATATTAGACAGCAACTTGTCTTTTGAAAATCATAATTCCCATGTTACAAAAACAGCATTCTTCTATCTTAGAAACATTGCCAAGCTACGAAACATGTTACCTGTTTCTGATGCAGAAAAGCTAGTTCATGCATTCTGGACTATTGTAATGCACTGCTAGGTGGTTGTCCTGCATCTTCAATAAACAAGCCACAGATAGTCCAAAATGGAGTGGCTTGAGTCCTTACCAGGTCAAGAAAATATGATCATATTACCCCAATTTTACAGTCTCTGCACTGGCTACCTATTAAGTTCTGTATCAGTTACAAAATATTATTAATTACTTATAAGGCCCTTAATGGTTTAGCTCCTGTGTACCTAACTAGTCCTCTACCACGCTACAATCCATCATGTTCCCTAAGGTCACAAAACGCTGGACTTTTGGTAGTACCTAGGATAGCAAAGTCCACTAAAGGAGGTAGAGCTTTTTTGCATTTGGCACCCAAACTTTGGAATAGCCTCCGTGATAATGTTTGGGGTTCAGACACACTTTCTCTGTTTAAATCTAGATTAAAAACACATCTCTTTGACCAAGCATTCAAATAATGCATCATAATTTTGGACATCAGTTATATCTGATCAAATGCACATTATTATTCTTTAGCTTAGATTAAACTAATTAATTCTACTTGGTTGGAACAGCAGCTACGCTAATTATGTCTCTATTTGTTTCTCTGTTTTGCCACGAGATGTAACTAGGATTTACACAAGCTTCAGTCTGGATCCAGAACACCTGAAAAGAGATGATGCCAATCCCTCAGAGGACCTCAGATGATGCTAACCTGAAACAACATACAGAACTACCACATTTTGCTTAAAGATTGATTGCATAAGTATATAATAATTACTGTTTATAGTGTTCATCATCTGTTTGATTGTCTTTAATTGATTTTTTCCGTACATTTCTGCCATATGCACATAAACTGACAGTCACCACTGATAAGCTACTACTAAATATTATAGAAACTTAATTTTCTGTAAAGTTGCTTTGCAACGATTTGTATTATAAAAAGCGCTATACAAATATACTTGAATTGAACTGAACTGAATTGAACTGAAATAGTGTAAATAATAATAAAGAATCATAGCTGCTTAAAATGACAGAATTATATTTTCCAAAAAAAAAATAAAAAATTATGGTTTACCCTCACCCTTTGGTTTTCTATAATTATGGTGCATAGTAAAATGATTTATCATTAGCTGTAATGAACCTGCCTGCCCTAATGTATCTCAATACTTACAGTTTTTTTACAATCATTTTCAATACTTCTAACAATTTTCCTAATCTCTTAATGCACCAACACAACACACAATTGACAGTTAATTTCATGCTCAAAATCACAAATTGCAAATTAAACTTCAACACTAATTTTCAAATTACAATAGTACCCTAACACATTAAACTACATCTACCAAAACACTGCAAACATTTCTCAAAATTTTAAAATGTAACTTATTCCAAAACACTAACACATGTTCTCTTCCAACAGGAACATTTAGTCAATCATAGCACATTGTCATAAAAACACTAACATCATATGGATTTACAGAAACTGCGTTATTTCAGGGGTCAGGTCTGACTTTATACTACTGTATATACCAGGGGTAAGCAACGTTGGTCCTGGAGTGCCGATGTCCTGCAGAGTTTAGCTCCAACCCTGAAAAAAACACTCAATTATCTGTAGCCTTAGTAATCATGAAGACCTTGATTATTTTTTTCAAGTGTGTTTGATTAGGGTTAGAGCTAAACTCTGCAGGACAGTGGCACTCCAGGACCGACGTTGCCTACCCCTGTTATAGACAGTGTATTGCTTTGATCATAGATTGTGTGTTACACTACAGTTTCTTTTTCTTTTTGGGTTTAGTAAATACATGTATTTTATTTGTTTGTTTGTTTGTTTGTTTGTTTGGGGGGGGGGGCTACAGAGACAGACTTGCTGCAGTAAACGCTTTATTTGCAACAGGACATTAGAAAAAAAAAAAACTAAAAACATAAAAAACTAAAAAGAAAAGAAGATTGCAAGAAAACAAACAAAAAAGTATATGTACAATATATGTTGTAATATGTACAATATAGCTGTCATTTATAATGTGAAAATACAAAATACACAAACAGAAAAAGCCACAGAAGAATTAAAAAAAAAAAAAAAATCTAATCTAATCTAATCTGCCTGGTCTTCTGCATTTGGTCACATGGTCTCATCCACATCCCACCTGATATCTTCTCTGGCAAGTCATCTTGGGAAGAATCTTTTGGTGTGCCTTTTCCTTCATTGTATTGTTCAGCTGTGATGTCTTGGCATTCAGCATCCATTGCATCCTGGAGGGACATTTGGAGGGACGATGGTGAAAAACCTTCCATTTCCAGGTTCAGTAAAACTCTTCAATGGGGTTGAGGAAAGGGGACTAAAGGGCAAGGAAAAGAGATATCATTCTCGAATGGGTGTCAAACCAGGCTCTGACTGCACTGGGAATGGTGTCATCACATATTTTGACAAGTGGTCTCCCACCTGTCCCTTTTCTCTATTACCAATCTTTGGTACAGAGCTTCTAAAATCTCACATTTATGCAGGAGTGCTTTTTTCCACACAAGATCAGCCCAAAGAGGTCCTCTTTTTACTGTATACCGTATGATCATGGGATTGAAAGACCCTCAACACCTGAGTATGATTTCCTATATGGGAATCAGCTTATATATTTGCAATCAGCTGTTTATCATTAGCTATGGAATAATATAAAATACAGGGGACATATTTGTCCTTCAATTCACAATATGTGAAACATAAATTAGAACATAATGTTATCTGTTCTGACATACAGTGTGAAAGCATTGGCAGTAAAATTACATTGTTTTGGTCTTGGTTGAGCTTGTGTGTAAACAAAGTTCAAGCATTTTAAATTTGTGTCAACTCTATGCATTTTGTGTCAGAGCAACAAGAAATGTGTTAATTGTATAGCCTACACAGATGGATGTTGTGCTAACTGTGTTAAGAGTTTAGGAAAATTGTTAAAAGTATTGAAAAAATTGTCATAGCGATCCTAAAAAACTGTAAAATCAACAAAAGAGCAAGTGGTATAACAAGTCTCAGTTTGCTTACAGGAACACAGTACACAAAGCCCTTTTTTTACTGTAAATTATACAATAAATAAAAAGAAAACAGACAGAATAAAAAAGATTAGAAAAGCTAGTGTTATTTTGTTAAGAAAACAAGCAGTAAATTAACAGAGTGCAAGTGTAAAAGGGACAGATTGTTTTTTTTTTTTTTAAGGATAGTACTATTCCAGAATTTAAGAATAATACTTTTCCACACAAGATCAGTCCAAAGAGGTCCTCTTTTACTATATATCATATGGTCATGCGATTGAAAGTACCTTAACACCTGAGTTTGTTTTCTAGATGGGAATAAGATGTAATTTGCATAATTTGTATTTGCATAATTTCAATCAGCTATTTAGCAATGGCATAAAATACAGGATACATATTTGTGTTTTGATTCACAATATGAACAGCCATTCACTTTGACTTTAGCCTATAAGTTAGTTTTAGAAAATTATGTTATCTGATCTGACATACAGTGTGAAAGCATTTGAAAATTTGGCAGTAAAATTACATTGTTTTGGTCTTGGTTGAGCTTGTGTGTAAAAGAAGTTCAAGCTTTTTAAATTTGTGTTAACTGTATGCATTTTGTGTCAAAGCAACAAGAAATGTGTTAATTGTATAGTCTACACAGATGGATGTTGGGCTAACTGTGTTAAGAGTTTAGGAAAATTGTTAAAAGTATTGAAAAATATGTCATAGCGATTGTAAAAAACTGTAACAATTGTTAAAACTACAGGAATGTACTTTATCTAATGATAAAGTAATACCTACAGAGAATTATTAACAAAATTTGAATTGCAAAGCCAAAAATGTAATATTCCCACTTTCCTGAATGTATTAAACATACTCCTCATAATACAACACACACACACACACACACACACACACACACACACACACACACACACACACACATATATTTGTTTCTATGAATTGTGGGGAATTTCCATAGACTTCTATTACTTTTATTCTGACCAAACAATATTTTCTATCCCCTAACCCAACCCTAACATTAACCCACCCCTTACAGAAAACCTGTTTGCATTCTTACACTTTCAGATAAACATTATATATATATATATATATATATATATATATATATATATATATATATATATATATATATATATATATATATATATATATATATATATATCGGTTTATATCAATTTTGTCTGTGTTTGGAATTTTACCTGATAAGTAATTGCTGTCAACTAATTAAGAAATAAAACATGAAGTAGAGATGAGCAAAACGAAAGGTGCTATAATGTTTTGACATCCATCTGAAACCTCCTTTTCTGCTCAAATGTTGTCTTCTCTTAATTAGGTCTGGTTTTAATTGCAGTGTATTAATAGAACCCATCTGTTCCTCAATAAGTTCTTTTGGCAGGAATGTCTTTTATGTGGGTGTGTGAGTTCGTATGGGGTCAAATAGTCAGATGCCCACCCACACAAGCAGCAATGCTCTCTTTCACCCTTCAGCGCTGCATGAATCTCAGCTGGACTTTGATGTGTTATTCCACTAAGATTCATCCATGCTTTGTGGAGTGAGAGTTCAAGGTCAAAGTAGTTATTATCTTATCTGCATTGAGAAGCTTTGTACAGACCACAGATGCATGCTGTGATGTCATTTGTAGTGTTTACAAAGTTGAAATATGTATTTTATATATATATATATATATATATATATATATATATATATATATATATATATTTTTTTTTTTTTTTTTTTTTTTTTTTTTTTTTATTTGGTAATTTCATAAATACAATAAACATTCCAAAATGAACATACATAAATTAAACACTTAATAATAAGAATATTAAATAGATTGGAGTATTACTTTATTTAACTTTAGCACTATAGTTTTCCATGTGTATTTTTGAGCAGATTTTAGCATTGATTTGGCAATTTAATAAGAGGGTTGTTCACAGCACTTTTTGGTGAATTTAAAAGTCTTTAATAGTGTGATCTTATAGCATGATCTTCAATTTTGTGATACATTGTCATAATTACGCAGAAATCAATAGTTGCCAAAAATTGTGTTTATGTGTATATATATATTATGTGTATATATATAGCCCTACACATTTTGTATATCTCCCTCATCTATAACACCTGATTCAACTCATCAGCTCATTAGTGGAGACTGCAAGACCTGAAGTGGGTGTGTCAGATATAGGGAGACATACAAAATGTGCAGTGCTGGGGGTACTTTATGGAAAGGTTTGAGAACCACTGATGTAGGCTATATACTGTATTCTATATACAATACCAGTCAAAAGTTTGGACACACGAATGGGAAGTGTGTCCAAACTTTTGACTATACTGTACTATAATACAGCCTACACATAAAGAATGGGTATCGGCCCCCCAAAAAAACATATTGGTTGGGCTCTAGTAATTTAGCCCAGCAAATATATATTTTAACATTACACTTCCTTTCAACTCCCTGTAGAGGACCACCATCATGGGCATATGTAATTTGAATTGATGTCCACCAAAACGATCTGGATCTAATATCTGTATTCTGGGTATACAAGGTCCTTCAGAAGCCATTACAGGACATCAGTGTGGATGGCTGGCACTGGAAATCCCCAGGTGGAGGGTGAAAATTCAAGCGTAACTCATTGGGTCTTTGTCCTCTGTTTCGTAGGCCTGCACAGCATCCGTAAGGCTTTGAAGGAATTACACACTCTGTCAGACTCTATTGAACCTCTTGTATCAAAGCCATTCAGGTCAGGTGAAGTTTAGTGTGAAATCAAAGCAAAGAAAACAAGTTACATGTCAACAGCTAGAATATATCAAATCAAATATGATTTTTTCTTATGTTTTCATGTTTAAATCTCAAAATTTTAGCATACTGGGAAAACAAGAAGAGCTGGAGGATATCTTAATGTGATTCCCATGGCCCAAATAATTACTTTCACAGTGTCAGACCTTGGAACACCCACAGTCAGTTCACTAAAGCAGTTTTATAGTTAATTAATTGAGTAGTTATACTCTACATGTGATTATTTATATTTTGAATTTAATTAATTCTCTCCCAGCAAATAACAGCATTGTTTTCCCCCCATAGTAAGTACTGATTTCATCAAAAGTTTAATGACAATGACATACTGACAAATATTATTTTAAAAGTGTGATTTTAAAACCAGGATGACACAGTGGCCCCAGTTCAAGTGGTCCCCAGTTCAGGATCTTTAGGTCTATTAATGTAATGATACAATGTTTTAAAGTGCCTTGTGACCACGTTGTGTATTTTTAATGTAGAAATGGGTGTGGGCTTTGCCCTGTCACGGTTCACTCAGGCAGGAAGGGACGAGGAGACATGGGAGAATACTTCGATACTTCGAGTTTTATTCAAGAAACAAGGAGACAACGGACACAGGAACATCAGGGATGACATTTAACACCAAGATAGCAGACAGATTAAAACATAGAACTAAATAGGGCAGATAATGAGGGGCAGACAGGTGAGTAGGATGGCTGATAAAGAAACACCTGGAACAATTCAATCAATCAGGGAGCAGGAACATACACAAAACACGGGACAGAGTCTGACATGCCAAAAAAAAAGTAAATTTGTAAATTGAATGTGCAAGGCTTCAGGTGCCATTTGCTTCCAGTTTTAGCTGGACAGAACAATGTGTTATGCTCCTTCATTTTGCAAACTGGTGTATCTTATTACATTATCATAATTGTAAACATACCGATCTGTAGCACAAATAGTCTTACTGTTTACTTCACTTTATTGTTCTCTAGGTTATTCTTCTCCATAATTCTTAAATGGAAGAAGTTTGGAACAACTAGGGCTCTTCATTGAGTTGGTCAGGCTGAAGCCTCTTCTTATTCCATGACACATAAAAGCCTGCTTGAAAGTCTGCTTGCTCTGGTCTGATGAAGCTTAATTCCAAGTGTCATGTCTGGAGAAAACCAGGCACTGCTCATCACCTGTGCAATACCATTCCAGCTGTGAAGCATGGTTGTGGTAGCATAATGCTGTGGGAGTGTTTTTTTTGTTTGTTTGTTTGTTTGTTTGTTTGTTTGTTTTAGCAGCAGGGACAGAGGAATGGAGTTTAGTTCTACTTTTGCCTACATCACTCATGACCTTTCCAATGTGACTATGTAATTCAAAGTCATGGATGCGGATTGCACACCTAGTGCAAGATGAGCATTTGTAGTTAAAAAGTACATATATTTATTTTATTTTATTTTATTTTATTATTTGACATTGTTTCATTATTCCTCGGCTGGGATTGGGTAGAGCCCTTTTGAAGCTACACTGAAACTGCAATTTGGACTTTCAACCTGTTGGTCACTGCTGAAGTCCTCTATATGGAGTAAAATCCTTGAATGTTTTCCTTTAAAAACCTTAATTTCTTTTCATCTGAAGAAAGAAAGACATGAACACCTTGGATGACATGGGGGTGAGTACATTATCAGGAAATTTTTATTCTATTTTATTTTCAGAGTTATCACAAATATAGAGTGTAGTTCAATATGAAAATGAGACATCACTGTAGGCTGCAACATAAAAAATAAGAAAAAAAAGAAAGGGTCTGAATATGTAGTACCCTCACCACCTGATGAGGGGAGATAAACGTGTAAATAATACACAGGACACGGAGCCGCTGCTGCTTCAATCATCAGAGTCTGTGTATTGTTTTTTAACCATTTAAAACAGTTCAAATACCTTTATATGTCAATAAATGACAGAGCATCACTTCAAGAGAAGTCACAATATAGAAAAAAAGAAGTACATATATACAGTATTTCATTGACTACTGTCCACCAATTAAACACTATAAAATAATACTAACTTCTAACAAATAATATACACATATGACATTTTCCACATTTACCGTGTTTTACACTTAAATGAACCCTGACAATGTGTTCATATGTCAGCAAAAATTATTCGCTTTAACACATTTTGAGTGCAAACACACTTATCTTCTTATCTTAACACTCATATGCAGAATTACAATTGTAATAATCACATTATTTAACCAAAACGCATCATACTGGTGGATTCACTCTAATATCAATGTCAATGTCTCTGCATGCTTCTTCCATTGCTTGCAGAAGAGGCATGAGGTCGTGTGGTTGCCTATCATATACTTTCCACTGCCACGCTGAAAAGAATTCCTCGATTGCATTTAGAAAGGGGCTGTAAGGGGGCAGGTAAAAAAAGTGTGAAATGGATACGGTTGTTCGGACCAGAGCAACCCAGTGGAAACTAACATTATTCCAGATGACAACAAACCTGGGCTGCTGTGGTCTGTCCTGCACAACTGCATGTAGTGCATCTAGAAATGCAATGATCTGTCCTGTATTGTAGGGACCTAGAATGGCATGGTGAAGCAGGACTCCTTGGACACTACAGTTTTTGCCCGTTGCTTGAACACTATAGACCCATGCTTAGACTAAAGTAACACAACTTGAAGCTTTTGTTACCATACCTCAAACACATGTACCCATACCTTAAACAAAAGCGCTGCTTTGCACTCTAGTTGCAATTCTGCAACACACTTACTCCTTTATGCAACACACTTGGCCCTGCATACTACACTCTATTTCATATATAAGAAACTTCATTCAAAAATGAAATCTCAGGGTGCCATTTGGAAAACACATGTATCCAAAATACAATACACATCAGGTAATTCCAACCACTCAAATACACACCTGAAGGCACTTACTTGAAAAAACTGAACACCAATCAGCCAGCTACAAAAAGCCCTCAGTTTAGCCTTTTCAAGAACTTTGCAAGCATGGATGGAGGGAGAGCAAGAGGCAGAGGTAGAGCAAGAGGCAGAGGTAGAGGAAGAGGAGGAAGAAGAGGAGGAGGAGGACGAGGAGGACAAGGTCGAAGAGGCCATGCACGGACCCCTTTTTCTGATGATATAAGAGCAACTTTGGTGGACCATGTGATCAACCATGGCCTGACTATGAGGGAAGCTGGGCAGAGAGTCCTCCCACATCTAAGCCGCCTTACAGTGGCATCTGTAATAAGAACATTCCGACTAGAAAACCAGTATGTCTTCACCTCTCTACCTTCTACTCTACTCAGATGGTATTTACAGCACTGTACTACAGTATATCACATTACCACATCATGCGTACAGGGTATTGCAGGGTGCTAATGCTCCTTTTGCAGCCAAAGTTGTAGTTTTTGTGAAACATACCATGATTACTTATATTGAGATGTTTCAGTACAGGGGATAATACAGTATATACTGTTACGTCCAGTGGCGTAATCAATTGTGTTATCTTTATTGTGATATGGTTTTTGTCTTCTCTCTCTCTCTCTCTCTCTCTCTCTCTCTCTCTCTCTCTGTGTCTCCTGCTTCTCAGGCTCCTCCCACTCTTTCCACTCTGGCAGGTAGCTGATTGCCCTTTCCAGCTGCACCTACTTACCGACTGAGGAGAAGCAGTATATTGTTTGGATTCAGGGCACCTGATTTCAGATTGTAAAGCGTGGAAACAAAAGTATGCTGCTGGGTAATCTAAAAGTGTGGCGTTTGCTCAGGCAGTTTCAACTCCTGAAAGCTGTTCCATGCCAGTTAAGAGTACTGGGTATGAACCCTTTCTCCTTACTGGTTCTGTTTCCCTTTGTGCCGACTCTCTGGGTAAGCCTGTCTCCATTCTAAGGGACACTGGTGCAACCCAGTCATTCATTCTAGCTGATGCTTTGCCATTCTCACCAGAAACTTACTCCGGTACGGATGTGTTGGTCCTGGGAATTGAATTGGGATGTGTGAGGGTGCCACTGCATAGGGTTTATCTAAAGTCTGATTTGGTTACAGGTACAGTTCCTCTTGGTGTGCGAACTGAGCTGCTTGTGGATGGTGTGAGCCTTATTTTAGGGAATGACTTAGCAGGTGGTAAGGTCTTTCCGTCCCCAGTTGTTGTAGATAAGCCGGGGATGGCTCCTGATCCTGATATTGCTGCTCATCTTCCTTCTGTGTTTCCTTCTTGTGCTGTAAGTAGTGCACAGGCTCAGAAGTTGGAAGAAACTGTGAATCTTGCTGACTCGTTTCTGAGTCCAGCAAAATATTCTCTGGAGTGAACCCTATTTATTAAACCTCCAGCCTCTTCTATTGATCCTGAAAACTCTAATTCAGATGCGGTAGATCTGAAATTTGACCAAGACCACCTAATTGCTGCCCAAAGATCTGACCCATCTCTAGTACCCTGTGTTGAGGGAGCTGTTCCGTTGGAGGGTTCATGTAGTACTAGAATAGCTTTCATCTGGGAAGATGGTGTTTTAATGCGTCGTTGGAGGCCACGTGAAGTTGATGATGCTTTAGCTGTCTATCAAATAGTCTTAACCTCTGATGTGTGCTGCAACTCGGTTCCCAGAAGCCATGCCACTCCGTACTCTTAAAGCCCAGGCCATTGTGAAGGAAATAGTTAAGTTCTGTCCAACATTTGGATTGCCTAAAGTTATCCAAACAGATCGTGGTACTAACTTCACTTCCAAGATGTTCTCTCAAGTGTTAAAAGATTTAGGAGTTGATCAGCTCTCCAATGCATACCATCCAGAGTCCCAGGGGGCACTAGAGCGCTTCCACCAAACCCTCAAGACAATGCTACATGCATATTGTATACATCGTAATAGAGATTGGGCTGAAGGTCTGCCATTATTAACGTTTGCAGTCAGGGAAACTGTACAGGAGTCATTGGGTTTTAGCCCTGCAGAACTGGTGTTCGGGCACACTGTTTGGGGGCCCTTAAAATTGCTAAGTGAGCAGTTGTTGTCCAAACATCCTGTGTCTAGTAACATTTTGGACTATGTAAGTGCTTTCCGGGAACGTCTCCATAAAGCTTGTGAGGTGGCAAAAGCTCATTTGGTGACTGCCCAGTCCAAGATGAAGTTGCGTTGCGACAAAACCAGTCGAAAACGTATCTTCCAACCTGGTGATTGTTTTAGTTTTGCTTCCTGTTCCAGGCTCAGCGCTGCAGGCTAAGTTCGCTGGCCCTTATACTGTTGATAAGAGACTCTCTGACACAGACTGTGATCTCGACTCCAGATCGTAGGAGAAAGAGTCGAGTGTGTCATCTGAACATGTTAAAGGCTTATGTCACAAAAGAAACCTCCAAAGCTTGTGTTGACAATGTTACACCTGCCGTTGCTGCTACTGTGCTGTCTGCAGCATATTTTCCTGTGGAGGATAACCTGGTTGTCCATGAAGACCGAATGTGCTGTACACGTCTAAACAATTCTGCGGTCCTGAATGACTTGGATGCATATCTTGCTCATTTGCCAAACGACCAGCGAACAGATATCATTGAGTTAATGCGTACATATCTTACCCTGTTCTCAGATATGCCAGAGAGAGGTTGAATACCTGTTGCTACATGGTTTTGCTAAGCCTAGCCAGAGCCCCTGGAGTTCCCCATGCTTGCTCGTTCCCAAGTCTGACTCAACCCATCGCTTTTGTACTGACTACTGCAAAGTGAATAGTATCACCAAGCCTGACTCGTTTCCTCTTCCCCGAATAGAGGATTGTGTTGATCGAGTCGGTTCTGCTCGTTACGTCACCAAGTTAGATCTCCTAAAAGGATACTGGCAGGTGCCCCTCACACCACAGGCCTCAGAAATATCTGCTTCCGTTACCCCTGACAACTTTCTGCAGTACTCTGTTATGGCATTCGGGATGAAAAATGCACCTGCGACCTTCCAGCGCTTAATGCAATAGGTACTGTCGCGAGTAACCAATTGCGAGGCCTGCTTGGATGATGTGGTGGTTTATTCCGCTAGTTGCGAAGGCCATCTGAGTAGTCTAAATCAAGTTTTTTGTAGGTTATCTGTGGCATCATTGACATTGAACTTGACTAAGTGTGAGTTTGGTAAGGCCATAGTTACTTACCTTGGTAAGAAGGTTGGCCAAGGGCAGGTGAGGCCAATTGAAGAAAAGGTTGCTGCCATACTCAATTTCCCTACTCCTACTAACAAAAGAGAATTGAGACGATTTTTAGGTATGGCTGGTTACTACAGGGGGTTTTGTAAAAACTTTGCTTCTGTGGTTGCTCCGTTGACAGATCTACTTAGTACCTCTAGGAAATTTGTGTGGAGTCCAGCATGCAGCTGTGCATTCAGTGCTACTAAAGACTTGTTGTGCCATGCTCCCGTTCTTTCTGCTCCAAACTTTGGGTTGCCCTTCAAACTGCAGGTGGATGCTAGTTTCTCTGGGGCAGGGGCTGTACAACTGCAAGAAGATGTAGCCGGTGTAGAACATCCTGTGAGTTATTTCTCCAAGAAATTTACCAAGTGTCAACAACAGTATAGTACCATTGAGAAGGAGGCCTTGGCCTTACTGTCAGCATTGCAACCCTTTTGAGGTCTACCTGGGGGGTAGAAATGATAATGGAATGATAACACTGATCACAATCCCCTAGTATTCCTGGGGAGAATGTGCAACTCAAATCAGCGACTGATGCGGTGGTCCTTGATCATTCAGGAATATAACCTCGATTCAACATTTAAAAGGTGCAGAGAATGTTGTAGCTGATGCACTGTCTAGGGTGTATAATTGGGATGAGTAGATTATTGATAGTATTTTGTTGTTAATCCTTAATTCATGAGTTTACAAATGTTTATGGGGTACTATTTGTAACTTATGGTTTGGGGGTGTTACGTCCAGTGGCGTAATCAATTGTGTTATCTTTATTGTGGTATGGTTTTTGTCTTCTCTCTCTCTCTCTCTCTCTCTCTCTCTCTCTCTCTCTGTCTCTGTCTCTCTCTCTCTCTCTCTCTCTCTGTCTCTCTCTCTGTCTCTGTCTCCTGCTTCTCTGGCTCCTCCCACTCTTTCCACTCGGGCAGGTAGCTGATTGCCCTTTCCAGCTGCACCTACTTACCGACTGAGGAGAAGCAGTATAAATGCTGAGCAGGAACTCCAGAAGATGAAAACTTCTCTCCAGAGCATGCCCTTTGTCTAGCCCTGCCTAGCTCAGTTTATTGAAGCCTTTTGGGGTTCTGTATAGTTGTTATCTTCATTAAGTGGAAGTATTGTTGACTAACTCTGTTGTTTGATTGTTACCCTTTTGGAAGCTGTAGGGAGGTGGGTGCCTTTTTCTTTTGTCCTGTACATGGTTTTCTACTGGTTTGAGGATTAGATAGGGAGTGAGTGTATAATTTTGTTGTTGATTTTATTTTCATTTGACAGGTTTAGAAAGATTCTAACCCCCAGAATAGAAACACGTTTGTTTGTTGTTTTGGCATTGATCCCCCTCCTGAAGTTTTTGCTTCCTTTCTTAATTTTATATTTCTTTGTTCAAGAATTATGTATACTCCCTGCATTCCCTGAGCTGTTAATAAACCCTTTTAACAGGGATGTTGTTGCTATGCGGTGGCAGGGGGCTTGGGTAAATGCTCTTTGTAAATCCTTAATATTGTTACGTTACATTCCAACCCCTAGACCTGTAAGACGTAACAATACAGTAAAGTACTGTAAGAAAAAAAAAGCAAACCGATGACAATTTGTGGTTGTATTTCTCTAGAATGACTATAAGACCTTCTGGGGGAGGACGCCAACGCCTGTTCACACAACAGCAGGAACTTGCCGTTGTGGACCTAGTGAGAGCAGACAATGCCACCCGTCTCCACCAGCTACAACAGAAAATACTTGCAGACAGGCAAGTGTTCAACAACATAAACCATGTGAGCATCACCACCATCAGACACATCTTGGGAAAACACAACATCACCATGAAGCAGCTCTACAGGGTCCCATTTGAGAGGAACAGTGTCAGGGTCAAAGGACTTCGAGCTGAATATGTATGGGTAAGTGTAAATGTCCTTTACATTTACAATATAGTATTGGTGAAATCCAGTAGCAGCTGAATATGTACCATATCAGTACCACATGGATCCATTCGGAGAGCTACACAGGTACCTGTGTGATGGGGTGAGGGTTCTGTATGTGTAGCACTGTAGTACAGTAATATGTTGTTGTTGTTGTTGTGATGTATCTGCACATTTTTTTTTTTTTTTTTTTTTTTTTTTTAAATATACAGAGAATCTTGGCCATGGATGGAGCTGCACAGCCTCATGAATTCATTTTCATTGAAGCTGGATTCAACCTGAGCAAAACAAGGCGTAATGTAATTGGCCAAAGGGCAACTGTGCACGTCCCGGGGCAGCGCGGGGGAAATATCACATTGTGTGCCGTCATAAGCCTTCGAGGGCTTCTGCATCATCATGCAAAACTAGGTCCATACAATAGCCAACATATACTCACATTTCTAGATGCTCTCCATAATATAGTTGTACAGACCGATCAGCCCAGGTTTGTGGTGGTATGGGAGAATGTCAGTTTCCATCGGGCTGCTCTGGTCCAGGCCTGGTTCACCAACCACAATCAGTTTGAAGTGGTACACTTGCCCCCTTACTCACCATTTTTAAACCCTATAGAGGAATTATTTTCGGCTTGGAGATGGCGTGTATATGACCGCCAACCACATGCCTGCATGCCACTTCTGCAGGCAATGGAACAGGCCTGCATTTACATTCAGGTGACCGCAATCCATGGATGGTTTCGACATGCAAGGGTATTTTCCCCGGTGCCTAGCGGGAGAAGACATTGCTTGTGATGTCAATGAGGTCCTGTGGCCAGACCCCAACAGACAACGGGATCCATGAGCCAACGTATGCACAATTGCCATGATTTTGTGTTTACAGTATAGTATTTTTTTCTATTATTATTTTTTTGCTTCATCTGAATTCATGTTACTGCAGTGTACAGTGCTGCAATGTACAATATTGAGTAGGCCTATTTGCTTTTTTGGTGGTTTGAAAATGTGCCTCCTGAAAATATGCCTTCTGAATAAAAAGTGAAAATCAAAGACTGCAGTGTTTTATATAAAGTAGACTAGTGTGTTCCCCCTGATCTGAAAGTGTATGCATATGATGCAAGTATGTGTCATTTTGTCATCAGAGTTACAATTTGACAAAGGAATGTTAGGTTTTGATAACAGAGTTTATGTTTTGGTAGAGTTTCAAGTTGACATCTTTTTTACCCTGTCAAAAACAGCTGTTTTCAAAACACACTGGTTTGTGGAATTCTCCTTTACAGTTTTTTTCCAATTGCTAACACACTAAAATGACATGCACAGCACAATTATTTAAACTGACACACAGAGACCAAAACTTCTTCTCAAGTCTCCAAAAGTCTAAACACATTTTCTGCTTTACACACATTTTGCATTTCAAAATGGCACTTTTTAAATGCACTAAACACAGTTCTCTTCATAAGACACAACAATCTGACATAAAGTCACATGTTTGCCATTTCAAAACACTGCCATTCAAAATGACACTACATGAGCTAATTGGCCAATTACATGTGCCACATGGCCAAACACCTCAATGGTTAATTGTTAACACTTCAATCAGGATGTAAGCACTATGAAAAGACCGCAGGTGAGAACCTTTTTTTTTTTTTACAACAACAATGGAAGACATTGCAGAGAGAGGAAGAGGAAGAGGGAGGTTGAGAATAAGAGAGGGAGGAATAGTGAGAGGTAGGGGTAGAGCAGGTAGAGGAGTTCATGGCCAAAGAAGACAAACACTTTCAAATGAAATCAGAGCAACCTTAGTAGATCATGTCATCAACCATGGGCTGACAATGCGTGAGGCTGGACAGAGAGTGCAGCCAAACTTGACCCGTTTTACTGTAACTGCTGTCATCCGGACCTTTAGACTGGAGAACAGGTATGTAACCAAAATTTCATCTATTACACATGTAGTATACCCCATGTCATAGTGTATCAGTTGGGTGACACCTGTTTACTTAGTGTATGACATCAGCCATTCATGAACTGTACAGGTTTCCTGTACAATGTATTCTACTGTGGGGGAAAATATTTAGGCTGCATTGTCCAAGCCCTATATATATATTTATTTAATTTTTTCTAAAGGACTGAGAGACGACACCATGGTGGAGGAAGGGGCCAAATGTTCACCGGGGTACAGGAAGCTGCCATTGTAAACTTGGTTTTGGAAAATAATGAAATCAGATTACGAGAAATTCAAAGCCACATCATCCAAGACAACACCTTATTCAACAACATTCAACGAGTCAGTCTGTCCACATTGGCTCGCATTCTCAAGCGAAACCAAATCAGAATGAAACAACTTTATAAGGTGCCGTTTGAGAGAAACTCTCAAAGAAACAAAGAGTGCAGACGAGCATACGTGGATGTAAGTACTATATTGACTGCAGTACACTACACGCAACATTGTTTCCCAGTGTACTGGATAACACATTTTGACTGATTTTTGTTCTTTGTTTTCAGGGAGTACTGGAAATGGATGCTCATGCAATCCCACATGAGTTCATCTTTACAGATGAGGCTGGGTTCAACCTAGCAAAGACCAGAAGAAGGGGGAGAAACGTCATTGGCCACAGAGCCATTATAGATGTTCCTGGCCAATGTGGTGGGAACATCACAATGTGTGATGCCATCTCCAGTATGCATGGTGTCCTCCACTGTCATGCCAACCTTGGACCATACAACACAACCCATATTCTCACATTTCTGGACAGACTTCACAACATTCTCATACCACCAGAGCGTATGAATGATGCAGACCATCAAAGAAACCGGTACGTTGTAGTATGGGACAACGTGAGCTTTCATCGTGCAGCCCCAGTCCAAAACTGGTTTGCTGACCACCCAACATTTCTCGTGCAATACCTCCCACCATACTCACCATTTCTGAACCCCATAGAAGAGTTATTTTCGGCATGGCGGTGGAAGGTATACGACCAGCAGCCCTTTGTGCACATACCTCTTGTGTAGGCCATGGAAGAGGCATGTGATGAGATTGATGTAGGTGCAATTCAGGGATGGATAAGGCACTCAAGGCGCTTCTTCCCTTGATGTCTGGCAAGGGAAGATATTGGCTGTGATGTTGACGAGGCATTGTGGCCAGACCCGGCTGTGTGGCAAGATGCTGCCTAATTATTTTTCTTGCCTCTTTTTTTTTTTTACTGTTAATTTTTTCTGAAATTTTCTTTTTCAGTTTACTGTTTTTTTGTAAGAATATTTTTGTTCAGTCCCATGTAAATATATCTGCTGTGCATATGTTGCACTGACTTGTTTACTGAAGTGAAAAAAAAATGTTGCAACAGCATGTGTGTGTATCTGCAAATATTTCTGTGCATGTGAACAATCTGATACATATTTTAGTATTATGGTAAATCATACTAAAGATGGGGGTGCTTTTCATTATGCCCAACAGTGTGTAGTTGGTTAGGCAAAAATCTGGTAATATGAATAAAGTGTGTGCCATTTCATGCAAAAGTTTGATTTTGATAATGCTATGTGTAGTTTCGGTTGCAGTGCTTCATTTTGCAGGATATATGAGGTATTTTGCAGTTTGGGTGTGTGGTTTTGTGAATTGTGTTAAGTATTTAGATAAAACCAGACTAGTTTGAAAAATTGTGTGTTAGCAATTGGAAAAAACTGTAATGCTAATGAGCTCTGCCGACCCCGCCCCTTCTCTTCCAAGCTGCTCTCTGAGAGACTGTTTACTTTAGCCGCATTCATAGTGAAACTTATTAATTAGCAAGTTATTAGGAAAAGCGATTTGCAATGATTCATTAAAAGACATTATACTCACTGCTTCTGTAGAAGAGGCTGGATCATGAATGATTCGCGCAAACACAAAGGCATTTAGGTAGATCAAGGCGCATTACCTTCAGATCCAAACGTAAGTTAATCCTCTGTGTCTTCAGTCGCTCAGATGTTGGGGGAAATGACTACTGCTGTGTTCATTATTACATCCAACAGCAAAACACCTCAGTCGCTTAGGAGTCATGCTTGTCTGCATCTCGGACTTATGACGGCTCACTCAGGGCGGGTCTGAGGTAAGACACCAGTCCAGTCTGTGCTGAAACGCTGCTGTCAATCAAACAATCGTGGGAGGGGCCTCCGACCGTGTGACACCACACGGTCAGACGGCTCGATTTGAGAAAGGAGAAAACATTTAACGAGATTACAAAAAAAAAGGTGGATTTTTATCATTATAGGGTGGTTGTGTACACACACTGCCAACACACATTTCAGTTCAAACAACTTGTAAAAGTGCATGTATCATTATATGATCCCTTTAAGCTATGGTTACACTCTGTTTAAGGTATGCTACAAGAAGTTTAGGTATTGAGGCTTTGGTCTAAGCATTCAGTTTTAGTGTGTAAGCAATGGCAACAGGTAAGTTCACCTGTCTTCAACAAAAATGGACAGTGTCAGAGGAAGAGGGAGAGTGCGGATGTCCGGGGAATCCGGAGAGAACAAGGTGGAGGAAGTGGCCGAGGAAGAGGGAGAGGAAGACCTGGAGGAGGGGTAGGACATGCACAAAGAAGAAGCCAAATACGTGTAATGAAATTCGTGCTACAATTGTGGACCATGTAATAAACCGCGGACTAACACTGAGGGAGGCTGGACTGAGAGTACAGCCTACCATAAGCAGGTAGACGGTTACTTCAATACAGGTCCTTCTCAAAAAATTAGCATATTGTGAAAAAGTTCATTATTTTCCATAATGTAATGATAAAAATTAAACTTTCATATATTTTAGATTCATTGCACACCAACTGAAATATTTCAGGTATTTTATTGTTTTAATACTGATGATTTTGGCATACAGCTCATGAAAACCCAAAATTCCTATCTCAAAAAATTAGCATATTTCATCCGACCAATAAAAGAAAAGTGTTTTTAATACAAAAAAAGTCAACCTTCAAATAATTATGTTCAGTTATGCACTCAATACTTGGTCGGGAATCCTTTTGCAGAAATGACTGCTTCAATGCGGCGTGGCATGGAGGCAATCAGCCTGTGGCACTGCTGAGGTGTTATGGAGGCCCAGGATGCTTAGATAGCGGCCTTAAGCTCATACAGAGTGTTGGGTCTTGCGTCTCTCAACTTTCTCTTCACAATATCCCACAGATTCTCTATGGGGTTCAGGTCAGGAGAGTTGGCAGGCCAATTGAGCACAGTAATACCATGGTCAGTAAACCATTTACCAGTGGTTTTGGCACAGTGAGCAGGTGCCAGGTCGTGCTGAAAAACGAAATCTTCATCTCCATAAAGCTTTTCAGCAGATGGAAGCATGAAGTGCTCCAAAATCTCCTGATAGCTAGCTGCATTGACCCTGCCCTTGATAAAACACAGTGGACCAACACAGCAGCTGACATAGCACCCCAGACCATCACTGACTGTGGGTACTTGACACTGGACTTTAGGCATTTTGGCATTTCCTTCTCCCCAGTCTTCCTCCAGACTCTGGCACCTTGATTTCTGAATGACATGCAAAATTTGCTTTCATCCGAAAAAAGTACTTTGGACCACTGAGCAACAGTCCAGTGCTGCTTCTCGTGGGGAATGCGGCACCTGTAGCCCATTTCCTGCACACGCATGTGCACGGTGGCTCTGGATGTTTCTACTCCAGACTCAGTCCACTGCTTCCGCAGGTCCCCCAAGGTCTGGAATCGGTCCTTCTCCACAATCTTCCTCAGGGTCCGGTCACCTCTTCTCGTTGTGCAGCGTTTTTTGCCACATTTTTTCCTTCCCACAGACTTCCCACTGAGGTGCCTTGATACAGCACTCTGGGAACAGCCTATTCGTTCAGAAATTTCTTTCTGTGTCTTACCCTCTCGCTTGAGGGTGTCAATGATGGCCTTCTGGACAGCAGTCAGGTCGGCAGTCTTACCCATGATTGCGGTTTTGAGTAATGAACCAGGCTGGGAGTTTTTAAAAGCCTCAGGAATCTTTTGCAGGTGTTTAGAGTTAATTAGTTGATTCAGATGATTAGGTTAATAGCTCGTTTAGAGAACCTTTTCATGATATGCTAATTTTTTGAGATAGGAATTTTGGGTTTTCATGAGCTGTATGCCAAAATCATCAGTATTAAAACAATAAAAGACCTCAAATATTTCAGTTGGTGTGCAATGAATCTAAAATATATGAAAGTTTAATTTTTATCATTACATTATGGAAAATAATGAACTTTTTCACAATATGCAAATTTTTTGAGAAGGACCTGTAGTTCAGACATTTTGTCAAGAGCACGGGTGAGAAACTTATCTTCTGTCAACAGAAAATCCATAGTTTACTGCATTTGCTATATCAACAGTTTTGGTATCTATTCATGGATCATTTTACAGTAAGCTACATGTATTTTGTTTGGCCAACATAGGATTAAACATGGACAACACCAAGGAGGGAGGGCCCCCATATTCACACAGGAACAAGAGAGAGAGAGATCATAAACCTCGTTTTGGCCAAAAATGCAATCAGACTTAGAAAAATTCAAGCCCATATTGTCAATGATCACCCAGTTTTTAATAATGTCCAACAGGTCTCTCTGTCAACAATAGCCTGTATCCTTAAAAAAAAATCAAGTTCTGATGACACAGCTTAATAAAGTGCCAGTTGAAAGAAATTCAGACAGGGTGAAAGTCCTGCGGTGTGAATATTACATTTACGCATTTAGCAGACGCTTTTATCCAAAGCGACTTACAGTGCTATACATTTTTTTTTTTTTTTTTAGCCAGTATGTGTGTTCCCTGGGAATCAAACCCACAACCTTTTGTTCTGCTAATGCATTGCTCTACCACTGAGCCACAGGAACACAAATATGTGGTGGTATGTTTTGTTCAATGACTGTAGTATTGTGTACTGCACACATAACCTTTTTAATGTACATGTAATTTTACTGTATAACAGACCTACAGTATATTGATCTACACAATGTGATATTTTGCTGTATTTCAGAGAGTTTTGCAAATGGATGCGGAGGAAGTCCCACATTGGTTTATATACACTGATGAGGCTGGATTTAACCTGACAACAGTGAGAAGAAGGGGAAGAAACATCATTGGCCACAGGGCTATTGTCAATGTACCAGGGCAATGTGGGGGTAACATTACCCTTTGTGCTGCCATTACACAGAATGGGGTCCCCCACCACCATGCCAACTTGGGTCCTTACAACACTGACCTCATTCTTACATTTTTAGACAGATTACACAATATTATCACAGCAGCAGACCAAAGGGACCAGATGCAATACATTGTCGTCTGGGACAATGTAGCTTTCCATCGTTCTGCTCTGGTCCAAAACCAGTTTCATCAACACCCACAATTTACAGTTCAATACCTTCCACCATACTCCCCCTTCCTAAACCCCATTGAGAAGTTCTTCTCAGCATTGTGGTGGAAGGTTTATGATCTCCGGCCCTATGTCCAGATGGCCCTCATTCAAGCTATGGAGGAAGCATGTGATCAAATTGAAGCAGCATCCATACAAGGGTGGATTCGTCACTCCAAAAGATTCTTCCCACATTGCCTTGAAAATGAGAATATAAATATATGTTGACGAGGCCTTGTGGCCAGATCCAGCTAGATGGAGAGATGTTTAAGTTTTTATTTATTTTTTATTTGATACTGAACTGGATATGTAATTTGTTACAATATTACTGTAAGCTTACAGTACAATTGTACTTTCAGTTATACTGTATGAAAGCTGGGAAATGTTTTGTTTCACCTAGAAAGGACCTCTACAGCCCTGAAAGACAGCGGAGACCAGGACTAGAGCCCCAGATACAGATCCCCTGTAAAGACCTTGTCTCAGACGACCACCGGGACAAGACCACAGGAAACAGATGATTCTTCTGCACAATCTGACTTTGCTGCAGCCTGGAATTGAACTGCTGGTTTCGTCTGGCCAGAGGAGAACTGTCCCACGAACTGAGCCTGGTTTCTCCCAAGGTTTTTTTCTCCATTCTGTCACCGATGGAGTTTTGGTTCCTTGCCGCTGTCGCCTCTGGCTTGCTTAGTTTGGGACACTTCATTTACAGCAACATTGTTGACTTGATTGCAAATTATTGCACAGATACTATTTAAACTGAACTGAGCTGCATGATGACATCACTGAATTCAATGATGAACTGCCTTTAACTGTCATTTTGCATTATTGACCCTGTTTTCCTAATTAATGTTGTTCAGTTGCTTTGACGCAACATTTACATATCAAATAAAAATATAAAAAAATAAGAATTCAACAGACATAAATAAAATAATGAATGTGTTGTTGAAATGTTCAGTATTGACTTTTGAGTACATGTAAAGAAATAAATATTTTCATTAGTCTGCACAATTGGTGCCGTGATGTTGGTGAATTTATTTTTACATTTTCTCTGTGTAAATGCTAAAAGTGTTTTAGGTTGAGCACAGGAGTGTTTAACTGATTGATACAGAATCAGACCATATGATGGTTGTGTTTATGTTATGACAACAAAATAAGGTTTTTATAGTTTTGACAAAAGTGTTCCATTTTGCAAGTTATCTGATTTGTTGTGCTACTTTGGTGTAGTGTTGTGCTAATTGTGTGAAGGGGTTTGAAAAAAATGGGCCCTGTTTTCAAAATTGGGCTTAAGCAATTAAAAAAAAAAAAAAAGAAAACTGTAAATGCAGTAAGTGCCATTCACATAGTTTTCCATTAAATTACATTTTATTCACCACGAATCATTGTTGATGTACATAATGAATTGTATATTGAGCATATTCATCGAAACGTTTGTCTTTCTGTGGCTCTAATAAAGTCTGTATGCTTCATTTATAGAGCTATAATATAGATTGCTCTTTCCGTTTGCTCCGTTTTTTAAACACTGAACTTCAAACTTATCTATGCCTCATTGTTCATTCTTGAAGTGAACTTGTGTCCGTTTGGTGATTAAATAAACTGTTTTAGACTGCTGCTTGAGTTGAACGCGATGCGTCTGGAGTGTGATACCGGTAAGTTTTCCTAGACCAGGGGTCAGCAACTTTTTCGGCATTTTTAATTTTTTAATTTTTAATTTTTCTGGTTATCCACTGTGCCAAAAATGCTCCCTATTCCTCTTCCTTTACCACTGCCTTTCATTTTTGTTGAAGACAAAAATTCACCTGTTAACTTTTTATAGTGCTTACACCTTTGTTGAGTTTACAGTTAAGCACCTAAGTGTCTAATGTAGAGAAGTGTGTTTAGTGTTTTGCAAAACAATGTGTGTAGTGTTTTGCAAAAAGTGTAAGGCTGAGAATGTGCTTAAAGTTGTGCAGATCTGGGCAGAGGTTTTGCTCTTTGAGTGTAAGGTTTCACTAGCTGTGTGTTATTTTTAGTTTTAGTGTGTAAGCAAACATAAAAAACTGTAAATGGTTTGCAGCTTCATCTTACCTCGCTCTCTTTAACGTTAAACTGATTCATCACGCTCTGCCGTGAACAGTAAACCCCGCCTACTTTGATTTGATTGGCCATCTCAATCATTTTGACATTGACGAGCGATGTTAGACCGCCGAGGCTTTGATCTGAAGCGCCTAGTATGTGCAGTGATCGCGTGCACATCCGTAGTCTAGCTCAAGTTAATTCTTACACTTTAAAAGTATTTATAGCTCCTAACAGGCTGTGTGACTATGGTAAGTTATTACCTCAGAATGTAAGTCAGTATGCAGTTTTCCCTATTGCTCGCATGCCAGCGATTATCCCTCTGTGTGTCACTGTTGGCACGCGTGCCGTAGGTTGCCGACCCCTGTCCTACACTCAGCGTTGCTCTTTTATTTTGATTAGATAATCATCCAGTGTTCAAGAATAGAAGCAGTTAAAGTGTGAGAATATACATTGTGCTGGTATAATTGTAATGCTATGGCCTTTGTGTATATATTTAAAGATGTGCATCTTTAAGCATGATTGTTGAAATTAAATGGTAACACTTTAAAATAAGAGTCTATTTGTAACATTACGATTAATGAAAGCTGTGTAAGTATTGTTCCTTGTTAGAGTGTGGTAATTTCAACATTTACTATTATTATTATTATTATTATTATTATTATTTTTTTTTTTAAATAAAGCACTATTTTAGTTTTTGTTCAGTATCCATTTTAAAAACTATCGGTTAATTAATCGGTATTGACCAGTGTGGTCCAACCTAGCTATCAGTATCGGCAAAATCCATTATCGGTCGACCTCTAAAAAGGGGGTTAGAGTTTGGAGGAACTCATTACTTTGGCCATTCGCATTGAAAACCATATTCGTGAAAGGAGAAGAGAATGTTGCACTCCTCAAGTTATGCCCATGTTATCACCTCCAAATGTTCCCGACTGGCCATTGGGAATACCAAGTCATGCCCTTTGGGTTTGCAAATGCCCCAACAGTGTTTCAGGCCTTCATTAATGATGTCTTGAGGGAGATGTTCAATCGTTTTGTGTTTGACTATTTAGATGACATATTAATCTTCTCAGACTCTCTACAGTAACACATTGACCATGTCCAACAAGTTCTGAAGAAGCTAGTTGAGAATCATCTCTTCGTAAAGATAGAAAAGTGTGAGTTCCATGTTTCCCAAGTCTCATTCTTAGGCTATGTTATCTCTCAAGAAGACATCCAGATGGAACCAAGGAAGGTATCTGCCATCACCAACTGGTCCCAGCCCAAAACACTGAAGCAGGTACAGAGATCTCTTGGTTTACTCACAACTTCAGCAAAATTGCAGCACCCATTTCTGCTCTTACTAAGGGTTCACCTACTCATATTCATTGGACTGGTGAAGCTTTGAAGTCCTTTGACAGACTAAATAAACTGTTCTCTTCTGCTCCAATTTTGTTGTACCCAGACCCAGAATTACCTTTCATTGTTGAAGTGGATGCATCTGAAGTGGGAGTAGGAGCAGTTCTCTCTCTCATAGATCAATCATCGATAACAAAGTTCAACCATGCTCCTTCTTTTCCAGAAGACTTCAGTCTTCAGCTGAAAGAAATTACGATGTGGGTAACTGAGAACTTTTAGCTGTAAAACTTGCACTAGAAGAGTGGCGCCACTGGTTGGAGCGGTCCAAGCATCTATTCATTGTGTGGAAAGACCACATGAACTTGTCCTGTCTACAGCAGGCAAAGTACCTCATCAGGCAAGGTGGGCCCTCTTTTTTACCCCTTTTTCAATTATGTAATCTCTTACAGACCTAGATCAAAGAATGTTAAGGCTGATGCCTTGTCACGCCAGTATGATAGTGCCCAGAGGAATAATTCCCCAGAACTCATCATTCCCAAAGATCGTATTCTGGCACCTATTCATCGGTCCATTGGAGATTCTGTGCGCGAAGCACTACATGGCGCATATATTCCAGAAGAGGTTCCAACAGGATGCTTGTTTGTTCCCAAGGAAGCAACATCTGAGGTTCTGTAATGGGGCCACACCTCTCCTCTTGCTGGACATTCAGGGGTAGAGAGGACTTTGGATTTTATTCAGGGACCGTTTCGGTGGCCAGAGATGTCAAGAAAGGTCCGATCTTTTGTGCAGGCCTGCCCAGTCTGCGCTCAGCAGAAGTCTTCTAATCAGCATCCTGCCGGCCTCCTACACCCCCTGCCAGTCCCACAGCATACCTGGTCTCCTATCCATGGATGTAATTACTGGCTTGCCAGTATCTGAAGTTAACACTTTTGTTTTGGTGGTGGTGGACCGCTTTTCTAAAGCTGCAAACTTCATTGCTTTACCTAAACTTCCTTCTGCTAAAGAAACTGCTGAGATTGTTCTTCGAAATGTTGTAAGGATTCATGGAATGCCAGTGGATATTGTTACTGATCGGGGTGCTCAGTTCATGTCTCGCTACTGGAGGGCATTCTGTTCTCTATTTGGCTCTTTTGTCAGTTTCTCTTCAGGTTTCCGCCCCCAGTCAAAAAGTCAAACAGACTAAGGGTAAATCACGAACTGGAGAAATATTTTCGCTGCTTCAAATCCCATCAGCCAGCCTTCTGGTGTCGTTTCCTGGTTTGGGCAGAGCTGGCCTCTTGGGACCCATGCTTGAATTATTTAGAAGGACTTTTACCCAGATCTTTTTGACCTGCATATTTAGGAACTATTCTTTGTTTTTGGACATTTTGCCTGCAAGTCACTGTGGATCTGTACCTTTCTCAGCCCAGCCACTGATGCTTGATTTAATGTGCTTATTCAAGAAGTACTTCAAGTAAAGACTGTTTTTTTTCCTCAAATACTGCACCTTTTAATTATCTGCAAATTTGGGTCCAAACTGCTCCATAGAATAGTGGTTTAGCACTCTGATTTTCCAACAACACACTCTAGGTTCAAGTCCCTGTTGTGACACCATGGGGGTTTGTGTATTTAGTAGTCATATTTAAGGGTGTTTTCACACCAGGAAAGTCCGCTAGTTCACTTGCTTTGGTCCGGACCAAATTATTAATATATATATATATATTTTTTTTTTTGTTCGGTTCACTTTCAGACTGCCCTTTTTGCAAGTGAACCAGAAACTGTAAACAAAATCACATGTGTGCTTAAGGTCATCCATTCATTGGTTCATCCATTCAACAATACCAAAGTTCATTTGGAACCGGGCCGAGACCACCTCTTCAGCTGGGTCTCATTGCGGTTGCTTTGTCCGCACCCTAGTGTGAGTGCTGTATTCACACCTGCTCAAAAGATCTGCACCAAAGGGGGAAACAAACTTGAGTTTGATTAAATTGAAACAAACAAGACTCTGTCTGTCACTCTCCTATGTGATGACTGTCCAGTTAGTACTTCCTCCCAGGTAAAAAGCCTTGGTATGACACTTATACTTATGTATGATACTTATATTACTCTCACATTTTTTTTCCATTATTTTTTTTATTTTATTTTATTTTCATTCATGCCCTGGTAACATCATGAATCAATCATTGCAGTTCTCTTATATTTGGTATTCTAAAAAAAAAAAAAAAAAAAAAAAACTAGCAACTGGTAGTTGTATGTTTGTGTTTATATTATGTTTTGTATTGCTTTGTATAGGCCTTTCATTGATTTTACTATCTGTGCTGTAAGGTGTCCTTGAGTGTCCTGAAAGGTGCCTTTAGGTTGTGTGATTTTGTACAACTAAACTTGAACTGACTTTTTGTGAGACTGAGTTTGAAGCCCTCTTGGATGTTTAATGACCTCAGAGACCTTGGGAACACCTCATTCAAATGATAGTGCATCTTGGAGCATTAGGTCCCACACAGACCACAGGATGAGCACCTCTGCCTCCCTCACTAACACCACTTCCAGGAGTTAGGAAGAGAGGAGAAAAGGAGGAAGAAGAGCTTCTGGAGGTGGCCCGCTCTCAATTTCCTCACTGCAGAGCTGCAAAATATGAACTGGCTCAGGCTGAGAATGCAGGGTTAGATCAGAGTGAGATCATATCAGAGACTTACCAGTGGTACAAACACGTTATGATGACAAAAGGATTGATTAATGGCTGAAATCTTCAGTTATGGAACTTCTGTTCTTCTTCTTTTTTTTATTATAAATGACACTATCCCAAAATACAAAATACTGCTGTCATTATCACACTAAATATTTTAGAGTAACACTTCAAATATCAGAAATGGAATTAAGAGGATAGTTTTATTAACAATCCAGACAGTATGTGATAATTTTAATTTAGAAACAAAATGATTTAAATTTTTTAGGAAAGTTTTATTATTTATTATTTTTTTAGGATATCAAGTTAAAAGTGACCCCCAATGAAGAACCATTCAAATTTGACTATGCAGTATTTTATTCATAAAATTTATTTGATTTGATTCATATAGTAGATCCTTTTTTATTTATATAATAGCTTTCTTTTTTCCTCTCCATGGAGATCGGCCTCATGTTCATGGCCAATAAGGGCCCTAGCTTTATTCAGGATTGACAGGGTGACACAGATCACTACATTATGGTTATGAACTAGCCCTTCTCTTACATGGATTTGTTTAGTTTCATAGAGCTCCATGAAGGAAGCTTTGAAAAAGGAGACAGCACAACAGATTATGTTGCAGGTCATTGATACCACTAACATTTGCTCTGAGTGTGGTGTCTTCCATCAGGACTTCAAACAGGAGAACATGCTGGGGAACCAGGATACCATGAGAGTCAAACTGATTGACTTTGGATGCAGTGAGTTCATGAAGAAATCTGCGTTCAAACTTTCATGGTGTGTATTATGAACTACTTTGTTAAATATTTTAAAGAAACATCATATAGTCAACATGCTGTGGTAATGTATTAAAAATCATACAACATCTCTTTCCTAAAAGCACAAGAGCGTACTGTCTTCCAGAAGGGCAGGTACCAGGCAAAGCCAATGACAGTGTGGTATCTAGGCTTCCTTTCTGTATGAAATTATGTGCAGGGATTACCCTACAACTTATGAATGCCACATGATCAATGTGAACCTCTGGACAAGTCCTGGCCTGTCACAAGGTGTTTGTTTATCAAAGAACAAAAAGGGACCATTTGAAATCTTACAAATAAGACCCATGGCATCAAAGACAGCAGGTAAAGTACAAGCTAATTAAGATCTTTCTTGCCTTTATATATATTGTTTATAGTAATTTTCTCAAAATCTAACAGCAGTTACATTAATAGAAATTAAAGTCTACCTAACATTTGTCAATACACTACAGAACTAATTACTTGCAGAGAGTAAGTAATATGAATTCTTCATTAATATTAAAATACTTTCAATAGCTAGCATAGCAAACAGTTGCAATGAACAAATACAGACTTGCCTGTCACTGCACTGACGTTAGTATGATTGCCGACTGAGTGTCACAATTTAGAATAAAAACTTAATTCACATAGTCATCCACAACCTAACCTCATCTCTACTCAACAACACAGTGGTAACTACAAGAACCTTTACATAACATAAACTCCCTTTACTCAAAAACGTGTGACGTAACCCTTAATTTAGTAATTTCTCTTGATTCAACCTTATTAAAAAGCAAGCAAAAAATCCACTGCCTTGTTTCAGTTTGTATTACAAAAATGATCAGGTAGTTCCAAATTAAGTAAACTTTTTTAAGTAGTGGACACAGATAAATTAAGCAGAAGCAAAATGTTCAACAATTTTGTTGCTTTAACTCATTTAAATTATTATTAAGATAGTTAACATACTGTAGGCAGTGTTAATGTGTCTGGTCTTAGAACAAACACAGAATAGATTGGTTACGCTGCTGCTGTGGCAAAGCAATACCAAGACTTACACAAACATGCTGCTGTGAGCATGTAAAAAATACTGCTGCTGTGACATATAACATATGTCACATAACACCCATATATAACATACTGTACATGAAATCACCCCGCAGCAGGTCTATACAGGTGGACCTGGGGAAGGTGGAGGGTCACTAAAGCATGCCGAAACTGCTACACCATTTACTAACCTAATATTTGAATGTTGAGCAGCAAGCTCATCAGCCGCTGATGTGAAAATAACAGGTGCGGCATCTGAGTGATAATGTGATTATATCAGATTGAGTTAGAACCAGCACCATCTAGAGTTTTATGACAAAACTGTGCAATACTGTATGAAAATGTACAGTATGAATGCAACTGAACAAATTTATACCCTGAATATATCAACACAATGAAAAAGGTTTAGTATTTACCAAACCTTTTAAGGGGGCTTTCAAAAAATCTGCTTAATTAGTGCAAGATACTTGTTTAAATACACTGCATACTACTATAAAAATCTTCAGATTCCTTCATAACCTGCTCAGTGTTCTAAAGGGCACCACACCACTACCATTTCCATAGGGCAGGCATTATAAGACTCCTCTAAGCATGAGTGGGTAGTTTTACAGCTAGCTGAGGAAAGCTATCTTTTTTTGGAGATAAGAACATGGAAAACTGCATGATACAAACAGCTGACAAACAGCTCTTTTAAAGCTTGTGCAATAGTGGATAAAACTCTTAAGACCCTGATCTATCTCTTATATCAGAATTTAAAGCATTAATATGCTGTAGAAGAGTCCTAGAGAAAATCTCTGTGTTGACACGAGTAGGACAGTTAACAGCTGGCCAGCCCTGCAGTTGTTTACAAGGACTCACATTAGGTTTTCAACATACAACCAGCATATCTGACCTTTTCTTAAGAGTCAGCCTTCCACTTGGCTGGGTGACCTTTAACAGTGTAGGAGAATGTTTGGGCCACAGCATTTCTGTTCAGTCGTTAATGTCAAGCCTCAGGGCAAATATCTCCTTACTGGAATCTTAAGAGAGTTCCCAACTACTACAGTTTTTTTTTTTTTTTTTTTTTTTTTTTGGAAAAAGGGAGCGGGGTGGGGGGCATTACAAACTTATTAATTAATTTATTAAGCATTAATTTATTTCTTCTCTAGAACATTCTACAAATCAATTAATCGTAACTAACTTTTCTGACTCTTCAGTGACTTTTAACTTGGAACGGTATGATTTTTTGGTGAATTGTTAGTTGATTTATTCCTAAAACCCTACATCAGGGGTGGGAAGTACTTCAATAATTCTACATCATTACTAAACAAGTATAACTTTGGGAATTTGTACTACATTTGAGTAAAGTTAAATATGAGAGCTGTTTTTACATTGTCAAGTAATTCTTGTTTTTTGGCCAAACAAGTACACATTTACATTTAGACATTTAGTAGACACTTTTATCTAAAATGGCTTATAAATTAGGACAATGGAAGCAATCAAAATCAAAAAAAGATAAATAAATATAAAGAAAACAGCCACACAAAGCTATTGTTAGAGACATTTTCTGCTATTGTTAATTGTATATTAAAATAAAAAGAAACAAATAGATAGAATACAAAAATGCAAAAAAGAAAACATATCCAGGTTACGCATGTAACTATGGTTCCCCAAGGGAATGAGACACTGCATCAAAATGCTATGGGAACGCCTTCAGCGTGACCACGCTCTGAATCACGTGTGTAATCAGTCCAATGGATGGGCGAGACGTTACAGACGGGGTGACGTAGCGACCAGGAAGCTTAAAAGCACGTGTGGTGGATGCATTGTCAGCTTCTAGAAATGAAGCAAGTGCTTGGAGGGATGCCAGAAGTATGGCACTGAGACACAGCGTTCTGTTCCCTCGGGGAACCATGGTTACATGCATAACCTAGAGACATTTCCCTTCAGAAACTCGAGCTGTGTCGAAACGCTATGGGAATGAGTATGCACATGTCACCAGACTTTAAAATCCCTACCTAGTGTGGAAGAGCACAGCTAGGGCGATAGAACAGAAGATCCAGGATTGGCTCGCATATCTAGACCATGAAACCAGATGAATGTTAGGGGCGTGGACCAACCCGCAGCGTTGCAGATGTCCTGCATAGATACACCTGCTAAAAAGGCCTTGGAGGCCACCACACTTCATTTTAAACATAAAAAGTGGCAATGCCACTTGCAGATTTTAATTATAACAGTGAAAAAAATGTCTTGGTTATGTATGTAACCCTTGTTCCCTGAAGGAGAATGTCAGTGACTGACGGATTGGGATCTCGCTAGAGAGACAAATCACCTTCTAGTGTTAACAAAACAAGCCAATAAATGTTGGCGTGTGAGCTTTGCATCATGCACCCCACCCTACAGCGTGGGTATATAAGGAGAGCGCATGCAGCCGCACATTCAGTTTTTCGCTGAGGAGCCGAAATGGTGTGTCTCAGCCGTACAACGGTGGTACAGCAACTGTGGTGATGGAACATAACATCTCCATTCCCTCCTGCAGGCAACGAGAGTTACATACGTAACCGAGACATTCCCTTTCAGTCAGTCATGTTCAAAGTTACGTTAGTGACTAACGAATTGGGATCTATATGGAAAACACCACTATTGCTGACCCCCTCCAGTGCCCTGTGAAAGCCAGCAAGTCCCCCCAAGCCAGTTGGGATGGAAGATAGGACAGGGCAGAGGAACCCGCCACTGCTGTTCTGTACAGTGAGATATTGGATAACACTGGGAAAGTGTACCCAAGTAGGGGAATGCTACGGAAGCCACATCCTACATAAGAAGGTATCATGTGGAAGTTACACATATGGACTGGCCATAGGGCAGTGCTACATATGGAAGTCCCTTTGGTAGACTCAGCCCGCCTGGGGGGGGGACCACTATGCAGCAGAGACAGCAGAGAAATCTCTGCCAGGGAAAGACAAGGGCTTATCATGAGGGAAGCCATACCATGGATGAATACACATGTGGGATCACCCGAAGGGGGAATCACTTCACACAGGCACCTAGCCCAGCACAAAGGCTGACCTTGGGCATACACACGAGTGCTGCACACCTCACCTTGCAGAGGGTGCAGCTCGACCACCGAGAGTGCAGGAGGAACTTCAACAGGGTTAACCAAAAGGGAAACTGAACTGAGAAGCACTTAAGCACATGTATCCGGTCCGTAGAGGGGAATGGCGCAGCAAACGTGATCAACACCGAGCGGGTCCAGTGTTACTGACCATCTGAGGCAAGTACACTAGAGGGCACAGCCTCTACACAGAGACTTTTGAATCTCACAAATGTGTTAGGTGTTGCCCAGCCAGCAGCTCTACAGATGTCTGCTATCGAGGCGCCCTGTGCCAATGCCCAAGAAGATGCCACTCCTCGCGTAGTGTGTACTCTCACTTCGAGGGGGCACAGTAAACATTGGGCCTGGTATGCTAAGACTATATCCTCCACTATCCAGTGGGCAAGTCTTTGTTTGGAGAAAGTGCCTTTCCCTTCTGCTGTCTTCCGAAACAGACAAAGGGCTGGTCTGATCTCCTGAAGCTCTGCATATGGTCCATGTAAATGCGCAAAGCGCGAATGGTACAGAGCAGAGCAATGGCTGGGTCTGTCTTCTATTGGGGCAGCGCTTGCAAGTTCACCACCTGATCCCTGAAAGGCGAGGTGGGAACTTTGGGCACATATCCAGGCTGGGGTCTCAGAACAACGTGAGAGTCGGCCAGTCCGAATTCAAAGCACGTATTGTTGACCAAAATGCCTGCAGGTCCCCGACCCTCTTGACCAAAGCCAATGCAGTGAGTGACAGAAACTTAATCTCTACTGACTGCAAAGGTTCGAAGGGCTTCTCATTCAAGGCCCTCAGGACTGAGGGGAGATCCCAAGAGTGTACCAGGTGAGGGCGTGTAGGATTCAGCAGCAACATACACTTTGAGGGTGGAGGGAGACAGCCTTCCCTCCAGCCCTTCTTGCAGAAAGGAGAGCATGACCATAATCGGGCATCCACGGGGGGAGAGGCAAATAGCTCTACCTGAGCATCCCTGAAGCATCTCCAGATCAGCTGGACTGTCTCAGGGTGGAGTTGCCATTCTCCTGGAAGGGTGGGCTGACATGAGAGCTCATCGGCTTCATGATTGCTCTCAAATAAGACAAGAACCATCAGTGACCAATTCTCCACACCGCAATCTGAGGATAACTTCACAACAACTAATGCACACTCTCTCTCCTCCTTCTCTCCTCTTTTAGAGACGGACGTTTCCAAACTTATCCTATTCAGCCATCCTACAACTTGCCCACTGGATCCCATCCCCACTCACCTCCTTCAAGCGATTTCTTCTTCAGTCATACCTTCACTTACTCACATTATCAACTCCTCTCTTCACTCTGGAACATTTCCCTCAGCATTGAAGCAGGCTCGGGTAAGCCCACTGCTGAAGAAACCATCTCTAAATCCAGCACTTCTAGAAAACTACAGACCGGTATCCCTTCTTCCATTCATTGCAAAGACACTTTAACGAGCTGTGTTCAACCAGCTCTCTATGTTTCTTGTACAAAACAACCTCCTGGACAGCAACCAATCTGGCTTTAAAAGCGGCCACTCAACTGAGATTGCCCTGCTCTCGGTTACTGATGCCCTGCGACTGGCAAGAGCAGCTTCAAAATCCTCAGTACTCATTTTGCTGGACCTGTCTGCTGCTTTTTACACCGTTAATCACCAGATTCTCCTGTCCACCCTCAGAAAGATGGACATCTCTGGAACCGCACTCCAGTGGCTTAACTCCTACCTTTCTGATAGATCCTTCATGGTGTCTTGGAGGGGTGAAGTTTCTAAGTTACAACAACTTGCTACTGGGGTTCCTTAAGGCTCAGTACTTGGACCACTTCTCTTCTCCATCTACATGACGTCATTAGGATCTGTCATTCAGAAGCATGGCTTTTCCTATCACTGCTACACTGATGACACTCAACTCTACTTCTCATTCCAACCAGATGACCCGACGGTAGTTGCTCGCATTTCAGCCTGTCTGAGTGACATTTCTAGGCTGGATGAATGACCATCACCTTCAGCTCAACCTTACTAAGACTGAACTGCTGGTGGTTCCAGCTAACCCATCGTTTCATCACAACTTCTCTATACAGCTGGGTTCGTCAACCATAACTCCTTCCAGGACAACCAGAAACCTAGGAGTTGTGATGAATCATCAGTTAAGCTTCACAGACCAAATTGCTACAATGACCCGGTCCTGCAGATTTGCCTTATACAACATTAGGAAGATTAGACCCTTCCTGTCTGAGCAAGCCACCCAACTTCTTGTCCAAGCTCTTGTTCTCTCCAGACTGGACTATTGTTATGCTCTCCTGGCGGGCCTTCCTGCATGTACTATCAAGCCTCTGCAACTGATCCAGAATGCAGCAGCGAGGGTTGTCTTCAATGAGCCAAAAACAGCTCATGTTACTCCTCTCCTCATCAGGTTACACTGGCTACCAGTAGCCACTCGCATCAAATTCAAGGTACTGATGCTAGCCTACAAAACGACCACTGGCACAGCGTCAACATACCTAAGCTCATAAGTTCAATCTTATGCACCCTCCAGAAGTTTGCGCTCTGCAAGTGAACAACGCCTTGTGGTGCCATCCCAAAGAGGTTCAAAATCACTCCCACTGACTTTTTCCTGGACTGCGCCCAGCTGGTGGAATGACCTCCCGATCTCAATTCGAACAGCTGAGTCTTTACTACATCAACATCTAAAGACTCATCTTTTTCGCCTGCACTTAACCAACTAATACTAGTACTTACCTTTTCTTTTTCTTGTCTATCATATTCTTAAAAAAAAAAAAACCTGGCTACGTGTTCTGTACTAGACTAACTGAGACTTGTCATAGCACTTGTATAGCGTTGTTGTTCTCTCGTTGATCTGATTGTTTCTATTGTTCTCATTTGTAAGTCGCTTTGGATAAAAGCGTCTGCTAAATGATTAAATGTAAATGTAAATGTAATGATTGAGCTCGTCTGTGAATGGCGCGAAGGGACCTCAGATGCTTCTGATTCCAAAGGAGGAGATGGCGAGTGAGTTGCGACATGTGACGGGAGTGTAGACCACCCTGGTGGTTGATGTACACAGCGGTCACAGTGCTTGTCGTGTAGCAGCGATTTGAAGTGGCGCAGAGCAAGCCATACTGCTAGTAACTTAAGGCAATTTACATGCTACTGCTGATGAGGTCCTGTCCAGGTGCCTGATGTGCCTGCATCTGCCATAGATTACACATCTATGGCAGAGGCAACTGTTGAGACAACAACATGCCTGGACACTTGCACTAGGGGAACTCCTGCCCATAGAAAGGCAAGGTGCGACCACGGGCTGAAGGTCTGGTGGCAGGACGGGGTAACTAAGATCCGATGGGACCCGCATTGCCATGCCCATCTCGGGACTCGGTTGTGAAGCCAATGCTGAAGAGGTCTCATACTAAGCAATCTGAGCGGCGTGACTGCGGCAGCGGATGCCATATTCCCCAGGAGCCTCTGAAACTGTTTTAGTGGAACCGCCCTCCTGTGCTGAAATGACTCCAAGCAGTTCAGCATCGACTGAGCACGCTCCACTGACGTCCATGTGTTCACACAACTGTGCTCTAGACTGGGCCAGTATGAGACAGTCATCGAGGTAGTAGAGAATGCGAATGCCTCTTTCCCTCAACGGAACAAGGGCTGCCACCAGGACCTTGTTGAAGACACAAGGCGACAGGGACAACCCAAAGGAAGGACCTTGTACTGATATGCTCACCCCTCGGCTGCGAAGCGAAGAAGCAGCCTGTGTCGAGGGAGAATTGAGACATGAAAGTACACATCCTTTAGGTCGATCGCTGCAAACCAATCGTGCAGACGTACGCATTGAAAGATACATTTCTGTGTTAACATCCTGAACGGGAGCTTGTGAAGGGCCTGGTTCAGAACGCACAGGTCCAGGATTGGTTGTAACCCACTGAATCACATCCGAGTCTGATGGTTCTCGTAAGCCAGCGAGATGGTCTGGGGAGTGTTAACCAGGCCCCCAGAAACTGAACAAGCGGGACTAGGGGAAGCGAGTTGGAGAACAGGGACCTGGCCCAGAAGCCACAGTGTCCTGGAGTTGGGTCTGAGTGTACGGTGCAACACCTACCTGGCTCTATGGTTGGGCAGGGGGCACGTGAGAAGGCATAGTGTCATTGAACTGGGCCCTGCTGCCTGCTGGTGAAAGGAGAGGGGGACAGGAGTGTTGAGGCTGTGCCTCGTACACTGCCATCCTGGCCCTCTTGAGACCCGGAGAAACAGGAAATTGTTCTTTGGTTGAATGTTTGGTTACCACTGTCTGGGGAGCCAGTGGTGGAACAAAACAAAAAGGAAACAAAAGATTCTCCACCTGGCCCTCCTCCAGGGGAAGGAGTGCTGCGGTCACCATCTCCTGAAGAGCAGGATGCAGTCCCTCTAGGTCGCCTGTCTCAGGGACACCGCTTGCTCTGGTGCTTTACGGGCCTGGCAGGTGCAGAGACAGGCTGTGCCACTTTCCTGCTGCCAGCTCCACGCTGCGGCCGGTGTGAAGGCTGCTGCTGAGGCTGAGCGGGAGCGGAGGTGGAGGCAACAGGAGGGCACCCTCGGGGACGAGCAGGTGGAGAGAATGCAGCCGGCAGTGGGGTGACGACAGCAGTGGGCAGGATGTGTCTGTTCGCCTATGTTTGCTTCTGTGAGGTGGAAAACTGCTTGGCAAAGATTTCCAATTTGTTGCCGAAGAGGCCAGCCTGGGAAATCAGGGAGTCAAGAAAATGGTGTTCGTTGGCCTCCCTCATATCTGCCAGGTTCTGCCAAAGGTGAACCTCCTGGACCACCAGGAGGAACATCATCTGACCGAGGGACCATGCCGTGACTTTCATCGGCCGAAGGGCGAGGTCTGTCGCAGTGCGCAGTTCCTGCATTAGCCCTGGGTCAGAACTGCCCTCGTTCAGCTGCTTCAACGCCTTGGTCTGGTAGACTTGCAGGAGGGCCATGGTGTGCAGGGTGGAGACGGCCTGTCCAGCAGATGTGTAAGCCTTGGCCATTAGAGTGGATGAGAACTTACAAGCTCTGGATGGGAGGCGTAGATTACCCTGCCAGGCGGTGGCGCTTTGCGGGCAGAGCTGCATCGCAATAATACACTCGACTGGGGGGGATCTCCACATACCCCTTAGCCGCCCCACTGTCGAGGGCAGTGAGGACTGAAGAAGCACTAGCTCTGCTTCGGGCAGAAAGAGGTGCCCTCCAAGATCTAGTGACTCCTTCATGCACTTCCAGGAAGAAAGGAACTGGAGGTGGCTGCCGGTGATCAGCCTGTGGCACTCCCAGGAACCAATCATCCAGCCTCGAGCATTCAGGAGATGGAGGGGGTTTTCATTGCAACCCAATGCTCTCAGCAGCCCGGGAAAGCATAGCAGTCAGCTCTGCATCTGACTCAGGCAACGCCACTCTTCCTGACGGAGGTAGCACAGCCAAGTCTTCATCTCCAGAGCCTAGCTTGTAAGTAATCGACATCCTGTCATCTGCCTGATGCCTGAATGAGATGCTAGACCCTGCCCTGTCTGAGGACTCAGCCACCTCATCACGGAACACCAGAGGGCTCACTGGTAATCCTCAGATCGCCCTGGCCACACACTGAAATAGTCCTCTGCTGGTGGGAGGAACTAGAATGGGGCAAGGGGAGGGGGCCTCCTCCTCGTTTGATGAAGAGGAGCCTCGATTGCAACATCGCAATGGTCATGTGTCCACATTGAGAAAATGAGTCATCCATGAGGGCTGCCTCAGTGTGCTCAATTGACCATCAGATGGAGCCAGGAAGCAGCCACATCCAGAAACGCACGAGTATAAGGTCCATCTTTAAAAAGATGCCGCGTCACTTGTGAAGCTCTTTTAGAATTGCTCTTTTGTGAAAAAAGTGTTGAAGTGTCCAGGAGAGGTCGTTGTGCAACCGCAGAACGACGAGCTGCAGCACGCTGTCCAAACACCAAAAGGCAGCAGCACTGGACCAGCAACACCCGCTGACGCCCCGTAACACCAACACTGCAACATGCTGTCTTGTAGACACTCTTTTGCTTGGTAATCCGACCAGCTGAAAGGCTCGAGTCTGACGCAAAAAGCTGTCAGCGCTCTCCTTATATACCCGCACTGCGGGGAGGGGTGCACGATGCAAAGCTTGCACACCAACATTCATTGGCTTGTTTTGTTAACACTAGAAGGTGAGTTGTCTCTCTAGCGAGATACCAATTCGTACCTGACTGACTGAAAGGGAACTTAACCCTCTGAAGTGGCATTATGAGGCATTTTCTCCTGATGACCCCGAAAAGAACTTAAATTACACTTTCAGTTTTGATCATACAGATAAGAGCAATACATCAGCCGAATCTGTAAAGGGTCTACTTTTTTTGTATACAGATATAATAACAACAAAACTTTGTGCACTTATAAAATAAAGATAACAAACAAGGTGTGCTGTCTGCAGCCTTTGTCTGTGCTGATCTTCATTTACAAACGCGTCATTAAAATGAACTGTAACTCCATGAATACTCAACGAAGAGACATGAGAGATATATCTATAGAAAGCTTGACATGTCTACTTTTAAACTAAACAAGTGATGCCGAAAACAAATATTCTGTGATAAAGTAATCCATATGAAAACAACGCGATGTCCATTTTTCACGTCTCCCTTCATTATCTTCTAATGCGACCACGCCCCCACGCTGAACGCGCTTTTGAGATGGTAATGTTTCACTAAAGCGCACGGCTTGAATACACCCACACAACAGAAGACAACATAGCGAGATTGTTGTTCAAGTTTTTTTTTTATTTTACTGTTTGCTTCGCGATTAGAGGAATAAGACATAATTCACCCCAAAAAAATGTGATGTGGTTGAGGATTTGAGATTTGGATTTCCTCAGAAAAAAAGAATGAAGCACTTTATTCAGCAGAGATCATAAACATGAGTAAGTCTCTTTTTATTTATTTATATACTTGTACTAGTTTTCACATAACATGTAAACATTTTACTAGTTAGACTTTCCAAAGTCTTTTTCCAAACTATAATTCCTGACTAATGTATAATCAAGTGAAATATTATGAAGTTTCAATAACAATATACACTACTATACCATTCAAAAGCTTGATGTAAATAATATAAATGTAACAAATAAATGTAACTGTAACAAATGTATCAAACAATGCTATTCTTTCAATTTATCCCCCCTAAAAAACCTGAAAAAAAAAATATTCTCAGCTCTTTTCAACATTAATAATAATAATAATAATAATGATAATAATAACAATAAATGTTTTTTTTTTTTTTTTTTGTAGAAAATAAGATTGTTAAAAGGATTTCTGAAGGATTGTGTGACTGGAGTAATGATGCAAAAAATTCAGTTTGAAAGTCAGCTTTGATTGTTCCTAATAAACTGTTTAACTGCACTCACAAGTGAATATTAAATTATGTTGTGGGATAATTAAATATATTCTAAATAAACTACAAACATAAAATTATATACATTTATTTTGTCCTCACATTCTTTCTTGTAACTCTTCCCCTCTCAGTCACACAGCTGACTGAATGGCTCATTATGCAGCTCATTATGTAGGTCTTTGTCTTCTCAGGTGTGAATCACAATGATATTCATGATAGTTGACGCCTACTCGCATATGACTTTTACCAACAAAAAGTGTCTTAGAAAATTGAAATCAATATATTGTTTTCTGTAAGTGAGTAAACAAGATGATTTTCACATCATTTAGAAAGAAAAATTCTAGGCTACAAGCTCCAGTTCTCAAAAGTCCCGGGAACCAATGTTCTGTATGTGTTTTATTGCCTTATTCAAGTGATTTAACATTTTTAGTTTTTCACTAACCACGCATAACATTTTTTTTTCTCAAAAACACAATCATGTACATACATGCTGCTCACATATTATTATAGCCCAGTTTGTGCTGATTAGAGTGAGATTAGACTTTAGCCATTTAGATATTTATAAGAAACTGAAAAAAGCACAAATGTCAGGGCAAGACAAACTTTCTCCAGGCCCCAAAAATACCCTTAGACTCCAGAGGGTTAAAATGCTCCATCACATTTACAACAAATCATGTAAATCTGTAATGGGTCTACTTTTTGTAATATTAACAAAACATTGTGCTTTTGTAAAATAAAGAAAATAAACAGGGTGTGCTTTCAGGCGTCTCATTCTCCGGGCATATCTGTTTGAAACACGTCAATTAAATGAACTGAAACTCAGCAAATATTTGACACACATACGTGAGAGATGTATGTATAGACAGCTTGAGATGTCTACTTTTAAACAAAGTAAGTCATGTTGAAAACAAATATTATGTGACAAAGTAATCAGTATAAAACCAAGTCTTGCCTGTCAGCCTTCATTATCTCTAATTAGATCACGCCCACAAGCTGATTTCGGTTATTTATGATATTACATAGTCCATGTGTGACGCGCGGCATGTAAACACCCACATCAGGGCAAACAAAGCAGTGAGACTGTTGTGAAGTATTTATTTGGGGCTGGTTAGTAAAGGTTTGCAATCACTATGGCACATCCGGTTAGAATGCAAGGAGTCTGATGTTTCTTCTTCAATTTTTATTCTCCACTGTAGATATGTGAGTATGTGAAAGTATACATACATACAATAATGATAAATAAAGGGTACACAATAATAATTATAACAACAATAAACATTTACAACAATATTATATAGTTACAAAGGCATTAAAATACTTATAGGATTAACTGTTTTCAATGAATAATTACAATAATCAACATTATGTACAGCCTGCTCTGAGCGGGACTCGAACCCCGCGGCCGTAACATAATTAGCGCCATTCCGGCGGTCTTATGTAAACAAATGACGGTGCAATTTTAGAACGTTAATCTTGAGGCATTTATAGGTACACGTGCAAATAAGCATATAATCCACATAACGGGTCTGATAAGCATATAAATAGCTGTCATAAACTATCATAATCACATTAATGCACACAAAGGAATAGCAATTGCTGAATCTTTGTACACGCATACAGTATTGCCATTAATATCTGAAGTCTGTGATTATCTTAAACTGCAACAATACACAAATGTATTAATAACAAAGATAAGAACATTTGAACTTACTTCTAGCTGCACGCACAAACTCGAAATAAACTTTTGGAGAACACTCATTAGCTCCGCACTAAACTTTCTGATGCAACGCACTTCTGTTTCCTTTGGCGGAACTACTTTCAGATGACGCTAAAGCTGTACTGATTCGTAGTTTCAACTGTCAATTAAAAAGCCCACCAATAGCATTCACTGTCCATTGTTTGTTATCACAGTCCTTTACAACAGAGACTTTTCCTCAAGTTTATCTCGGCTACTGTTCTGAGAGGAATAAGACACAATTTACCTCAGATGAAGAAGCGCTGAGAGAAATAAGCTTTGGATTTTCATCAGAAGAATGCGGCGGCTTGATATCCAGTGGAGGATATCATTTACACAAGTAAGTCTTTTTTTATTAGCCCACTTGCATTTGTTGTTATTGTGTTATTGTGACATAACTTGTACATATTTTACTAGTTAGACTTTTTCCAAACCATGATTCCTGACTAAGTGTTTAATCAGGTGAAACATTATGAAGATTCTGGTATCTAATGTCAAAAGATTCCAGGATGTTTTTTAATGTTCTACAAAATAGACAGATTTAAAGTAATATGAGTTATAATGTTATGATAGGCCTACTAAGCATGCTTGTGTTTGTGACTATAACTAAGATTCTGTTCGTGAATATCTGCTCTGGTGTAAATGTTTTCAATGTGTTATACCCGGTCATTGGTGTTTGCGTTCGTCTCAGGTGTAAATGTATAAAGCTGTAAAAAAGTAACCCTTCGACAGACACATACATGCGTTCTTCCTTATCAGTTAAGCAATGTATCATCTATGCATGCTCTGGTAATTGCTAACAACTTTTTCAATTTTTGTTTAGGACTGTGGCTGCATCACTGGCATCTTGCACAAAAAAGCACATTGTCGTTCAGTTTTGAGTTCACTGGAAAATCATACTGAGTTAGTGCACAGTCTAGTAATCGTACTTTTATGATGCCTACACTCTTAGAAATGAAGCATCCCAGCTAGCAAAAAGTCGTCTATTAGACGTTGAATAGACGTAAACCTTCAACGTCTAATTACGGTCCACTGAAGGTTGAAAATGAAAATTGAAAAGACGTCAAATTTGTCCAACTTTTCAACGCTGAAAACAGGTCGATCTTTAACGTTTACTAAATGCCTATTGTCAATTCTCAAGTCCACATTAACATGCCAAATAACATTTTATATTAACATATGAATGAAACAAAGCTTTAAAGGGTTAGCTTATAATAACTTTATTAAAACAGCACATTTTAAATAGTGCAACAGTCAAGTAACCAACACAGATTTCACATTAGAGTATAGTGCAATAAACATAGGTCGGTCCAGTAACCAACACAGTTCACTTTCCAAGAGTCAACAAAACACAACTCTAAGAAAGAAAATGTACACTAAATGTTCACACTTTGCGACCTCCACCTCCAGCTCTCCCTGGAGCATGTTTAAGTGTCTCAGCCATGGCAGCCCTGATTTCCACTTCTGTGGCTGTTTTACTCCACTTCATTACTGCGGCTGCAAAAGAAAATATATTAGATGGTGCATGAATAAACCACGTCTTACATCATTAAGGCCCCTACTACACATTGTATTTACATTTTATCAATTAACAATTGCATGGATTTGCATACCTTCACAAAAGAAATACAATTGGTAAGCTAAATTAGATATATACAGGTGCTTCTCAAATTAGAATGTCATGAAAAAGTTAATTTCAGGAATTCAACTTAACAGGTGAAACTAATATATTATATAGACTCATTACATGCAAAGTGAGATATTTCAAGCCTTTGTTATAATTTTGATGATTATTGGCTTACAGCTTATGAAACCCCCAATTTCAAAATCTCAGAAAATTAGAATATTACATAAAAAAAAAGAGATTGTAAATACAGAAATGTTGGCCCTCTGAAAAGTATAATCATGCATATGTACTCAGCAGGGGTGATTCCAGGATTTAATAAATGGGGGGACCAAGAGAACTAGTGAGGGGGGCCCCATGGGAAATCAGAAAATTAAACTGGAAATAAATAATTTATTTAGAAAATAAGCACAATTTCAAAAATATTTGAAATGCCCAGTGCCTTAATATAGACACCACACAGTTTTGTTCTAATACATAAAAATAAAATAAATTCCGTTTAAAAAAACCAAGTACTGAGTACATATGCATGATTACACTTTTCAGAGAGCCAACATTTCTGGATTTAAAATCCCCCTTTTTTATCAATTTTGATGTAATATTCAAATTTTCTGAGATTTTGAATTTGTGGGTTTCATAAGCCATAATCAAAATTATAACAAATAAAGGCTTGAAATCTCTCACTTTGTATGTAATGAGTCTATATAATAAATTAGTTTCACCTGTTAAAGGTCCAATATGTAGGAATTTTGTAATAAAATATTCCCAAATCACTTGAACAGTGTTATATATTTCCTGCAGTTGTGTACTTACAATATCCCAAAAGTCCCCAAAGATTTTAAATTTCAGAGAAATTTTAAATTTTAAATAATTGTCCGTCCCGGAAATTCTTTTCACTTGTCGCCTGTCACTGACGTAATATCCGCGTTCTCCCTGGTTTCCGCTGTATAGTAACCAGAGCCCTCTGATTGTAACCAAGGCGACAGACATGGACAACTGTGTAGTTCGAAATGTCTATCTGCACGCTTGTTGTTTCGTTCAAACATTATGGACCGCAAGCAGACTTTAGATAAAAAAAAAAAAAGGAGAACTAAAACGTGGATCAACATCAGCGCGGTGTTTTCGAGATGTCGAGAGCTCTACGTCCAAGACTAACTTCCACTTGACGCTGCTCTTACTTGTACTTTATTAGACAGGTAAGAAAATGTACGTAAAACTAATCAATGTTATATAGTTTACATGATGAAATGTTAGAATAGGATCTGTATGTTATTCTAAAACCTTTCACAGCTGGAGTACCCATTGTGGTTTTTTATGCACTTTAAAAATGATCTTGCTGGTGCATCACATATAAAGGCCTTAAGGCTGATAGCATAAAGTTGACCTTCATACTCCATCCCAACAGCTTTGAGATGCTGAAACTCTTCCAAAAGGTCTTTGACAAAATCATCCAAAGGACTTGGCTTTGCTGTTCCACAGAAAAGTGCAACAATGAAAGGATCAAAATTGTGAAACTGTGCCAATATGGGCCAAAATTGAACACTGTTTGATTTAAAAAGTGGTACGCCATCAATGTTCACACACAACTCAACAAGGTTTTGTGAAAAGGATTGGCACTGTGCAATCTTTAGTTTAATGCCTTGTTCTAAACCATAATAAATGTACTGCCCCATTACATCTAGAAAGACATTCAATGGTTTTGGGGGTTGAAAGGAGGGTGCGTGCATCCTTTGGCAGCTGGTGCCCATGTCTACGTAGGATGCCTAGTAGCTCATTCAATGACGTTTGAGTGATTGAATTACTTGTTGACCAAGTCCTTAAATCACAGCCAATATCTGGTGTATCACTGTCAGGGTGTAAGCTCAGGATTTCAGGCTCAGAGTCAGAGGATTCTACATGCTCTGTGTATCCATAATCGGATTCGTTATCTTGTACAACTTCTTGAAGTCCATCACCATCACTTCTATCACTTGGTAGCGAATGAATATCAAGGTCGTCATCACTATCCAACTGAGCAATGGCATTAACTTCTGCTTTTCTTTTTCTCCAACTTCTTAAGTATGTCATATCTGCAACAGTAATATAAGTGTGTGTTGACATTGTACATTTTTGAAATTGATTTGATTTTTAAACATTATAAACAAAGTTTTATAGTGTTTGCTAATTATAGGAGGTACATTTATGTGCAGACATCATGATGCTTGCCTCAATTTAAATAGTGTAATCCTGGATTCTCTCAAGGACTGCCAACGTTTTGTAAGGATATCTTTCTTGTAATAATATTAAGTAATATTTGTGGTTCTTGAGATCAGTTTAATTCTCCATTCTCAAATATTTTGATAGAAATTTCACAAATATATTAATTATATAAATAATTGGTTTAAATAATGTCAAATATACAAAATTCTTTTAGTGATTTTTTTTTTATATAACTAAATTTTAGAAAAATGTATATGTTCAACTCAAACAATCAAGTAAATGATATTCAGAGCTTTTCTTAATTTAATAAAGTTAATTATTACTGAGATATTTTCTAAGCCACTGAATATTTTTTTAGAGTGTGTACTGTAGAGAAAATGCAAACGCATATCAAGCTGCTCTGTCACAACCATGGCGACCAGAGTCCTGAACAGGTCCATTTTTGGAGACCCGCCCCCGCAAAGTTCAGCACCAGATCCAACCCGTCACCCGTGATATCAAAATTTAATCCGCACCCACCCAGAGTCAGACCCGTTAATATTTGGCCCGTTACCTGACCCATACAAAATCCTTCCAATTAAAGTGCTTTATTTTTATTTATTTATCCAGTTAAAATGTTGTTGTTGTTTGTTGGCTCAGTCTGAACATGTTGAACAATGATTATTAAATCAAACAACAATATGGTTTATGATAAATCAGCCTAATTTTTTTTCTTTTCAAAACGCTATAAATCCATACTTTAAAAAAAAAAAAAAAACGCTATAAATCCTTTTGTTTTTTCAAAAAATTGTCTTTTAAAAAATGTCTTTTGTCTTTTCCTCATTAATGCGAACACGGAAAATAAATGTTACGTGACCATTCTCCATTACAGACATGAATTTCTCATTGCAGTATTTTACATATTCATAATCATTACTTTTGCTGCTACGTTTGAACGCGTCACTACATCAGTACCGAAAACAAGAAAAAGAAAAAGAGAGAGAATAAGATTTGTTTGACTCATTTTGAGGAATTAAAGTTATATGAACAAACATCTGTTAATAGTTCACCGAATTCTGATTAGTCGAGAGGATTTATCCGTTTAGGCTAAAAAATAAATCTTGCAGTAGCCTACATTTTAAACAAGGATTTGGCATGACACGTTGATGGAGCAAAAATTATATGACAATGTTTTTTTTTTTATGGCGTTTTGGAAAAGAGCTCTTCAAGCACATATTTTTCATCTGTTACTACCCGCCCGCATCCTCGCCTAAAATGGCGGCGCCTTCGCGGAGTGAAACGCGTGACGTCTCATTCTCAATCTTGAACACCATCTAGCTAACAATGGGGTTTTGTGCTTGCTAGCTTGAAGAAAAAACACAAAACTAAACACTTAGCCGTACAGCTAAATTCTATCAGTTAAGTTAGACAACCTAGCTGAGGTAACGTTGTAAAGGAAGTTTATAAATAGCATAAACAAAGCTAAAATTAATTAACCTGGATATCTACCTCGATATAACATAACTAAGTTACAAAATAATCACAAACAGTTAAACCTTAATGGCTTATTAATATCCGCATTTGGGTAATTTATTAGCTAACTGTCCATCCGTGTGGTGTGGCTGTGGACACTCATGGTAGCCGAATGTCTAGCTAGCTACTGCTACAGTAATTACGTTTACAACAAAAAAAGTCAGGTTTGGTTGAAATAAGGTAAACGTTTATAACGTTACACTTATTTTGCTATCATATCTAATTATTTTGTCATAGCTACTTACTTTACACAGCTGCTTTCTGAGTCGTGAAGAGCTTTCTGGAATCTGGCGGTTGGCTGGGCTTTTTTCGCGCCACATTCACGCGCCTCTTCGCTTCTTCTTCTTTCGGTTTTATGGCGGTTGGCAACTATCTTTAATGGTGCATTACCGCCACCTGGTGGGGTGGGGTAATTATGGCAATGTATGAATCCTCATTGCACCTCAATCGCAGTTTCAATGTGTTTTTATAACTTTGACGGAATATGTAAAACTCTTTACATTTATTTAAGATAATAATGAACATGGTTTGGTAATTTGTTTTCTCCGTTGTTTTAGCATGCATAACAGATTATCTAGCTGTCTTTAGATTATCAGTTGAAAACATGATCAGTTGAAAACACGTAGTCAAAGAGTCCAGCCTAACACTACTTAGTTGAAATCACGTCGTAAACCAGTCCAAGGCGGACCGACTTATTTTCAACCATATTTCAACGTTGAAAGACGGTAATTGTTTACTGGGATGGGTGTAGTTTAATTTAGATACTAGTTTTATGGTAAAATTACTAAAAGTATTATGTTTATATAGTAAAAATAAGCAAGTTTCATTGCATTAAATTAATAGTATAATATTTCAAGTCTATAAAATGTCACAGATTCAAACCAACTTAACCAGATCATTTTAAACCTACTAGTGGTTGAAGATTGTCCCAAAGCGCTTTCCGTACTTGCAATTTCGCACATGCACGGGACGACGCATCCATTTTCCACCTGTCCTTGACCAACTTTTATAAATCCGTTATCATCCATAAATTATTTGGTAAGTAGAATGTTTTTTTAGTAATATATTTTACAATTGTACATTTGTGAAATGTTTTTTGTGCTTAGACGTATACTTTGTTGATAGTTTAAAACGATTTCTTGCTAGCTTAATTAACACAGAATTAGCCTGTATCCTTGTCATAGTTAAGTGTTAGAAGTGGTCATTAAATTACCGAAATATTAGAATTCTGTGTAGTTATTTTAGTTTAGTTTAGTTTAGTTGTATTGTAATTTAGCTTTAAACAATGCGCTTTATTTTTTTTATTGATATTTAACATTAGCCTAATATAACACATGGCATAGCCATGTTCTTTTTTAACATTTTTTTTAGCTCCAGTAGGCTACAGTTTTAAACTAGTATTGTACTTGTTTTGTTTTTTAAAGTCCATTATAGTATTAAATTAGTGCTGCTGTCTGTTATTAAGGCGGGCATACACTGCACCCATCATGAGATGAGCCAGTCAGTGGCTCAAATATAATTGCTATAGATTTGGAAGGGATTCTGTATCATTAACACTTTCATGTCTTTTTTTTTTAGGCTCTGAATGTGGAGGTGCAAACAGTTAAACTTAAAACTCATTCGAAGTCAAAGTCATGTTGATGTTATACATTTAAGGACTACAGAGAGCCAGGTAAAGTATTATTCATCATCTGTATTTAATTTAAATAGGCGGAATTAATGTCTAAATACTGTATTTGGGTATAAAACAAATGAGCACATATTTAATTGACAAAGGTTTGGAGGCAATGTGGTAAGAATCCATGCATGTGGTTGTTCTACTCTATATTACAATGCACATTACACATACATCCATATAAATTGGTTACAGATACATTGAACCACCAACTAAAAACATTTAGCCAAAAGCAAACTCATGTTCCCTCTACACCAGGGGTGTCACACTCAAGTTTCAGAGAGGGCCAAAATTAAGAAATGGTACTGAGTGCCAAACAGTCTCATAGTGCTGTCTTAATATTATTATTATGGACACGCCAGCTCCACTTTTGAGGCAAACTGGATATAATTGTACCACGGCCAGATGTAGCCCACAGAGTTTGAGTTTGACATGCCCTGCTCTACACCATATGTGATCATTTTAAATATATTTGTTTTAACTTAAGAGACTCGTAGTGAATTTGTGTTTTAATACAGGTAAATGCAGAATTCACCCTCATCACCACAGTCCCCCTGTTCTCAACCTTTATGTCCCGACTGGATCATTACTATAGCCAGCTATTGAGGGTATTCAAAAAGAAGGGGGGAACAGCAAGACGTGATATCGACATAATCATTGCAGAAATGGACATGGTATGTGTTTTGGGTGTATTGGGCTCCGACCCCTGGGGGTTTAACATTTACTCTAAACATAATTATGCTTTTTTTTTGTATTATGGTCTTTAACCTTTCTATGGAAAGATAAATTATTTGCAAATACAAATACTACACTATTTACAAATATGATTTGCTATCCACAAATACAAAATTCAATGATTTGTACAAATAGATGTATTTCTGTAAATGTTTTTAATTTATAAAAAGGATACTTTATATTTTGTGCACATTTATCATGAAATGTCAGTTGTACATCTGCAACTCTGCTTGTGAAGTGTTGAATCTGCTTTTCTGAATTGCCTGATGCAATTTTTCATTCGTCCATTCAATTACGTTTATTTTAGTTCAAACTGAACAGTACTGCCTCCTTCAAGGTGTCAATGGTATAAGCTTGAGAAACACTTGAGCTATTTATGTAAAATGTGGCTCGCTAAACAGTAAAATTATTTTCTCAAAATGATGTCCTTAAAAGGAATGAGTGTGTATCAGGCAATTGACAAATGCAGATTCAACACCACAAGCTGAACTGCAGATTTACAGCTTACATTTCATGAAAATTGCACAAATCAATTAATTAAAAGCATGGTAGAATAAGGTCGTAATAGATTTGTCAATATGATAATGGCAGTTTCCTCAAATAAAATGTTCAAAATCAGATGTTGGTTTCCCACAGAATCCCAGTGTTGAAGTACGACAGACATGCATCCTAAAGGCGTTGTGCGTCTACTTAAATGAAAAGCCTGACAGCCTTATTAAGGAGTACTGGGTAAGTCGCATTCTTTGTCAATCATAAACAAATTGATACAGAAAATATGTATTTTTTTTTTATATTTTAATTTCACAAACCTGTGAATTGAAATGTGTTGTAGGCTCAGAACATGCATGTTATGCTATATTGATTTTTGCCAATGTTGGCAATATATCAATTTTTCAAAAAAAATTTATATGATGATTGATCAACCAAAAAACATAATGGACAACAATTTCTACATTAATGTATAACATTTTGTAAAGTTAAGCCAAAGAAATACAAATCTGTCTTATTTAAACACAGGCAAAATAATAAGCAAATATACTTCTTGGGAATGAGTATTGTGTTCTCTAATTGTAAACTTAACATCCTTTGGGTTTGTTTCTAGTGTCATAGATGCATAATTAATAATGGGTCTCTTTCTTTGTCATAGGCTACTGAGGATATTGGTATTGATGCAATGACAGAAATGGACAGACTGGCTTTGGGTGTCTACATTGTTCGATATGATGGAGCAGATGCTTCAGATCCACCTGAGGATGTTGGCGTCGTCATTGAAGGCTGCACAGTGCTGCGAGATCTGAGAGAGGTTGCAAATGGATGTGCAGTCCTGTTTGGCTTGATCTAGTGTTTAAACTTGAGCTATCCCAAGGAGCTGCGATACACTTTCGAATTTCTTCAGAAAGTGTCTATGGAATTGGATGGGAACAAGCTCTCCACTAAAGTGCAGGTCCTCAAAAACAAACTGCATGAGTAAAATCACCTGCACCAGACAAGACTGGACCTGGCTTTGGACACTTTAATTGTGTTGACTGTTACTTTATTTTTGGACTGCTGCTAGACAAAATAAAGCTGAGATCAATGATGGTTTGTAATAAGCAGACAGGACTGCAGTTGGTCATCGACTTGCTTGGGGAGGCTCAGTTCTTTGGATTTTGGACTGCTGCTAGACAAAACATCTAGCAATCTAAAGACAATGTTGGTTGTGGTAATTGGCATTTAAACTTCTCTTGTTTTCTGATTTCTTCAGAATCAAAAGATGTGAAATACAACAAACACTGGTTTGTTATAATGAAACCATCTCAAACAATTTAAGGTGAAGATTGTTTTTTGTTACGTAAACATTGCTGATTTTCTATTTCTCCTGTTGATGCAAACTATAAACCTTGTATTTTTCATAAAAATGTTCTTGATAAGTCAGCATGTATGTAAAGTCTGAACTTAGTATGTTCTAACGGTGAAGTGCGAATTTTCTGCAGCATAAATCCTCTTGATTGTAAACTTCAGTTAATTTAACCTCCCTCCATATAGAAAACAAGGATTTGCCTCTTTAGTTTTTATTTCAGTAGGCAACACCTGTTAGACATTGTTGACGTCAAAGTTCAGATTTACTATAAAGCTATAATGGGATTGAACATTATCGGATGGTGAAAGATTCACAGACAAGTTTTATATTTAAAAAAAATTTTTTTTTTTATTGGTCTATTCTTTAAACATCTTATTTTTTTTTTTTTTTTGGAATTCATCCTTTTAATGGGAATTGAAACATGTGAAGTGCTAAAGTCTACTGAGGCCTCAAGGTAAAAAAAAAATATTTGTTTAAAAATATATTTTGTTCTTGGCAGGAGTTTGGCTCTCAAAATTTCAACTAAAATGGAATGGTTAAATATATTAGGCTACTGCATATACATGATTATTTAGGCTCATTGTGTTTCTGACAGTTTAAAAAAAAAAGAAGGATAAATTACTGTATATCTCATTGTCCCAATGCCAATGATGTATTTTGTGATAAAATTTGATGAGACACATCAAATGAAATCTGGCACATAGTGGACATGCAGTGCAACAATCATTTTTCCATATATTTGAAAGTCATGTTAGTCCGAGTTGTCAAATTGTTTTTTTTTTCCTTGAGAAAAGTTTATAGTTAAAGGAGTTTCAGTTTTTACTCTAAAAAGCTGTAATTTTGTATTAAGCTAAAAAACAATAAGGATTTGCCTCTATTTTTTATTGCGGCAGGCAATACATGTTAAACATTCTTGATGTTGTCAAAGTTCAGATTCACTTTTGGGACTATAAAGCTATAATGGGATTTAACATTATCAGATGGTGAAAGAGATTCACAAACAAGTTTTATATTTTTGAATTATTATTTATATTGGTCTATTTGCATTTTAGTGACGTGGATTTATGTTGGTGTCTTCAATTGTATTTGTACACTTTGTACACAATTCGTATGTAAGTTTTGCTTACATATTTGTAATAATTTTATCAGTCATGATAATCCCAGATATAGTAATGTACCTTGAAGGTCAAAATTACTTTTTGACTTAATTATATTTCAAAACCAAAGGTGAATAAAGTTAATTAAAGTGACTTGAGTAGTTTTTTTTTTTTTTTTAAACCGAGCAAGTATAATCAACACAAATGGATAACATTAGCAAAGCTCATTTCTGTTTAATAAATTGAACTTAATCAGGTAATGTTAGTTCAAGCTATAGTCATTAAATTCAAGACAATAATTTACATTTATTCAAAATAATTGTGTAATGTACCATTTAATTAACACCGTTATGAACTTAAAACATTGTTACAATTAATTGTATATTACCTTTTCCATTTAAGCAACTAAGTTTTGTGGGACCGGTTGACATAACTTTATTAATTAAATACAACATTTCATTTCTTAGAGTGTAGACTATATGGTAATATAATTTGTGGTTGATAGTGTTAAAATGTAGTTTCTTTGTTATTGGCATTCTGTTTTCTCATGAAGTATGCATACTATATTATAGGGTACTGTGGGGAAAAATGCTAATGATTGTTTATACAATTCTTTTAGGACTGAATACACCACTCTTGCCTTCACCTGCATCTCTCACAGGAAGGGGATGCTCATTCAATTTTCAAAGTGTAACCTACTCATCAGTTTTAAATGTTTTACTTATCATTCATAGATCTTTCACCCCAGCGTGTACACACACACAACCTGTAACCGGCAGGTTTGTAAAACATTTACAACTGATGAGTAGTTTACGCTTTAGATTAGGGGATGCAGAAAGCTTTGCAAGTTATTTATTCATGCGTTTACACAACAGGTTTTGAATACTTTGTAATGTGTACTGCAATGTAAGGGCTGGCTGGTGAGGGTGTAGACCAGGGGTCGGCAACCTACGGCACGCGTGCCAACAGTGGCATGCAGAGGGATAATCGCTGGCACGCGAGCAATAGGGAAAACTGCATACTGACTTACATTCTGAGGTAATAACTTATCATAGTCACACAGCCTGTTAGGAGCTATAAATACTTTTAAAGTGTATTAACTTGCGCTAGAATACGGATGTACACGTGACCGCTGCACATACTAGGCGCTTTAGATCAAAGCCTCAGTGGTCTAACAGCGCTTGTCAATGTAAAAATGATTGAGATGGTCATTCAAATCAAAGTAGGCGGGGTTTACTGTTCACGGAAGAGCGTGAAGCATCAGTTTAACGTTAAATAGAGTGAGGTAAGATGAAGCTGCAAACCATTTACATTTTTTTTCGATTGCTAAAATAAAAATAACACACAGCTAGTGAAATCTTACACTCAAAGAGCAAAACCTCAGCCCAGATCTGCACAACTATAAGCACATTCTCAGCCTCACACTTTTTGCAAAACACTACACACATTGTTTTGCAAAACACTTAACACACTTCTCTACATTAGACACAGAAATCTAACATTATGTCACTTCTTTGCCATTTCAAGACACTGCTTTCCAAAATACTACACATATGAACCTATTGATCAAACACAGCCATCTGGTGTGCAGACACTTAGGTGCTTAACTGTAAACTCAACAATCAAGGTGTAAGCACTATAAAAAGTTAACAGGTGAATTTTTGTCTTCAACAAAAATGAAAGGCAGTGGTGCAGGACGAGGAATAGGGAGAAACATATTTGGCCAGAGAGCTCTTTTGAATGTCTCGGGTCAACGTGGTGGTAACATCACAATATATGCTGCAAACACGCAGAATGGGGTCCTCCACTGGCATGCCAAAATAGGTCCTTACAACACAGACCACCTACGTTTTTAGACAGACTAAGCAGTGGACAGACTAGGTGTCTGGTTCCATTATTCCAGTACCTCCCACAACACCCTCCCTTCCTTTCCTTTTCCCCTTCTGCATGGCAGTGGAAGGTTTATGATCTCTGACCCTATGTTATACCCCTCATAATATACCCCTAATAGATGCAGAGTCTGTGTAAGGATGGATTCGCCATTTGAGAAGATTCTTCTTTCGCTGTTTTGCAAGGGAGGACATTGACTGTGATATGGATGAAGTGGCCATACCCAGCCATATGAAGAGATGATGCTAACGTGCTGTTTACTCATCTCCACAAAAGTTTATGTACTACTGTATATTGTACTTGGAATACATTCTGATTTTCAGTGCAAAATGCAGCCTATTTGCAATGATGTACTGAAAGATTTTACAATGTGCTGGGAAATAAATATTGTCATGAATGTGCAGTACTTGTCTCATGTGTTGTATTTGGTCAATATATTCAGGTACTTTAACAATATCTAAAAAAAAAAAAAAAGAAAAAAAAAATAGAAATGATAAAAGTGTTTAAGATTGTGCACAGCAGTGTCGAAGTGTTTCAAACTGAATCTAACTGTATGAACCATGTGTGTGCCATATGGTACCAAAATTGGGTTTTGTTAAATTATTGTAAAGTTTTGAATGAAGTGCTTCATTTGCAAAAGATCAGAGATGTCCTGATACTTGTGTGTGGATGTGTTAATTGTGTGTAGTGTTTTGACAAAATGAGCCTTGTTTTTAAAATTGTGCCCAAGCAATTGTAATGTTGCATTTTGACACAGTGGTTAACCAGAAAAATTAAAAATGCCACGTCATGCCAAAAAAGTTGCCGATCCCTGGTGTAGACAGATGTCTTTTCTGATATGTAGATTATATATAATGCTGTGCAATAATAGTACAATGTTGACATTTCAATGATTGATAAGTGATTAATAATATATTAACTATCTTAACTAGTTGTCGCGCATAGCCAGACCTTCAAACTGAAGGTCTGGAATTCATGGCAGCTTTCTTTGGTAAGGCCCGCCCATGAGGCCGTTTGACGACATGTCAAACAACCAATCACAGTTTGTTTCATTCAGCGTCACGATTCGAGGCGTGGAAATATCACCACAATAACAGACCGGTGTGTAAAACTCTCTGATATATTTTAAAGATTCTATGACGCAAACTTTAAATATTGCACATACTTTTGAAAATCCAGCATTTACTTGATCCTGATAAGCGCTCGTCGTCACAGTTGTAAACATGGCGGCTTTCTTCTTTCGTGAGGGGGTTTGGCAGCATGGTATCTTTGTTTCCAGGTGGAGCGTTAAAGAACATGACACACACGTCTTGCGGAAATCCTGTAGAATTCAACCAATCTGATGATGACTTCGACACTCCTGAAGCGTTTCCACTTTTGTGTCCCATATGCATCATACGTTTAGCCAACGGTCCATGGGCGTGACGTCTGAGGCTGAGACTACTTAACTAGTAACTATTCTGAAAACAATGATTCATTGAATTTACTTTTTGCTATCAATTTATTTTATCTACATTTAAATAAACAAACTTAGTTGACTAACTTTCAAAAAAAAAAAAAAAAAAAAAAACTTTTAATGTAGCTAAAATATATTGTTTGCAACCACTTACCTTAAAAAAATATAATGTTTTCAGTGTATTAACCTTTTACTAAGGATCTATTTAATTATTTCATGATGCTATTTTTTAAGATAACTTTTGACAGATCATTAAATCATTAGCAAAATTACTTAATCATTTTTGAATGAATAGTCATGTTTTGTAAATGATTAGTTAATCATCATATAATCACTTGTAAATTATTTATTCAATTCAATTAAAGTTTATTTGTATAGCGCTTTTTACGATACAATTTGTTGCAAAGCAGCTTTACAGAAAATGAAGTCTCTACAATGTTTAGTAACAGCTTATCAGTGGTGACTGTCAGTTTACGTACATATGGCAGAAATATACGGAACAATGTATTAAACACGTAATCAAACAGACAATGAACACTATTAACAGCAATTATTATATGATGCAATCAAACTTATAGCAAAATTTGGTAGTTCTGTATGTTGTTTCAGGGTTAACATCATCTGAGGTCCTCGGAGGGGTTGGCATTATCTCTTCTCATGTGTTCTGGATTCAGACTGGAGTTTTTGTAAATCCTTGTTAACACGGGATGTCAATCCCGTAGCAAAACAACAAAACAAATAGAGACATAATTAGCGTAGCTGCTGTTCCAACCAAGTAAAATTAATTCGTTTAATCCAAGCTAAAGAATAATAATGCGCATTTAATCAGATATAACTGCAGTCCAAAATTATGATGCATTATTTGAATGCTTGGCAAAAGAGATGTGTTTTTAATCTAGATTTAAATAGAGAAAGTGTGTCTGAACCCCAAACATTATCAGGGAGGCTATTCTAGAGTTTGGGTGCCAAATACAAAAAAGCTCTACCTCCTGTAGTGGACTTTGATATCCTAGGTACTTCCAAAAGTCCAGCGTTTTGTGACATTAGGGAGCGTGATGGATTGTAGCATGCTAGAAGACTAGTTAGGTACGCAGGTGCTAGCCAGTGCAGAGACTGTAGTATTGGGGTAATATGATCATATTTTCTTGACCTGGTGAGGACTCTAGCCGCTGCATTTTGGACTACCTGTAGTTTGTTTACTGAAGATGCAGGACAACCACCTAGCAGTGCATTATAATAGTCCAGTCTACAGGTCATGAATGCAAGAACTACCTTTTCTGCATCAGAAACAGGTAACATATTTCGTAGCTTGGCAATGATTCTAAGATGAAAGAATGCTGTTTTTGTAACATGGGAAATATGGCTTTCAAAAGACAAGTTGCTGTCTAATATAACACCCAGATTTTTGACTGTAGAGGAAGTAACAGTACATCCGTCTAGTTGCACATTGTAATCTACAAGATTCTGTGTACTGTTTTCTTGGTCCAATAAGTAATATCTCTGTCTTATCCAAATTTAATAGTAGTGTCACAGGTTAACCTGGTGACTCTATAAACTTGGACTTACAAACATACACCCATTTCACTGATACTGTGCATTGCCGAAATTATTACATTCTGTGTACACCTCAGGAAAGTTTTATGAAGTTTTTGTTTTGTTTAGTCTGAAGTTTGTTGCTGCTGTGTTTTGTTATAGTTTTCAACTCTTGATAGTTTTCCTTAAAGTTTGCTATTATTTTTCTAAAAATAACAGAATGCCAGAACACAAAATAATTCATATGATAATTACCTTTATTTTTCCACATATTTTCCACAAACCTTTTTGCAGTTAAACTTCCCGGTTCACACTCTGTACAACCAAACCCATAATCCAGGTTAATCTGTTTTTTAAAGCAACAGCCACATCACTTCCTGTGGAAGATACGATTTTGGTGTGGTGTCAGAGGGGGAGGGGATTTAGAAAAACTTGCTTTTGCCATTTAATTAGTTGTTAAACTCTTTCTCTGTTAATGGTTGTTGTTTTACCTGTTTGGAAGGTTTAAGTGTTGTGTTGGGTGTTTATATTATTTAATTTGATCACTGCAAACTAAAACGTTTGTACCTAGTTGGTATGTTCTATAGGTGGGGCTTCAGCCTATAAATAGGCGTTATGGCTGTAAGGATATCAGTTCTGATTGTGGACTCTAATACTGAGCAGTGTTGCAAACTTGGGCCATTTGATTTAGCCAAAATTAGCACATTGTTGCTGTTTTCTTTTCTTTTTGTACAGTTTTTGTTTATTTTTGTTTTCTCCTGCAATGTAAATATTTTAGCACCTTCCAATAAAACATCATTTTTGGATTTTGCATCAACTTTTTGTACAGCATGTCATTTTCCTTTTCCACTCCAACTGGTTGGCCTCCCTACAAGTAGAAAATTATTGGTCATCCAATCTTTTACATTTTTAACACACTCTGTTAGCTTAGATAATTTAGAAGTTTCATCTAATACAAGCAACATGTATATTGAAAATAGCAGAGGGCCTAGGATAGATCCTTGTGGCACTACATATTTTACTGGTGATAAATGAGATGACTCCCCATTTAAATAAACAAAGTGGTAGCGATCGGACAGGTAGGATCTAAACCATCTTAAAGCCTGCCCTTGAATACCTGTATAGTTTTGCAATCGATCTATGAGTATGTCATGATCTATGGTGTCGAACACAGCCCTAAGATCAAGTAAAACTAGCAATGAGACACAGCCTTGGTCTGATGCAAGAAGCAAGTCATTTGTAATTTTAACAAGTGCAGTTTCTGTGCTATGGTGGGGCCTGAAAACTAACTGAAATTCTTCATAGAGATATTTTTTTGCTGGAAGGAGCACAATTGAGCAGACACAACTTTTTCTAAAATTTTAGACATAAATGGAAGATTTGAAATGGGTCTGTAATTTGCCAGTTCACTAGGATCTAGTTGTGGTTTCTTAATAAGAGGCTTAATAACCGCCAGCTTGAATGGTTTTGGGATTTGACCTAAAGATAACGACGAGTTAATAATATTGAGAAGCAATTCTTCTGCTACAGGTAACAACTCTTTCAGTAATTTAGTGGGTACAGGATCTAATAAATATGTTGTTGGTTTAGATTGGATGATGAAGTTTATTTAGCTCTTCCTGTCCTATAGTTGTAAAGCACTGCAGTTTATCTTTGGGTGCGATGAATGAAGCTGAAGTATTAGACGCTGTAGAATCTACATTTGTTATTGTATTTCTGATGTTATCTATTTTATCAGTGAAGACGTTCATAAAGTCCCTACTATTAAACTGAGGGAATATTTAGATCGGGTGGCATATGGTTATTTGTTAATCTAGCCACTGTGCTAAATAAAAACCTTGGATTGTTTTGGTTATTTCCTATGGGCTTGTGGATATGCTCGACCCTGGCAGTTTTTAGAGCCTGTCTATAGCTGGGCATACTGTTTTTCCACGCAATTCTAAAAAATTCCATGTTAGTTTTTCTCCATTTGCACTCAAGACTACAAACAAGTTTCTTTCTTTAGAGAGTGGGTATTACTGTTGTACCATAGCACAGTACATGTTTCTCTAACCTTTTTCAATTTGATTGGGGCAACAGCTTTTAATGTATTAAAGAAGATAGTGTCCATGTTGCCAGTCATTTCGTCTAGTTCATGTGTATTTATGGGTACACAGAGCAGTTGAGATAAATCAGGCAGGTTATTTATGAAGCTGTCTTTGGTGATTGGAACAGTAGTTCTGCCCAGACGATAACGCAGAGCCATATAGTTAATATCAGTAATACGCAGAATGAACGATATAAGGAAATAGTCAGTAACATCATCACTTTGAGGTACGATATATATATATGAGTAAGATCGATTCCATGTGATATAATTAAATCTAGCGTATGATTAAAACGATGAGTGGGCCTGTTGACATTTTGCTTGACTCCAAAAGAGTTTATTAGGTCAGTAACGCAAGTCCTAATGCATCATTTGTATTATCAACGTGACTGTTAAAATCTCCGACAATTATTGCTTTATCAACGGTAACCAATAGGTCTGAGAGCAAATCTTCTAATTCTTTTAGGAATTCTGTATACGGCCCTGGTGGTCTATACACAGTAGCCAGAGCAAGAGAAACAATAGATTTATTTTGCATATCTGACAGTGTAACATTAAGCAGAAGTATTTCGAATGAGTTAAACCTCTATCCTGTTTTCTGGGTAACATTGAGAATATCACTATATATTGTTGCAACAACTCCCCCACGACCAGTCTGACTGGGCTCATGCTTATAACAGTAGTTTGGTGGAGTAGGCTCATTTAGACCAATATAATCATTTGGTTTTAGCCAGGTTTCAGTCAAGCAGAGCACATCAAAAATATTATCTGTAATTATTTCATTTACAATAACTGCTTTGGGTGTGAATGATCTAATGTTTATGAGCCCAAACTTTAAAAATTATTATTATTATTATTTATTTATTTTTTCATTTATTTTAAATTTTTTTCTGGTTTAATCACGATCAGATTTTTTCTAGATCCTACATTAAATTTATATTTTGACCTCACTATTCGGGGAACAGACACAGCCTTAATAGATTGTACAGTGCAAGTACTTCTATCATTTAAGCAGGTAGAACAAAAGCCATCATAGAAGTTATTTGAGTATTGGCTTACTAGTCATATGGAGCGTAACGTCCTGGAGATGTTGTCCAACAGGAGTTCTGCTCTGACTCTGCTGGGGTGCAGGCTATCAGTGTGAAAAAACCTAAGTCGCTCCCAGAAAAGATTCCAGTTATTAACAAAGAGCAGTTTCTGTTCTTTACACCATGACAATAACCATTCATTTAAAGCATAGTCTACTGAACCTTTTGTGTCCTCATCGATATGTGGGAAGTGGTCCTGACACGATGATCGTCGTTGATTTATAACTTAATCTACAAAACATATACAAAAATATTAACATATCACGTATTAATAATTTATGAACTCATAGTCATATTTTGTAAATGATCATTTGTAAATTACTTGTAAATTAATTAACAAAACATAAACAAATTGTTAGCACATCACATTAATTTCTTATGAAAGTTTTGTAAATGATTAGTTCATCATTAATTAATCACTTATAAATTATTTATAACTGAACATTATTATAAAGTGTTACAAAAGCTGAGGGGCCACACCCATAACTTCCGCAGCTCCAGGCGGGGGCGAACCATGGAGCCTCCCGCTTTACAGAGAAGGTCTATCCTGATGGGAATCTCCCATGGAGAGCTGTCGAGAAGGAACACCAGGTCCGAGAACCATACTCGGCCCGACCATAACGGGGCCACTAGCAGTAGACAGACCCCGTCCCGGCCTACCCTTTCCAGAACTCCCGGGAGCATTGCGATTAGGGGAAAGGAGTACAAAAGGAGCCTCGGCCATGTCTGTACCATGGCATCCAGAGAGAACCAGAGGGGACAGTGCAATGTCTCCTGAGTCGCAAACAGGTCCACCTGAGCCTGGCCAAAAACTCTTCATATCTGCTTCACCACCTCAGGGTGAAGTCTCCTTTCCCCCGAGCCTTGGCCCCTGCCTCGACAGGATGTCTGCTTCCATATCGAGATGCCCAGGGATGTGAACTGCTCTCAGCGAGAGGAGTTTGCCCTGAGACCACACAAGGATCTGGTGCACCAGCCTGTAAAGGGGGCGCAAATGCAGACCTCCTTGGTGGTTGATATAAGAGACCACCGCTATGTTGTCAGTGCACATCAACACATGACAATCTCTTAGGTCATGGAGCATTTCCAGGCAGTCTATGTGCCATGTGAGACAGCGACCGCTCCACAGACCGTGGGCTGAGCAGCCATTCATGAACGCTCCCCAACCGTTGAGGGACGCATCCGTCGCTAGCATTACATGGCGACAATAAGCTCCCAGCACCGGGCCCTGAGAAAAGAATCAATATTTCCTCCACATGTCTAAGGCACAAAGGAAATGCCGCATGACCTTGAGAATGCGGAGTGGATTTCACGTCGGGGAGAACCCCTTGGTCTTGAGCCACCACTGTAGGGGTCTCATGTACAGCAGACCAAAAGGTATCACATTGGATGCAGCTGCCATCAAACCCAGCAGTTTCTGAAACTGCTTGACAGTGACCGGCCTTCTCTCACTCTCGCAACTGCAGTGAGGATCAACTCGATCTGACCAGGAGTTAAACGTGCCTGCATCGTGGTCGGATCCCACACCACACCCAGATAAGTGGTTCTCTGTACTGGAGAAAGCACACTTTTCTTGGCGTTTAGTCTTAACTCCAGCTCTTTCATGTGGGCAAGAATGGCATCTTGATGCCGAGCAGCCATCTGCCTTAATTGAGCTATTATCAACCAATCGTCGATGTAGCTTAGAATGTGAATGCCCTGGAGTCACAGAGGAGGCAGAGCAGCATCCACACGCTTCGTGAAAGTGTGGGGTGAGAGTGCAAGGCCGAAAGGAAGAACCCAGTATTGGTAATCTTTGCCCCCAAAAGCAAACCTCAGGAACTTCCTGTGATGGGGAAGGATAGAGATGTGTAAGTATGCATCTTTTAGATCATTCATGATTTACCAGTCCTCGGACCTGATCTTAGACATGACTTGCTTGATAGTGAGTATCCTGAACTTCAGTCGCATGACTGAGCGGTTCAACTGATTCAGATCTAAAATGGGATGCAACCCTCCATTTGTCTTTGGAACGATGAAATATTGGCTGTAGAACCCGGACTCTGTGTCGAGAGGAGGGACCACCTTGATGGCCTCCTTCCTCAAGATGATGGCCTCCCCTCAACATAGTTGGGGGAAGTCGTGGCATAGTGGTTAGAGAGTTAAACTCCTAACCCTAAGGTTGTGGGTTCGAGTCTCGGGCCGGCAATACCACGACTGAGGTGCCCTTGAGCAAGGCACCGAACCACCAACTGCTCCTCGAGCGCCGGAGCATAAATGGCTGCCCACTGCTCCGGGTGTGTGATCACTGTGTGCGTGTGTTCACTGCTGTGTGTGTGTGGATGGGTTAAATGTAGAGAACGAATTCTGAGCATGGGTCACCATACTTCGCTGTATGTCACGTCACTTTCACTCACTTTTTTACATTTTTTTTTTCCAAGAGAGTGTTTACTTGTTCCATTACCAGAGCCTGCTCAGGGCCCACCAGAGTGGGAATGACCCCATTGAAATGGGGTGGAAGAAACCCAAACTGATACAGTAGCCTCATTCTACAGTGTGCATGACCCATTGAGACACATTTGGCGGAAGTTTCCACGCTGCCATATAGTCTACTAAGGGAATCAGTCTCTTGAGACTGACTTCTAGTGTAATCGGAGCAGCTAGCTCAGTGCCCTGAAGCGGCAGACCGGCAGGGGATGGCCAAACTAGCTGCTTTAGAGACCTCCACAGTGGTAGTGAGCCTCTTAGTACCACTACATTTCCGGGCGGTGACTTAGAGAAGAACGCTGCGTCCTAAAGCACTGTGGGTGCCAGGCAGATTGATCTCCTGAGGGCACTAAGGAGAGACAGGCACCATATGATGAGGTGTACACCACTCTTCCCCAGAGGGGCCTGCCCTGCCCGATGGCACAGGTGGTCTCTTTGGCAATGCAGAGAGACAAATCAGTGGATCTGCAGAGCTTGGTGATATCCTCCTGCTTTAAACTCCTCACCCTCATCTAGCTCTTTCAGCAGGTTGGCTTGTTAAGCTTGTAACACTGCCATAGTGTGCAAACACGCACCAGTAGCCATGATCATTCAACCCCACCACATTGGCATAATGACTGGAGGTGGGACTGAAGATACGGGCCAAGAAAGGTGTAGCCCATGACTTCAACACCTCATTGTGGAGGTCAGGGGAAGAAAGGCAGGTTCCGTCTGCTCCGCAGAAAGCGTTTGTCTAACTTGCTTTTCTTGTTCGTCTAACTTGCTCAGCCTGTTTCTTGGGCCACTTGATGCTTAACTTGGCCACAGAATGAGTAACCACCTCCAACAGCTCCTCATACTAAGGGTGATTGAGGAAGCGAGTCCTCATCGACACCTTCCACATCAACCTCCTCAGAGGAAGACAAGAAAATAGTTAATCCCCCTACCACATTCAAACAAACATACCCATCCCAGAAACCAACCACTGGATCTGGTGGGTGAGGAAAAAGAAAGGGAATTACCTGTCTCCATTCCCTCCACCAGATCCATCTGCGAACCCCACGAGTGCAGCTGCCACTGTGTCCTGACCGAATCGGGGCCGGCACCGCGAGGAACTCCAGTGAAGGCTCCCTCCTTGAAGAGAGCCTTCCAGGAGCGAAGCGGCTCCCTCAAGAGCTGACTTTGCGTGCTTCACTCCCAAGCAGACAACGCACGGAATGTGTGTATCCCCACCCATAATGTAGCGCGGGCAGGGAGGAACACACCTGAAATGCTGTCTGCTCTCGCCCAAATGCTTTGTTTTGGCTGAAGCTTTTGACATAATGGAGCTTATAAATTGGACAAACAACACTAAATAAGACTCTGTCAGACACTGTCTTCACTGCACGTGCTTTTAAGCTTCCTGGTCGCTATGTCACCCCGCCCATGATGTCTCGCCATCCATTGGACTGATTACACATGTGATTCAGAGCGTGGTCACGCTGAACGCGTTCCCATAGCGTTTCGACGCAGCTCAAGTTCCTGAAGGGGAACAAGCAGTTAGTAAATGAATAGAGTGCAAATCTAAAAGGGACAAGTTTTTTTTTTTTATGAATAGAATTAGAATAGAGAGTGCTAGTGTTAGATGGTCAAATAAAGATGGAAGAGATGTGTTTTAGCCAATTCTTGAAGATGGATTCTGATGGATTGAGTTGGGATTCCATGATATTTAACAGTGCATAGGCCCTGTTGTCACAGTTGGTAAACCGTGGTCTCGGGTTTGCACTATGTGGGTGGAGTCTGTGTGTGTCGCTCGTCAGCACTGATTGTTTCATGTGGGCGTCTCCGTTGATTGTTCATCTGCACCAGCTGCTACTCATTACCCAATCCCTACTTATTGCCCTGTCTTTCGTCTTGTGTTTGTCAGAGCGTTGTTTGCAGTCTCCTGCACATTTGCCTGGTTTCTCGTTCCTGTTTTCTCTGTGTGTTCATCTTCGCTGTTCGTCTGACCTCTGGAACCCTGTCCACTCTTCACCACCGGACGCTACTACTCACCACCACGGATCGCTCATCTCAGGCCTGTGCCACGCTCTCCTGCTGCCTCGCCTCACCCCCACTTCCTGGATCACTATCAGACATCGCTACTGCCTTGATCACCGTCAGCCATCGCCTCAACCACCTGTTGTTCTCACCTGGATTCCTCGTCTATCTGACTCCTATAATAAATTCCTGTTTCATTACTTGCACTTGCTTCCTCACTCTTATTTACCGTTATGCCTGTGCAGAAAGAGTTAACATTTTTATTGTCTCCTGGCAGCAGTGTATACAGTAATATGTATTTTTGAGTTACTGATTTGCTCTTTATCATTTATTGAAATGCACTAGGGTGTGCATACATTTTGCAAGGTCATCTATTGTTTTTAATGTAAGCAATCACTGAGTCTGGAGTTGAGGGGAAAAAAAACACATTATATACAATTTGTGTTATGTGCAATGGCAAGGCATTCCACATGTGAAATCAGTAATCCATTCTCCCATATAGTTTGCTGACATCTCTTATTATGTTTTTCAGAGGCAGGACATGATTGAAATTCACTTTATGTTGATGTGTTAACAATTAAAATATAAGTGACATTTCTTTATCATCAAAATATACATACTGTGTTGACATTATTGCCTTTTCAATGGACACAGTTAAAGATGTATTATTATTAAAATAATCGTTTTTAGTATCATTTCTTTCAGCTGACAGTAAATTTCCCTCGGAATCCTCTTTGAGTCTCACACCATTAGTTTTTGGCCATGGGATTGATTGATTGATTGATTGATTATTTATTATGTTTTATATTTATTTATTTTCACTTAAGAAGCTTTTTTTCATACCCAGATTTCAAAACAGATTATTGTGAGTTTACACTTTCAAAAGACCTATTTTGACATGTGTAACATGAAAGCCCTGGGCATATTCCAGCAGGAGGTTTCTAGTGTGTCTGTTGCTGTGAATGATGTTTAAAGTCAATGTCAAACATCTTTTTCCTAACTGACTTTACTACTCACCGTCACAGCCACCCCAATCATCACCCGCACCTGACTCTCATCAAGCACGATCCCAATCACCGGAGTACTGATCACCTGCACCTGCACCCAGTAATCACTCACCATGATAAAGACACTTCGAACTCAGTACTCCAGTGTCTGGTCTATCATTCACTACACATTGAACTGGTGCCCGACCTCTTTCTACTAACCTGTCTTTGCGATGTCCTCAGATATCCTCACAACAATCTCCTGTGAACTACATAAGCTGACTCTCCATCTGATTATCTCCAGAGCTCTGGAAGTTAACCTCTCAACAACCCAACAACACCTTGTCACTGAAACACTTGTAAATAAACTGTTCACTTGCACTAAACCCTCCGTGTCCATAGTGGTTTGTGACAAGACCAGACCAACAAAATTCTACCATATGGATCCCCAGTCACCCGCACCTGTTGATCTGTTGCAGGAACTGGGCAATCTCCTCCGTTCAGCACTCACCGTTTCATCCACTCCACGATCTGTCTCCGCCAGTCCCATGGCGCTGCCTGCGTCATATGTGGGGGAATCAGCTTGATGTGGCGGTTTCATTCTCCAGGTATCGCTGTACATTGAGGCGCAACGGCAGAAATTCTCCACCGGTCATTCCAAGGTAGCCTTCTTAATTTCTCTACTATCTGGGCGCACCCTGCAATGGGCAAAGGCCATATGGGATGCGAACAGTGCCATAAGTAACTCTTTTGAAGCTTTATTGCCCACTTTAAGGAAGTGTTCAGCTCATCAGCGGAAGAAATCTCCACGGTGGATCAACTACTGTGGTTGGGTCAAGGAAAAACAACGACCAGTGAATACACCAATCTGTTTTGAACATTGGCGGCAGCTAGCGGTTGGAACGAAGCAGCGCTTATAAGCACCTATCATCAAGGTCTTAATCCACGGATCCGTGCACAAATGGCGATCTACGAAGATTCCATCGGATTGGAGAACTTTATGCTGAAGGCCAATCATATTTCACAGCACCTAGCCGCCTGCCCAATCGTCGAAACCGCCCACCAGTCTGGTTCTCCCGCTAACAGCCCCCCAGTACCAGAACCCATGCAAGTGGAATCCACACGTCTATCAACTGAAGAACGCAAACGCCGGTTCACAGCAGGACTCTGCCTTTACTGTGCCTCGCCAGATCATGTCATCTGTGCTTGACCAATAAAACCCCCACATCCTTTGGTGAGTACTATCCAACAGAACCCTGTAATTTCCAACCTTACCACCATCCCAGTCCAACTAGTCACCCCAGAATGCACTGTTTCTGTTTCAGCCCTGCTGGACTCGGGCTTCTCGGGCAACTTCATCTCACAACGCCTCTTAAGCCGTCTCCAGTTGCCACTCTGTCGGAGTCTGTTCTGCCATCAACATTGCATCACCGATCTTCCTTGTCCAGTTCTCTGTTCTCCAGGGTGTCAAGTGGCTTCCACCCTGGTCAAGAGCCCTGAGCCTGATGTTGCTCCAATGATCCCACCTGATTATGTGGCATTCCAGGATGTGTTCAGCAAACAGGCAGCCACCCACTTACCACCTCACAGGAACCTGGCTGAACATCGCCACCACATGACGCTGGTCCTCCAGAAGCTCAGACAACACCATCTCTTCCTGAAGCTGGAGAAAAGTGAGTTCCATTACTCCATGGTACAGTTCCTCGGGTACAACATCAGCCCTGAAGGTATCCAGATGGACCAGGGGAAGGTATCCGCCATTAAGGAATGGCCCATTCCACAATCTGTGAAGGAACTCCAGAGGTTCTTAGGATTTGCTAACTTCTATCGATGCTTTATCCAAGACTTCAGTCTTCATACTGCACCATTAACCTCTCTCCTTAGAGGTAAGCCCAAGTCCCTGTCCTGGACTTCCACCGCCCATGAAGCATTCGAAGATCTGAAGAACGCCTTTAGCACGGCTCCCATCCCTCGTCACCCGGATCCTGAGTCACCGTTTGTGGTAGAAGTGGACGCCTCCACCACTGGCATACTGCCAAGACGATCAGCACAACTGGAACCGTTTCCTTCCCTGGGCCGAGTATGCACAGAACTCCCTCCAACAAGGTACCACTGGCCTCACACTCTTCCAGTGCATGCTCTGTTACCAACACCCTCCCCACTAAATTACACCAGAACCATCGGACGTTCCAGCTGTGGACTACTGGTTCCGAGAGAGTGTGGGACTCAGCCCACATCCACCTCCAGTGCGCCATATGGAGACACAAGGCCTTTGCTGATGTTCGACGGGCCGCCACTCCAGTTTACCAGCCAGGGGATAAGGTCTGGTTGTCAACATCACTCCTAAAACCCTTCTCTCCCTCCACTACAGATGCCCCGGAACCTCAGGAACCCCCTCCTCCGGAAATCCTAGAACAACCATCCATCTACCAGGTGAAGGAAATCCTGAACTTGCGGCGACGGGGTGCCCGGCTGGAATACCTGGTGGACTGGGAGGGGTACAGACCAGAGGGACATTCCTGGGTGGCCAGGGACGACATTCTAGACCCCATGCTACTTGAAGAGTTCCATCGACAACCTCCTGATCGTCCTGCACCCAGAGGCCGTGGTCGCCCTCGTCGTCGCGTTTAGGGTGTCAGGAGCCGCCCCTGGAGGAGGGGGTAATGTCAGGAACTCACTGTCACAGCCACCCCAATCATCACCCGCACCTCTCATCGAGCACAATCCCAATCAACGGAGAACTGATCACCTGCACCTGCACCCAGTAATCACTCACCAGGATAAAGACACCTCCAACTCAGTAATCCGGTGTCCGGTCTACCATTCACAACCCTGAACTGGTGCCCAACTGCTCACTACTAACCTGTCTTTCCTATGTCCTCAGATATCCCAACAACGATCTCCTGTGAACTACATAAGCTGACTCTCCATCTGACTATCTCCAGAGCTCTGGAAGTTAACCTCTCAACAACACCTGGTCACTGAAACACTTGTAAATAAACTGTTCATTTGGACTAAACTCTCCGTCTCCATAGTGGTTCGTGACACTGCTGCAGTCAGGAAAAATGAAAGGAAAAAAATAATAAATAAAAGAAAACCACTGTAGTTAAAATATTTAAAATTTACAGATGAAAGTTCAGTACTTAAGTTATGTGCGTTTCTTAGAACGAATTCAAGCAGGATAAATGTCAAGCCTATGAGCCTGTGCTTATATTTTCTCTAAGTTACACAGTATTACACCATATTTTAGATTTGAAACATTTAGGTGTGCAGTATTTATAATGTGAATTATGTGTTATATTATCCTAAAGAAATGGTGGTTTACTTTGCATCGGAGCATTAAAAATGGGTAGCCTATTTTAGTGAGCTAGGCTACATGGATTTTTATGCAAAATGTCAATATTCTCACATATTAGGCCTATGTTTGTCACAAATACATTTTTCATTTATATTTTAAAATGCCTTTAATAAAACAGCATGCATTTTTGTCACTCACATACTTTGTTATTCGTTACCTGTCCTTTATTTTGACATCTTCTTGGGAAAAAGATACCTGTCTGTACACTGATTAAGAAATTGTTGTGTGCTTTATAAATAATTTCCTTTATTTTAGTTAAACTTGAGGCACTGTATAATTTCGTTCCCATTATTTAGGCCTAATTAAAACAAGAAACGAATAAATTAAACCTGCACTATTTAGCTAAATCATTGAAACTCTAAAGAATGGACGGATTAATAAAACGTCCTCATGATTAAACTCAAGTTCTCTCATTATAATCAACAAAGTGCACAATGTAAAAAAGAGCTTCATTAATTGACAACTTTAGTGATTTTACAGGGAGACTTCTTTACTTGCTTTCATACAATTTAAGTTAAAAAAAATTTTAATAAAATGCAGCCGCATTTAAATGCAGGTGTGTATTATATTCCTTAAAATATCAGAGTGCAAGATTTGCGGGTTGCGCATGATGCTGAGTGTGGCGTGCAGCATTTATTCTTATTTGTCTACATATTTTATCTTCATTATAAATCTTGTTTTTTTTTTTTAGATAATTGTAAAAAAAAAAAAAAATGATTTACTTTATAATGCATATGCCAAATGTGAAACTGCCATCTTATTCGCAGTCTGTAGCATTTTATAATTATCTGTACAATAATATTTAACGTAACCTGCTTTATATCTTTATTATTTAATGCAAAAGAGATTTATTAAAACAAGTTTATAAGAGGCATGCATCCGTTTAATCTTGATCAAGAACAACTAATGATCAACGAACTGGAGCGGCATCGGCCGTTAGATCATTTTAAAACATCAAATAGCCTTCAATTTATATGTTTTAACTGCATCTGTCTTGGTTGTAGACTTGTGAAGATTTATTTTTAATGCAGATCCCATACTGTAACCTAAATTTAAATGTGCTCTATTATTATTCATATTCGTGTGTTGTGTACAAAAATTATTAATGCGCATGCATGACAGGGAGGCGCCCTCTCGATCACTTGAATTTTTTTCCTGAAAATGAAATAACTTAAAATTGGGGTGTCTTAATGCATAATACTTAATGCTTGTGCTTGAGCACAGAATATATTAAGGCTCATTATGGATTATAGATGTTAATTTAATACAAACATTCGATTAGTTGAATAATGACTTAAATGAACGACTACAAGTAACTAGAAAAATCTTGCGTGGGGGCCAGACCTATGTATTAAATACCCTCTAGACATCTCTGTTAAAGTTTTTAAAGCATTTTATAGGCATTTGCATAAATTCTGCTTTCAGAACGGTCCGTAATGGAGAGATGCCCTAACATTGATTTTTCCTCTGAAACACAAAAATTAAAATTGAAATAAAATTGATATTTTATGTTTTGAGAATGGCCAACCCTTCTTCATTCTGCAAATATTGTTGCTTCTGGTTTGTACATTGTAAATCACAGAAAGTCTACAAAATATATTTTCTCCCCAAAATTCTGGTCTTTTTTGTCATGCCCGTAAAGCATGTGTATTTCCCAAATCTAAAATAGCCTATAAAACACGTTCATAGACGGATAGTTTTCTGATGTCTGGACTCTGTTTGGGATTATTTGAACTTGTCTGGTGTCTTTTTATTAATTCATCAATGGTTTGGGCGAAACATTAGCAAGTAATTTATGCTCTGTAGGCCACCTGGGCAACAAACGTCCAGGACAGATAGATGAGAAAAAAAGAGTGGAAGAGACATTTGTCAGTCAGTCAGCCTCAATAAAACCATTGATTAAAATACAAGATTCTGCAGCTGAATCATTAAATGTCACTGAAGGAACAGACAGGTCCCCAGCGGAAAAAACAAAAAGGGCTGTAAATGACTGATTCAACTTTCTGAACTCAGAAAAAAAAAAAAAAAAAAAAAAAAAAAAAAAAGAAGGAAAAAAAAAAAGAGTTCAGGGCTAGGGCTAAAGTGAGTTATCGGGTGTTAAGGCAGATCCTCAGCTGTCACTTTGGGGTTCTTTGTTATTCTTCAAGGGTGTCCTTTTTTGGCAGGCTTGACTGTGGACTGATGGAGGCTTTTTTTGTGTGTGTGTGTGTGTGTGTATGTGTGTGTGTGTGTGTGTATGTGTGTGTGTGTGTGTGTGTGTGTGTGTGTGTAATAAAGCCTTATGACAGCTTAACAACCCTCCAGCTGAGATAAATTTAAACAACTCTGAAGTCTGATCCTCTGAAATGTCTTTTGATCAGATGTTATTGCATTTGAACAAAACTCTTTTGTGACAACAATCACATGGCAGAGCACAACAAACCCACAAGTGATATGTTTAAAGTTCTGACTTAAAACAGTCTCTTTTCAAGGTCAGATCTTTGAGGTTAACATTGTGTACCATTAATTATTGTTTTAACCAATCTGACTTCGAAATCAAAAAAAAAAAAAAAAAAACCATCTAGAAATAAGCTGTCAAATGAAATGACAGAATAGTTTGAATAATAAACAAAACATAAACATACCAACATTGCACATGATAAATGACAATTTCAGCTTCCTGCTTCGAAATCATTACCCGATGCTTACAGCTGCCCGGCGGAGAAGCTCTCATTGTGACCCTCAGATCTCCCAGAACTTTGTCATGTGGTCAACTGATCGTGACAGGTAAACCGAGACAGGTAAAGACAGAGGGTGCCGCTTCACTCCCTGCGAGGAGAGAGGCGAGATCGCAGCGAAGCCATGCTCATACGCTCGCAATGAATGCATGAGTCATTCACAGCTTCAGTGTGTTGGATGCCCAGACACTGAAGACAATTATCGTGTATGTCGACAAAGGACAGGTAAAGACTGCAATCAAGAGAACACGGACGCAATGGCATCTTTAAAAACATGCAAACCAACTGTGATTTGCTCTTTTAGAGAAACTGTTCTTTCAGTTGAAGTGCCCAGGGGAATCGCTGATGACAGGGACACCGCTGTTTGCACCGTAACGCCAACCAGGAACAGCTTTTTCCAGTCAGGTGTGTAAAGGGCTTTTTGCAGATTAAGCACTATCATCCACTCGGCTCCGAAGCAAAAATCTGAAGAATGGATGCACCTGTCGTCTATTCATACTTGTATGCAAACAGAGTGGATCAGGTATGCAAAATCCACCAAATTTCATTGGTGTTATCTCTTAAAGTCAGAGAGGATTGGGGCTGCCAAGTGAACCCCCTATGTCATCATGACATAACTCATAGGCCTCGTCTACATTGCAGGTCTTGATGCCCAATTCTGATTTGTTGCCTATATTTTGGCTGTCCGTTTACACGTTCTTTCAATTGTGACCCATATCCGAATCATGTGTTTACACTTGCCATACCATCTGAGATATTGCGCATTCGTTGTTGTCATTTACCGCCTCCACATGTGCTTCCTCATGAGAATAATGTGACTTGTGCTGACAAAACGAGTCACAATGAGCAATTTAAAAAAAATAAAATACAAATAAAATGGGGGAAAAATTAAATTCTCCTTCAAAATGATTTATGATTTGTTGGATTCGGACAAAAAAATGACTGAGTCACACCCATTTGAAGTCGATAGTGAAGTCCACGGTCTTTTCTTATTAATAATTTCTATATTAATAATCACAATACAGCTATTTTTTTTTTTTATCTTTACTATTATAAATAAGAACAGATGTAAAAAAAAAAAAACCAATAACAAATGGCCTAGAAAGGGACAAATAATGCATTAACTGTACGGAAAACAATCAAATGTAGAAATAACAAGTGTGTTCATTTCAAATAAATCGATCATTAAAACTACAAAAGCAGTTCATTGAAGTGCAGCGAGTGATTCCCTCTTTTATTTTATTGTCAGATTAACATTATGATAATGATACAGACGTCCCATAGGCTACTGTAATGCATGGATCTAATATAATGTTATACATCAGATGTTTTCCCCCAACAGTTCCCTAAGCGTTCACTTAAGACAGAGCAGATTATGTGTATTTATCGGGAGCACACACCGTTAGAAGCGCCGTTATATGCACGCACTTCGGATTACAGTCAGCGCAAGAAGCGAGCGGAGAAAATGTACAAATAAAGATTTTTTTTTTTTGCCTGTCGCTCTAAAAAGCGTGTGCGAATTTATTCTCATTTTGCCAGCACGGGTCACATATGACGTCGTTAAACCGCAGAGAAGTACCAACTTGTTGCAGTTTTAATGACGTACAGAATGCAATGCCTCAGGAAATCCGATCTGCCTGTTTACATGACAGTCGCATTGGCACATATCTGATTTAGATCCGATTTATTTCCACATATGAATGAGGCCTGAAACCGATCTTGAAATATCCGAGTGCATGCGATTTTTTTTTTTTTTTTTTTTTTTTTTTTTTTTATTTACACTGTCATAGAACAGATCCGATCTGTGTCACATATGAGCAAAAAATCGGATTTGGGTCACATTTAACTGACCGAGATATAGGGAACTGCAGTTGTTAAGCCCATTCTGAAAAATAACAATCTTGATAACGCCATACTGAGCAATTAATATCAATTCTTCCCGAGTTAAGTGGTTAGGATGGGAATTTTTAATGTCATCAATTGTGCGGGCTATAAAAGCCATTGCCGAATGCACCTAGGCAGAGCATCGACAGAGGAGGAGTTATGATGGCGGAGTGAGCGGTAGCGTTTTTGCAGGCTCCGTTATTAAAGTCTTGAAATCGTCCTAAACATTTAATCTCCGACAGAAAAAATCCCAGCAACTTCACGTAAGAACTGCACGAATAACATCTCAGCCCCACGGAGTTCTATTTTTCGAAGCTGACTACCTTTACTCGGTTTTTCTTTTTCTTGTTCTGCAACGTGAATGACATGGCTAATGCTAGCAAAGTGGCTAAAGCTCAACTGCTAACAGACCACGACTATAACCTGACGGCCCTGCGCGAGGCATGTGAGGAAGAAGAAATAGAGGCAATGGAGGAAGAAAATCGGAAAATGTCTCATGACCACACACCTTTGCCTAGCCCAAATCCCAAGAAAATGAAACCAAAGAATCAAGATGTGGGAAAACAGCCGGGTGAGATAACAAATGAAACCATCTAAGATGCAATTCAAACTTTGATAAAGAGATTTGATGAACAAGATGACAGATTGAAAGCTTTTGAAAGTCGAATGGAAGCTAATACACAAGCAGTGAGAGAAAATAGGGAAGAAATAAGCAAAGTGAAGGAAGAAATGTTGCTGTTGAAAAAAGAAAATGCGTCACTGAAGCAGATCTGTCTGGAGCAAGCCAGGTATAAGAGAAGGTGGGATCTTAGACTGATGGGCCTTCCTGAAAAAGACAAAGAGGATACAAGAGAGACTGTGATCGGCATCCTTACAAGAGTGATCCCGGTGTCAGTGGAGAAACTCCGTGAGTCAGTTGACACAGTGCACAGCTTGGGAAAGAAGAACGATGCAGCTACCAACAAGATGCCCAGGCCTATAATCATCCAGTTTGCCTTGAGAACTGTCCGTGATGAAGTATGGAGAAGATCAAGAGAGGCAAGAGTGTGCAGAGAGATGAACATTCAGTTCAAGGAGGACTTCTCAAAAGAAGATCACGAGGCTCGTGCAAAGCTTTGGCCTAAGGTGCAAGAAGCCAGAAGAAACGGAAAAAAGGCCTCCCTAAGAGAAGGATATGCTCTCATTGATGGACACAGAGTTGACCCCTAAGTACTGTGTAGTAAGCAAACACTCAGACACTTTCTGCTTATTCAGAGCAAAAATTCAGTAACATGGTAAGATGTATTTAAGTTTTACAGAAAGAAACTCTCAGGTATTTTATTTAAACATATTCTGTTAGTATGAATCTTACCAGGTGAAAGTTTAATTGATTTAACTGCTAAAAGGGGTTGAAGGACTTCAGTTACGAGTTGATGTTTTTTCTATATTTTTGATATGTTACTCAGGACAACATGATCATTCCTGCAAAAAAAACAAAGTTAAGCGCATTTAGAACAACCATACTTTCTTTTATATCAGTGAATGTTAGGGGACTGAATAACATTACAAAGCGTAAAGCCATTTTTTTGTTTTGTAAGGATCAGAAATCGCAATGCATCTTTTTACAGGAGACTCATTCTGTTATGGACAATGAAAAATTTTGGAAAATTCAATGGGGGGATTACGCCTTCTTTGCACATGGAACATCACATTCAGCAGGAGTCATGATACTATTTAATAGATTTCCAGGTAACATAATGGATCATAAAAAAGATACTGAAGGCCACTGGTTAATGGTGGTTGTGGAGACAAATGACAAACGTTATATTTTGATATGCGTTTATGGCTTTAACAACCAAGCAATCAATGTGAAGTTGTATGAAAAATTAAGCCAACTTATAATTGAATGGAAAACAACATATGATTCAGATAAAGTGATATTGGGAGGAGAACATAATATAGCCCCTGATTCATGGCTAGACCGAATACCTCATAGGAATTCTCAACCTGTATATAGCGACACTATACTGTCTTTATGTACAACAACATATATAATTGATTATTGGAGAGCATTAAATCCGACATCAGTTCAGTTTACATGGTATAACTCTGCAGGAAACGGTCAATGTTCAAGATTAGATTACTGGCTGATTTCATGCGAGTTATGTAGTGATGTTTCAGATTGTAAAATATCAGCCTCTCCGCTTACAGACCATTGCATGAATAGTCTAAACCTATTAACATCCAAGCAATTAAATTCTCCAAATATCTGGAAGTTAAATAATGATTTCTTAAAAAATGCTGAATTTTGTGAACAGGTGAAGTCTCTTATCCCAGAGGTTGAAAAGCTAGACATGAGTGATATCAGTAAATGGGAATGGTTTAAGTTCAAAACCAGACAAATAGCAGTTGAAACAGGTAAAAAACTGTCATGTATAAGGAAATGGAAGCAAAAGGATCTAATTGAAAAAATCAATCAACTAACAAGTAATGTACAATTATCCTTAGACAACATTACTGAATTAAAGTTATTGCAGTCCCAATTAGATGACATGTACACAACAAAGGCAAATGGAGCTTATGTTCGATCAAGAGCTAGATGGATTGAAAAGGGTGAAAAAAGTTCAACTTATTTCTTCAGACTTGAAAAAACAAAGTAAGAAAAAAAAATAAACTTATGATAAATGGTATAACAATGGAAGATCAGAAATTAGTCCAAGATGAAATTAGTCTATTTTATGGTAACATATATAAATCAAAATTTAACAAATCAGATTGTGACTTTTTATTTGAAAAAATCGATGAAAACATTAAAAAATTGGATGTGGAAGACAAACACATACTCAAAGAAGAATTAACTATAATAGAAATTGAAACTGCATTAAAACAAATGAAAAACGGTAAATCCCCAGGAATAGATGGGTTAACATCTGAATTCCTAAAACATTTTTGGGCAGATATTAAAAAGTAACTATATAAAGCTTTTTTGGAATGTATTAAGGAAGGATGTTTGTCCCCTACAATGAAAACAGGATTGATAACCTTATTACCAAAACCTCAAAAAGATTTGTTGATGCTAGACAACTGGAGACCAATAACCTTATTATGTAGTGATTATAAACTTCTTGCTTTAGTGTATGCAAATCGCTTAAAGCATGTAATTGGAAAACTTATCGAAGAGTATCAATCAGCTTTTATAAAGGCAAGATATATTCATAATCATATTCGACTGATTCTAGATATGATGGACTACCAATCATTCATTCAATCAGTCTTGTTTTATTCATAGATTTTTTCAAAGCTTTCGACACTGTGGAACAAGATTTCATGTTTACGGTGCTCAAAAAATTCGGATTTGGAGAAGGGTTCTGCAAAATCATAAAAATGTTTTATAATGATATTTATAGTTACATTTCCCTCAACCCTGGAATGACACCCAAAATTAAGATTTCGCGTGGTATTAAACAAGGTTTTTCCAAAGCTTCAGGATTATGTCTAAACCTGAAAAAATGTGAAATACTATGTCTTCATCCATGTGCTGAGACAAATATAGACTCCATACCTGTCAAAACTGAACTAAAATACCTAGGATTAATAATGTCTAAAGATAGAAATAAGAGAGAACAACTAAACATTGAAGGGAAAATAGATAGTATGAAACAATCTCTTAATCATTGGCTCATGAGAGATCTCTCTATTCTTGGTAGAATCTTACTAACAAAAGCAGAAGGTTTATCAAAATTAGTATATCCTTGCCAATCTCTTTATGCCCCCCCCCCCCCCCCCCCAAATGATTAAAAAGGTAAATTCAATCATTTTCAATTTCATATGGAAAAATAAGACACACTACCTTAAAAAGTCTGTGATGGTTAAAGACTATAAACATGGTGGGCTGAAAGCTGCTGACTTTGAATCCATGATAGGTGTATTAAAATTAAACTGGGTTAAAGCTTATTTGACACAATCAAATTCCATATGGTTCCACATACCAAAATATATTTTCCAAAATGTTGGTGGATTAGAATTTTTGTTAAGGTGTGACTTTGAAATAACTAAACTTCCAATCAAACTGTCTGACTTCCATAAACAAATACTGCTTTACTGGAAAATGATGTTTAATTTGAAATGCTCTTATAGAGAATTTAACCAAATCAGTAGAGCTATTCCACTTCCCTTAAAATTCATGATTAAAAATATCCTCACAAATTCAAATGTGACTGTTAAACTTCCTGAATTAAAAATTGGTGAATTGAAATTTGGAGAAGGAAAATGTAATAACAAAATACTTGGAAGTGTGTTTAAAGAAAAACTATTCTACGATATCAAAAAGCCAATGAAAATAAAGATAACAGATAATCAAGTTACATTAACAAAGACTAGTTGTAGCTATCTTAAATGGCCACATTCACCCAAGGTAAAAGAAATTCAGTTCAAATTAATAAATAATATTTATCCTGCTGCTGAAACCCTAAGGAAAAGGTTCAATTTTGAAGTTAATCCGTGTGTTTTTTGTGTGACAGAACACAAAACAATTGAACACCTTTTTCTCTCTTGTTCAGTCACAATGGGGTTTTGGAAGGATGTTAAATATTGGGATCAATAACTCTTTGTTTAACAAATTTCAAGTGATGATATATATGGATGGTATGTCAAAAAAGGTATCTAAAATGGTGAACATTATTTTCATTATGGGAAAGTATCATATACACAAAAATAAGTGGAATAACAGCAAGCCCAACATAAACTGTTTTAAGAACGAAATTAAAAATTATATAGCATCTCTAAAGGTGTTATCGGAAGAAAACCAGTCCATAAACGAGTTATATGAAACAATGTCAGAGTCTCTTGCTCTTTGAGTTTTACAGTCCTATGTTCTTAAACACGCTTGTGAAGCACTTATGTTGTTTTGTCAGCCCCTGTAATTATTTTTTATTTTATTTTTTATTTTTATTTTTTATTTTTCTTACTTGATATGATGTGAGTTTGTACTGTTTTAAATGCGAGCACATGTTTATTTAATTTTTTCCTCAAACGAGTTCTTGATGTAAATTTAAGTTCACGTTTATATGACATATTGTAAATTTGAAAAAAATTAATAAAAAAAAAAAAAAAAAAAAAAAAAACAAAAAAAACCTAGGCAGAGCATCATTTTCCGGATGTGGTGTGGTTTCCGCTGTTGCGATCGAACGTGACTCTGTGCGGCGGCGGGATATAATCGTGGTTTTGTAAGTCTTTAGTATTGATTTCTTGTGTATTGTAATTTCATTTCCATATTAATGTGAAACTGGGTTATTTGAATTTAAGCCGATTTGATTTTTCCTTCTTTGTCTCAGTTTAAATTGAGTGCGGTTTTTGTTAATTGATTTTATTTTTTTTATTATTTTGGTTGATATTATTGTGAAACAATTGTTTGTACATTTTGTTGTAGTTCATTGTGAGTTAAAGTATTGTTTAAGCTTTTCTTTACAGTTGTGTAATTGGTACAATATGTTGTATTAACGTGTGTGTGTGTGTGTGTGTATTGAGTTATTTTTGTCTAGGAGCTGCAGGCCTTCTTGACCAGGGCGACCATTCCTCTGTAGATGGTGGTGGTGCTTCATTGTGTGCTGTGGTTTGTGGCGTGCACTGGGGTTCTTTAATTGGTATGTGAGTGTGCTGTGCAGATTGTGAGATCCCTTATTATTTGAGTATCTTCCCTGTTTGGCCGCAGCTCCATGACAGTTGCAGTTGAAAGTTACTGATGTAAGTTCATATTAGAGTTGATGTGTGAGGTTGTCTAATTTATGCTTTTATGTCATTAAAATAAAACTTTTGTATTTGACTGATACCTGTGTCTCCACGTTTTGCTTGCCTCTGGGTTGCCTTTCAGTTGGATTATTTGGGTGAAATTCCCAAGGTGGCGTAGTCAGGCATTATTCCTTAATTTGATCATCTCAAATCTATCTGCTAAATTTACCTGGGCCACATTGGGCCTCGGTTACACTTTTATAGGCAAGATTATTGAAAATGTAGTTTTTAATCAGCTGAACAAATACGTAAACTCAAATGGATACCTGGACAATTTTATAATTTCAATTTCTGGTTTCCGACCGCATCACAGCACAGAGACAGTGCTCAATAAGATAATAAATTATATTTGCTTAAATTCTGATTCTGGCAAACTATCAGTGCTGGTACAACTAGATCTCAGTGCTGTGTTTGACACTGTCGATCATAACATACTACTAAAGAGACTGGAAAACTTGATTGGGCTTTCTCCCACATAGCAAACGGACTTGGCCCAAATGTGGCCTCAAGCTGGCACTGCTGGCCTCCTATCGGCAATGGCATGTACCCTTTCAGCCAGAGCTGGGCCACGTGTGGCAATGACGGCAGGGCGGTGATCCAGCAAACAATATTAGGGCCAATTGTTGGTGGGAGGAGTGTGGCCCAGATCAGTCAGGTGATATGTGGCCCAAATCAGGCTATGATCTGGCAGCATATTATGTGACCCATGATAAACAAGATAAATACAATTTTGCATGATAATGGTTAAATGATCACATACATTTTTAACGAAGTGTAGTATTGTTAATATGTAGTCTTTGAAATGGCAAGTCAAAACAGAATGAAACATTATCATTTCAAAATTAAGCAAATTAGTCAAGTGCATTAAACTGCACTTAATTAAAATTTTATTAAATTTTATATTATTATTCTTGGTACAAATAATCTTAGAATCCTTACATGAAAAGAGAGAGAGAGAGAGCAAGAGAGAGAGAGAGTGAGAGAGAGATAATTTAACCATCATGTAATAATTATTTGGTTTACCATGAGGCACATCATTATTATTAGTATGCTGTCATGCACAAGCATTAAATAAAATGATCATGAAAGTATTTTATTTTTTATTTAAATCCTCTGTATCCATGTGATGCTTGGTGTGAGGAACAGAACAGATCCAAATTCAAACCCGCATTCATCGGCGATATGTATCTCCTTCCTCTGTAGCTATAGTAACAATTGAAAAATGTGCCGTTAATAAGTTTTACAAACAAGTTTTACGGCAGCGATATCAAACGCTCATTGGCTCTCGCCTTTTTCGTCATAGATTGCGACATGCCGTGTTTCCGGTGATGTGTGTTTTGAAAACGCGCGCCTTGACGGAGTGGATCGGGATAGTATTTTCAGCGTTTAACAACTTAAATTATTCCCTGCTCCTAGCACTACTATTATATTCTGCCAGAGAGGACTACAACTGCAATGTATCGTCAATTGGACTACTTGTGGTACTGCTCTTTGACACACCTGTAATAAATTATTATGATTAAGTTACATGTGTCTATCTGTTACGTTTCTCTTATACACAAATCCGCCACAAACTCTATGGGCGCCGCCATCTTGCCTGCCGCCATTACTGCGTGCCTGCGAAGTGTGACGGTGTGACACTTGCCAGTGCCCTCTATGACATTTCAATGAAAGCGGATCCTGCTCATTAAAGAAAATGTCTGGTGAAAGGGAAAATTGGGTAGATGATGTCAGGCAGTGGCCAAAACTTTCTGATAAAGGTAATTTATTGACAACATAATGTAATAATGTATAAATATGTAATGTATTGTAATTAAGAAGTGTATTAATTGATGACAACAATAAAACCGAACGCTGCCATTACTAGCTGTGTTGTTAATATGTTCACAAGCTTCACAAGTTTCAAATAACTATTAGGCCATCCTTAAAAATATTCTTGTTTGCCATAACTTACCGACCCTGTCAATTTAGGACCGACCCAATTAATTATTTTTTTTCCCTTTTAGTCCGACCGACTAAGACCCACGGATTTTTTTTTACTGTTCAAACAACTAATACAAATGCAATAAAATGTGAGACACATGCAATTGACGCTTTTCACACGCTCTCACGCCACACATCCATTTTCTCACGCACAGAAAAATCGCGACGCAAAGAGGACACGGAGACCGACAGACTAGACAGAGCAGGTTACTTATGATAGAAAGAAAATCTCAGCTCTCAGATTCTGTCAATTTTATTACGAAATTCAAACAATAAATACCGTTTTGGTGCTTGTACATGTGACGCGACAGATCCCTAGCGGCACATGAACTGATCATCTCTAGCTAATAGTAAAGAACTCTGTGTAATCCGTATGGCCGTAAACATGGGCAGTCAATGTGCAACACAGGTTTTATTTTTAACGGTTTTATTCCAGGCCTGTAGTTTTGTGCTGTTGTTAAAACAGCCAACCACACAACACGCTCTTCCCGGCATCACTGGACAGCATACGTATTAAAAAAACTAAATAAAAATAACTTTTCGTACAGCTAACATCTGCTACAGCCGCCTACGGGACGAACGCTACTTCAGCTACTTCCTAAGCAGCAAGGCACTCAGTAATGGCGGCGCTGCTTTACTTCCGTGTTTCGCCAGATTTGTCTATAGAATGCATTCTTTATATACTCACTCTTTATTGGTTGATTTGTTCTTTATAAAAATAAATAGAAAAATCAATGCAAAAGGTTTTTTTTTAATTTTTTTTTTTTAATTGCACAGTTACATGATGTGTGAGTTTTAAGTCTGATTTTCTATTCAGTTTAATGTACTTTATTGGAATAGTTTGTGTGTACATGAATGTACAGATGTGGGCCTGATCTGGGCCAACACTATGTTGCTGTCTGGTTTACCAAAGCATGTCACAAAATGAATAATTGTGATTATAGTAATATACAAGGCAATAATCTGAAATAATAAGATTCTGTATACCCAGACACCAATATAGTGTTGGTCCAGATCCCGCCCACATCTGGCCCGCATGAAATCCAACAAACTGCTTGCTGTCTGTGTTGGGTCTGGGCTATATAAGGCTCAGGTGTGGCTCAGATTTGGAGATTCTGGTTTACTTAAGGCTGAGAATTGGCACCAATAATAAAACCTGTTTTGGCCCAGTTCAGGGGACAGTTCAGGGTGATTAACTGGCTGAGATTCGGCCCTGTTATGGCCCATGTGTGGCCCTTGTCTGTAATCCAGTTCTGGGCCACTTCAGGGCCGTCATTCTTTGCGGCACTTGGACCGAGGGAAAAGTGATTGTGTGGCCCGGATCTGGGACAGAAGACATTTGCTATGTGGGCTGGGATGGTTCTCAACTGGTTCTGGTCTAACTTAGAAGGGAGAGGCTATTATGTGAGTAAAGGAGCGCATAAACAGCTAAAAATCTCATCAAGAATCTTGGTGTGATGCTGGAGACAGACCTTAGTTTCAGTAGTCATGTCAAAGCAGTAACTATGCATACTATCATCTCAAAAGAAGACCATTAAACAGCTGCAGCTCATCCAGAGCGCTGCTGCCAGGATTCTGACTAGAACCAGAAAATATGAGAATATCACACCAGTCCTCAGGTCCTCACACCGGCTTCCAGCTATATTTAGGATTGATTTTAAGTACTTTTACTTGTTTATAAATCACTCAATGGCCTAAGATCTAAATACATTGCAGATATGCTCACTGAATATAAACCTTAAAGACCACTCAGATCATTAGGAACGAGTCAGTTAGAAATACCAAGGGTTAACACAAAACAAGGGGAGTCTATTTAGCTATTTTGCGCCAGCAATTGGAACCAGCTTCAAGAAGAGATCAGATGTGCTAAAACATTTACACATTTAAATCTAGACTCAAAATTCATCTGTTTAGCTGTGCATGTATTGAGTGAGCACTGTGCAATATCTGAACTGATTGCACTGCAATTTATTGTTGTGATTTTATTTTTATGATTATTTTACTTTATTTTATGTAAAGCACTTTGAATTACCATTGTTTATGAAATGTGCTATATAAATAAACTTACCTTGCCTTAATAGACCTTGAGAGTATGTGCAGAAAAATCTACAAACCCAAGAGTGCAAAGCTTGTCGCATTATACCCAAAAAGACTCCCAGAGGTACTTCAGAATGAGCTTTATTGCCAGGTATGTTTACACATAATGAGGAATTTGTTTTCATGACAGAAGCTACTACAGTGCAACAGATTGACAGTGACGGAACAAAAACAGATAATAAAAGAATAAAAAACGAACTAATTAAATAAGGAATAACAATATACAAATTGACAATTGTATGTGCAACTATATTACAATAGACAGTTTTGTATGTACAGGTATATTATGTGCAAATTTAAAATGTAGACTATGTATGTTAGATAAAGTGTATGAGTGTATAAATAGTGTTGTGTGTTCCACAGTTATTGTCAAGTGTTCATGAGATGGATTGCCTGAGGGAAGAAACTGTTCCTGTGTCTTGTCGTTCTGGTGCTCAGAGTTCTGTAGCGTTGACCAAATGGCAACAGTTCAAAGAGGGAGTCTGCTGGATGTGAGGGGTCCAGAGTGATTTTAGCAAGCACTTTTGCTCACCCTGGATGAGTACAGTTCTTGGAGAGAAGGGAGAGTTGTACCAGTGATTAGCTCAGCAGTCCAGACTATACTCTGTAGTCTTCTTAGGTCAGATTTGGTAGCTGAGCTGAACCAGACAGTTATAGAAGTGCAGAGGAAGGATTCAATGATGGCGGAGTAGAACTATTTCAACAGCTCCTGTGGCAGGTTGAACTTCCTCAGCTGGCGAAGGAAGTACAACCTCTGCTGGGCCTTTTTCACAGTCAATGTCAATGTTTGTGTCCCACTTTAGGTCCTGAGAGGTTGTGGTGCCCAGGAACCTGAATGACTCCACTGCAGTCACAGTGCCGTCTATGATGGTGAGAGGGGAGAGTGCAAGGGGGGGGGGGGGGTTCTCCTGAAGTCCACAATCATCTCCACTGTTTTGAGCATGTTGATCTACAGGTTGTTGAGACTGTACCAGACAACCAGCTCTTTAACCTCCTGTCTGTAAGCAGACTCATCGCCGCCCTGAATGAGGCCGATGAGTGTGGTGTTGTCTGCAAACTACAGGAGCTTGACAGAGGGGTCTTAAGATGTGCAGTCGTTGGTGTAGAGCAGGGATAGGCAACTTCGGTTCTGGAGGGCCACTGTCCTGCAGAGTTTAGCTCCAACCCTAATTAAACACACCTGAACAAGGCAATCAGTGTTTTCGGGATTACTAGATAGATATAGGCAGGTGAGTTTTTATGAGGGCTGAAGCTAAACTCTGCAGGATAGTGGCCCTCCAGGACTGGGGTTGCCTATTCCTGGTGTAGAGAGAGAAGAGCAGTGGAGAGAGAACAACCCTGAGGAGCTCCAGTGCTGATTATACGGGTGCTGTATGTTAGTTTTCCCAGCCTCACTAGCTGCTGCCTGTTTGTCAGGAAGCTGTTGATCCACTTACAGATGGAGTTAGTTTGGGCAGGAGGAGGTTTGGAATGATAGTGTTGAAAGCCGAAATCCACAAACAGGATCCTCACATAAGTCCCTAGTCTGTCTAGATGTTGCAGAACATATTGCAGTCCCATGTTGAATGCATCGTCCACAGACCTGTTTGCTCTGTAGGCAAACTGAAGAGGCTCCAGCAAGGGTCCAGTAATGTCCTTCAGGTGGGCCAGCACCAGTTTTTCAAATGACTTCATCACCACAGACATTAGAGCCACAGGCCTGTAGTCATTTAGTCCTGTAATTTTGGATTTTTTTGGGATGGGGATGATGGTGGAGCATTTGAAGCATGAAGGGACTTCGCATAGCTCAAGTGATCTGTTGAAGATCTGTTTGAAGATGGGGCCAGCTGGTCAGCACAGGTTTTCAGACAGGCTGGTGTAACACAATCTAGGCCTGGTGCTTTTTTCCTTTTCTGCTTCCAGAAGACCTGGCGCACCTTGTCTTCACTGATTTGAGGTGCAGGTGTGGGGGAGAGGGGGGTTGCAGGAGGTGTGAATGGTTGTGTGGAGAGGTGTTTGGTTGGTGTGGGATGTTTTTTCAAACCTGCAGTAAAACTCATTCAGATCGTCTGCCAGTTGTTGATTCTCCACAGTGCTGTGGGATGGTGTCTGTAGTTGGTGATCTCTTTCAGAAACTGATGCTGAGTCGCTGGAAGTGAACTGAGTCCTTAGTTTTCAGAATAATTCCTCTTTGCCACTCTGATCTTCTTTTCCGGTGTGTATTTGGCCTGTTTATACAAGAAATTGTCCCCCTTCCTGTAAGCATCTTCTTTGGCCTGACGGAGCTGTCTGAGTTTTGCAGTGAACCAAGTCGTTGTTGTAAGTTAGATGAGTCCTGGTAGAAATGCACATATCCTCACGGAAACTGATATAAGATGTCACAGTCTCTGTGAGCTCGTCCAGATCAATGGCAGCAGCTTCAAAAACACTTCAATCAGTGAGGTCGAAACAAGCTTTTAAATCCTGCTCTGCTTCATTAGTCCATCTTTTTACAGTCCTTAATACAGGTTTAGCTGATTTCAGTTTCTGCCTGTAGGTCGGAATAAGATGAATCAAACAGTTTTTAGAGAACCCTAAAGCTGCCCGTGGAACAGAGTGATATGCATCTTTTATTGCAGTGTAACAGTGATCCAATATATTGTTGTCTCTGGTGGGACATGTGATGTGGTGTCTGTATTTTGGCAGTTCATGGGAGAGATTTGCTTTATTAAAGTCCCCAAAATGATTAAAACAGAGTCCAGGTGTTGTTTTTTTTCTCTGTGATCTGATCAGCGAGTTTCTGTAAAGCTGAACTCACGTGCGCTTGCGGAGGAATGTAAACACTCATGAGAATGAACGAGTGAAACTCCCACGGGGAATAGAAAGGCTTACAGTTAATGAAACGTGCTTCTAGATTGGGACAGCACATCTTCTTTAACACTGTTACAACTGTACACCACCTTTCTTTGATGTAAAAGCATATCCCACCGCCGCACAATTTCCCAGTTGATCATACGTCGTGATCCACTCTGAACAGCTGAAAGCTCGGCAGATGGAGCACGCTGTCTGGTATGGCGTCATTCAGCCAGGTTTCCATGAAACACAGAGCAGCAGAGTGTGTGAAATACTTATTTGTCCGGGAGAGCAGAAGTTTGTCTGTTTTGTTGGGTAGAGAGCGGAGGTTTACCAGATGGATGCTAGGTTCGAAATCTGCGCTGCCTGAGCTTCACGAGGGTGCTGGCTTGCTTCCCCCGTCTGCGCGTCCTAAAGCGCTTGATCAGTGCTGCTCCTCCGCCAACTACTATGTCCTGTAAAACATCAGAATAGTCGGGTGGTGTGTAGTGCCTGGTGAAACTGATTGCAGGGATATAACTAAAGACAGGACAAACTAACAACAACACAAAAACAACTGCGGAGCACGCCACAGAGGCCACCATCATCGGCACTATCAAATGTCGATTTGACAAACTTCAACTAAACACTAAATGAAGGGTCTGAATACTTATGTAAATGTGCTATCTTTTTAATACATTTACAAATTAATCTCAGATATGTTTTGTTCTATGTCAGTTTGGAGTATTTAAGTGTACTGATGTGGGGAGAAGTTAAGTAGGCTTCAATATAACAAAACACAGTAAAAGAGGTCTGATTAGTTCCTGAATGCACAGAATGACTGGAAATGTAGAACTTTGTTCTCTTTGTATATTGTGACAGCATGGGCTGTAAACAGCTACTGCACAGAGATCTCAATGCTCAGCATGCAAACCTCAACATTTTTTTTTTTTTTTTTACAACAAAAATTATAGAACTATAAAGCAAATGTAGATGTAATATAGACAGTTGATCCTTGTGATTCTTCAATATAATGCTGCAACATCATTGTAATTTCCTTATCTCAGTATTGTCTTTTTATTGTAATATAGCAAAACTACTACTGTAAGAATTACTAAGGCAATTGGACTAGAAGCCAGGAATATACATACAATTAAATATGCACAATTCAAATACATAATTAAAAGTTTGGATTAAAATAAAAATGGTTACATTTGGAAGCTGTAAGTGGGCTGTCACCATATATTTTGGTCACCATCTGATGGAAGTTTACACAGCTAATGTACTGTGAGACAAATGAAACATATTTTGGTCTACTGCCCTTTCATTTTTTACAGACAGAACTCTATTAGTCATTGCATTGTCGACTTATTTTCAATTTGCTAGCAAAGAACCTCAGGTATTGACTCCTGTTATCATTTGTGAAAACATTTGTCTGAAAAAAGTGTGTAAAAATCATCATCCTTCTTTTAGCTTACAGCCATGGCCAAAAGTTTTGGCAGTGACATAAATTTTGTGTTTTGTAAAGTTTGCTGCTTCAGTATTTGTAGATCATTTTTACACGTTTCTATGATATACTGAAAAACAATGATAAGCATATCTTAAGTTTTAAATGCTTTTATTGGCAAAAAAATAAATAAATAAATAAATAATATTATGAGTAAATTTTTTACAGTGTTGACCCTTGTTCTTCATAACCTCTACAATTTGCTCTGGGATGCTGGATAGCTTCTGGGCCAAATCCTGACTAATGACGATCAATTCTTGCCTTCTCTTAGTTTCCGGAGTTGATCACAATTTGTGGGCTTCTGCTTGTCCACTCGCCTTTTGAGGACTGACCACAGGTTCTCTATGGTACTGAGATCCGGGGAGTTGTCTGGCCACAGATCCAAAATTTCAATGTCATGAAAGTGACGTGACATACAGCCAAGTATGGTGACCCATACTCAGAATTTGTGATCTGCATTTAACCCATCCAAAGTGCACACACACAGCAGTGAACACACACACACCGTGAACACACACCCAGAGCAGTGTGCAGCCATTTATGCTGTGGTGCCGGGGGAGCAGTTGGGGGTTTGGTGCCTTGCTCAAGGGCATCTCAGATATGGTACTGAGGGTGGAGAGAGCGTTGTACATTCACTCCCCTCACCTACAATTCCTGCTGGCCCGAAACTTGAACTCACAACCTTTGGATTACGAGTCCAACTCGCTAACCATTAGGCCATGACTTCCCCCAAATGATCTTTGAGCCCCTTCTTTATCACTCTTGCTTTGTGACATGGTGCTCCATCATGGTGGAAAATGCATGGATCATCACCAAATTGCTCATGTATCATTGAAAAAAAAAAAAAAAAAAAAAAAAAAATTGCTCTTTTTTTTCATGACAGTGTTTTTGGAGAGAATTATGAGAGAGCCCACTCCCCTGGTTGAAAAGCAACCCCACACACTTTGCACCAGTCTTCAGCTGTCCAAACCATGTACTTCAGAATTTCAGTCAGTCCTTGACGTTTTTCTTGGAGAGAAGTGGCTTCTTTGCTTTTTCTTGACACCAGGCCGATGTCCAAAATCTGGCCTCACTGTGAGTGCAGATGCTCTTACACGAACCTGCTGCCATTCCTGAGCAAGCTCTGCACTGCTAGTGACACAATTCCATAGCTGACTTCTCAGGAGGAGATGGTCCTGGCACTTGCTGGACACTCTGGAATGTCCTGAAGACTTCCTCACTGCAGTCGAACCTCTCTCCTTGATGTTCTTGATGATCCTGTAAATGGTTATTTCATGTACAATATTCTTTGTAGCAATTTCCTTGCAATTTCCTTGCATGTGAGGCCATTTTGGTGCAAAGCGATGATGGCTGCATGTGTTTCTTTGGAGGTAACCATTGCTGACAAGAACACAATGATTGGAAGTGCTTCTTCCCTCCTTTTATAGCAATCAGTCTGCTCTTGCAATCTAATTAGTATGATAGTCTTTTTTCCTGACTAGTACTCATTCACACTTTCACATATGCTGCTGATATGATTAGTGAATTAATGTTAGCTGGTCATTTTGTGTCAGGATCAAAAATTATGTATTTTTTTATTATTATTATTTTTTTGGGGCAATGAAGCTTTTAGCAATTATTTAAAATACATATGATCACTCCACACAATAATCTAGAACATATAATCTCACCGGCTGGCAACTCCAGCAAAGTCCCTGGCATAATCCTCAATGCTCCGGTCTCCCTGGCGGATATTGAGGACCTTCCCAGCTGGACCCATGTTTGTTGGCTTATTCTGTCAAGTACAGTAAGGGAAAACACTGTGTAAACAGAGATCTGGGAGCAAACTCAGGTTTATCTGCAAAACAAAAGGGGACAAAGGCAAAACAAAACTAATGACCGGATTTGGATACAAATACAGCCACAAGTGCTTGCATCTACCCAAACCTTCAAATGAGCAATTAATTAATAAGCCAGACCGAGTAGTGGGAGTGCAGTGTATAAATAGTCCATGACAATGGGGAACAGCTGAGGGTATAATAAGTGAAAGGTGTGTGGAGTTTGGGGAATGGGAATATATATATATATATATGTATATATATATATATATATATATATATATATATATATATAAATATATATATATATATATGTATGTCAAAGGTTTGGATACATTACTATTTTATGGTGCCCCTAAGGTGACATTTTCTGTTCACTTAGTTTTGTCACGGCCACTACATAATAACTTGTGGTAACGTGATAATATGTTGTGGCCATGAGATATTAATTTGAGGGAACATCAATCATATTAACTCGTGGGAACATGATATTATGTCGTGGCCTCGAGATGCTATGTTGAGGGAATGACATCCATTTCTCATGGCCACGACTTCTTATGTTGAGGAAACAACATATTTTTCTTGTGGCCATGAGTTTAATGCGTAAACAAACCTGCGTGACCATAGCAACCCAGGATTATCAGAGATGGATTCATTAATATTTTATTTTGAATTAAGAAATTATTATATTATTTATTATAGAAATTATAACATTATTAAATTATTATAGTAACCATAGGTATTGGCTACTACCAGGCTGCATTACGTGTGTTAGTCACCATTCAAATTAAGTTTATCATGAATAAATATTACATAAAGTGCATAATATAAAATAGGCCTACAATAAAACATTTTTATCCATACAATCTTGTAAGTCCATTAACTGATCGTTTATATTATTTTTTTCCCTTCATTTAGATCTCTTTACTTAACGTTCTGATTCTGAATACTTTTGTAAATTAGCCTATTTACAAAAGTATTCAGAATCAGAACGTTAAGTAAAGAGATCTAAATGAAGGGAAAAAAATAATATAAACGATCAGCCTACAGTAAATGTTTGACATGCCAAAAAAGCTTTGATTATGCTGACTAGAAATTATGCTGGAATGCAGTTTAAATTTAACATATATTTAATTTTATTTCGGCTAATTAATAAACCATAATTATAAATACCATAGTGTTTCATTGAGGAATTAATCATTCACGTAGTTTCCTTTGTAAATGAAAACACAACACGCTATCAGATGGTGAACAATAGCACCGTACTATTTTATATTTTTTGCAAGAAGTCACTTACGTCATCAGGCATGCATTTATTTGATCAAAATGTTAATACACTTTAAAATACATTTTGTGCAATGCTGATTTATTATCAGTGTTGGAAACCTGTGATATCTTTTCAGGATTCTTTGATAAAAATAAAAAAAATAACAGCATTTATTTAAAATACAACTTTTGTAACAATATCAACTACCGTTCAAAAGCTTGAGGTCAGTATTTTTTTTTTTTTTTTTAAGAAATTTGTTTTTATTCAGCAAGTATTTGTTAAATTTGTAAAACAATTTAATTATTCTTTTAATTTCATTTCGCCAGCCTACACTTTATATAACAGGCCTGTAAGTGACACTTAGGCGTCATTAACTATGATAGTTTCATGAAATAGTAAATGGTGTACCATACATAAATTTGAGTGAATTGATTATTGATTACAATTATTACAACTTTTGGTGCTGCAAAGTTCCCCTTCAGGAACTCCAGCTGCGTCGAGAAATGCTTTGGGAATGCCCCTGTGTGACCGCGTTCTGAAATACGCGTAAAATCAGTCCAATGGAGCAGAGATACGTCACAAGCTCTTCAGTCAAGTTAGCTTCTGCTCTTCAGTAGCGCTCTGTGTTGTGTCAGTCATATTTACTGTTGTCTGTCAGTCCAAACAAGCAAAAGAATGTTAACCCTCTGGAGTCTAAGGGTATTTTTGGGGCCTGGAGAAGTTTTGTCATGCCCTGACATTTGTGCTTTTTTCAGTTTCTTATAAATATCTAAATGGCTAAAGTCTAATCTCACTGTAATCAGCACAAACTGGGCTATAATAATATGTGAGCAGCATGTATGTACATGATTGTGTTTTTGAGAAAAAAAATGTTATGCGTGGTTAATGAAAAACTAAAAATGTTAAATCACTTGAATAAGGCAATAGAACACATACAGAAAATTGGTTCCCAGGAATTTTGAGAACTGGAGCATTTAGACTATAATTTTTTTTTTCTAAATGATGTGAAAATCATCTTGTTTACTCACTTACAGAAAACAATATATTGATTTAAATTTTCTAAGACACTTTTTGTTGGTAAAAGTCATATGTGAGTAGGCGTCAACTATCATGAATTCACACCTGAGAAGACAAAGGCCTGCATAATGAGCTGCATAATGAGCCCTTCAGTCAGCTGTGTCACTGAGAGGGATGAGTTACAAGAAAGAATGTGAGGACAAAATAAATGTATATAATTTTATGTTTGTAGTTTATTTAGAATATATTTAATTATCCCACAACATAATTTAATATTCACTTGTGAGTGCAGTTAAACAGTTTATTAGGATCAATCAAAGCTGACTTTCAAACTGAATTTTTTGCATCATTACTCCAGTCACACAATCCTTTAGAAATCCTTTTAACAATCTTATTTTCTACAAAAAAAAAATTATTGTTATTATTATCATTATAATCACTATTATTATTATTATTATTATTATTAATGTTGAAAAGAGCTGAGAATATTTTTTTTAGGTTTTTTAGGGGGGATAAATTGAAAGAACAGCAATGATTGTTACATTTGTTACAGTTACATTTATTGTTACATTTATATTATTTACATCAAGCTTTTGAATGGTATAGTAGTGTATATTGTTATTGAAACTTCATAATATTTCACTTGATTATACATTTAGTCAGGAATTATAGTTTGGAAAAAGTCTTTGGAAAAAGTCTAACTAGTAAAATGTTAACACGTTATGTGAAAACTAGTACAAGTATATAAATAAATAAGAGACTTACTCATGTTTATGGTCTCTGCTGAATAAAGTGCTTCATTCTTTTTTTCTGAGGAAATCCAAATCTCAAATCCTCAACCACATCACATCTTTTTGGGGGAGAATTATGTCTTATTCCTCTCATCGCGAAGCAAACAGTAAAATAAAAAAAAAACTTGAAGAACAATCTCGCTGCGTTGTCTTCTGTTGTGTGGGCGTATTCAAAAGCCGCGCGCTTCAGTGAAACATTTGAATCTCAAAAGCACGCTCGGCGCGGGGGCATGGTCGCATTAGAAGATAATGAAGGGAGACGTGAAAAACGGACATCGCGTTGTTTTCATATGGATTACTTTATCACAGAATATTTGTTTTCAGCAGCACTTGTTTAGTTTAAAAGTAGACATGTAAGGCTTTCTATAGATATCTCTCTCATGTCTCTTCGATGAGTATTCACTGAGTTACAGTTCATTTTAATGACGCATTTGTAACTGAAGATCAGCGCAGACAAAGGCTTCAGACAGCACTCCTTGTTTGTTATCTTTATTTTTTAAGTGCACAAAGTTTTGTTGTTATTATGTCTGTATACAAAAAAAAGTAGACCCTTTACAGATTCGATTGATGTATTGCTCTTATCTGTACGATCAAAACTGAAAGTGTAATTTAAGTTCTTTTCGGAAAATACCCCAAAACGCGTATACGCGTTAATCGACTCCAGAGGGTTAAAGTCTGTGGCGAGTGAACAGCATTTCAGACGTTGTGTTCCGCCCTGCTCTCGATATCGGACAGCAGGGGATACACACAATCTGTGTGTTGTTTGTTTAGGAGCGGAGCATGCACGATCAGCTCTCGAGGGAACTGATTGTCATGACTGCAAGTTGCTCTTGCTGCATGTGCTCTGCTCTCGCCTGGCCAGCAGTGCCGTAGTACTATGGCACCAGAGTAGACTGTTATCATGGGTATCGCAAGTGGATTTGGTGGAGGGATCCGAGATGGGCTCGTCCTTTTCTCGGTCCTCACCTGTTAGATCCATGGCTCCCTCTCAGGGATCAGAAGCCCGCACTGCGGTGTCATCCCCCCAGAGAAAGAGCTAGACACTTCATCTGTCTTCCTCTGAGGAGGTGGATGTGATGAGTGTCGAGACAGAGGAGACTGTGGACACCCCACCAAAGTCTCTCGCGTATGAGGAGCTTGTGGAGGTTGTAAGTCATGCTGTTGTCAAGTTAAACTTTGATTGGCCAGCCGTGAAGCAGGACGCTCCATTTTCCCTGATCTCCATGCCGAGGTGTGGAGATCATGGGAGAAAACGTATCTGTCCCTTATCTACAGCCCGACAGTCGCAAATTATTCTAACATTGTGGGGCTGAATGAGAAGAGATATGGGGCAATGCCAGTGGTGGAGCAGACACTTACGAGTTATCTCTCCCCATCTTTGGCATTGTCCCTGAAGGCCCCGAAGCTTCCCACCAGGCCTGTGAGGGTGACATCTAGTCACATCTGTTTGCACACCATGGCAGTGTTACAAGCATACCAGGCTGACCTGCTCAAGGACTTGGATGATGGGGGGAGGAGGAATCTGACGTAGTAGCCAAACTGTGTCAGGCCAGCAAAGAAACCGCCAGAGCCATCGGCTGTTCAATGGCAGACATGGTGGTCACGGAGTGGCATTTGTGGTTGAATCTGTCCGATATGCAAGATAAGGACAGATTATTCCTCCTAGACATGTCACTCTTGCCCTCTGGCCTCTTCGGCAACACAGTCAACACTGTCGTCGAGAGGTTTCAGGAGGCGAGGAAGCAAGCGGCAGTGTTCCAACGTTTCCCCCCTCGTCGTTCCCAGGTCCATCAAGCTTTTCATACCGCCAGTCTCAAAAACAGAGCGTTGCAACCCCGAGGTGGTGGAGCTCCTTTGGAAACAACACACTAGGTATGTTTACATAGACACTTTTTGCTTTCATCGGATTTAATTCATTCTGATTGACGAATCCGAACGTAGTGTTTACATTTACATTTACATTTAATCATTTAGCAGATGCTTTTATCCAAAGCGACTTGCAAATGAGAACAGTAGAAACAATCAGATCAACGAGAGAACAACAACGGTATACAAGTTCTATGACAAGTCTCAAGTTAGTCTAGTACAGAACCCGTAGCCAGGGTTTTTTTTTTTTTGAATATGATAGACAAGAAAAAGAAAAGGTAAGTACTAGTATTAGTTGGTTAAGTGCAGGCGAAAAAGATGAGTCTTTAGATGTTTTTTGAAAATGAGTAAAGACTCAGCTGTTCGAATTGAGATCGGGAGGTCATTCCACCAGCTGGGCGCAGTCCAGGAAAAAGTCAGTGGGAGTGATTTTGAACCTCTTTGGGATGGCACCACGAGGCGCCGTTCACTTGCAGAGCGCAAACTTCTGGAGGGTGCATAAGACTGAACTAGTGAGTTTAGGTATGTTGGCGCCGTGCCAGTGGTCGTTTTGTAGGCAAGCATCAGTACCTTGAATTTGATGCGAGCGGCTACTGGTAGCCAGTGTAACCTGATGAGGAGAGGAGTAACATGAGCTGTTTTTGGCTCATTGAAGACAATCCTCGCTGCTGCATTCTGGATCAGTTGTAGAGGCTTGATAGAACATGCCGGAAGGCCCGTCAGGAGAGCATAACAATAGTCCAGTCTGGAGAGAACAAGAGCTTGGACAAGAAGTTGGGTGGCTTGCTCTGACAGGAAGGGTCTAATCTTCCTAATGTTGTATAAGGCAAATCTGCAGGACCAGGTCGTTGTAGCAATATGGTCTGTGAAGCTTAACTGATGATCCATTACAACTCCTAGGTTTCTGGCTGTCCTGGAAGGAGTTATGGTTGACGAACCGAGCTGTATAGAGAAGTTGTGATGAAACGATGGTTTAGCTGGAACCACCAGCAGTTCAGTCTTAGTAAGGTTGAACTGAAGGTGATGGTCATTCATCCAGCTAGAAATGTCACTCAGACAGGCTGAAATGCGAGCAACTACCGTCGGGTCATCTGGTTGGAATGAGAAGTAGAGTTGAGTGTCATCAGCGTAGCAGTGATAGGAAAAGCCATGCTTCTGAATGACAGATCCTAATGACGTCATGTAGATGGAGAAGAGAAGCGGTCCAAGAGGAAAGCCAGTAGCAAGTTGTTGTGACTTAGAGACTTCACCCCTCCAAGAGACCATGAAGGATCTATCAGAAAGGTAGGAGTTAAGCCACTGTAGTGCGGTTCCAGAGATGCCCATCTTTCAGAGGGTGGACAGGAGAATCTGGTGATTAACAGTGTCAAAAGCAGCAGACAGGTCCAGCAAAATGAGTACTGAGGATTTTGAAGCTGCTCTTGCCAGTCGCAGGGCTTCAGTAACTGAGAGCAGGGCAGTCTCAGTTGAGGGGCCACTTTTGAAGCCAGATTGGTTGCTGTCCAGGAGGTTGTTCTGTACAAGAAACATAGAGAGCTGGTTGAACACAGCTTGTTCAAGTGACTTTGCAATGAATGGAAGAAGGGATACCGGTCTGTAGTTTTCTAGAAGTGCTGGATTTAGAGATGGTTTCTTCAGCAGTGGGCTTACCCGAGCCTGCTTAAATGCTGAGGGAAATGTTCCAGAGTGAAGAGAGGAGTTGATAATATGAGTAACTGTATTCAGTATGACTGAAGAAGAAATCGCTTGAAGGAGGTGAGTGGGGATCGGAACAAGTGGGCAAGTAGTAGGATGACTGGACAGGATAAGTTTGGAAAAGTCCGTCTCTGAGGGTGGAGAGAAGGAGAGTGAGCATTAGTCGTTGTGAAGTTATCCTCAGTCTGCGGTGTGGAGAATTGGTCACTGATGGTTCTTGTCTTATTTGTGAAGAAAACTGCGAAGTCGTCAGCTGTAAGAGTCGATGGAGGAGGAGGTGGAGGCGGATTAAGAAGAGAAGAGTATGCAACAACAGCGCAATGAACGCTAAATAAAGTAATCGGATTGATATGCGCATTTATATCTCACTAGCTTTTGATCGGAGTTACTCTTTTGACATGTGTACACTAGATGAATATACAGGGTTTTGCGCTGTTGTTGCATACTGTTTTAAAAACACACATGATGTTTATCTACTTTGGGTCCTAATTAGGCGATGACCAGCATATGACTGTTGTGCAGTTTGTAGCATACATTGTCACAAATAGAATTAGACGATCAACAATAAAAAGTCAAAGATAGGCGGAAGATTGTTTATTTGAATTCTGGCACTCTCTCATGATGGCTCGTGACGGGCGCTGTGGCACACCTGTCATCTGATGGGGGCGTAACTTAGCGACCGGCTTTTTGCACAAATATTATTTTTTTTCTTTTTCAACATTTTATATATATATGTGTGTGTGTGATTGTTTTGTGGGAAATGTGGCTGTATCTGCATGATTAACATCTGTTTGAGCAAAAATCAGCATGTTATTATGGTGTAATCACAGCTATCATTGTGAACGTTGTCTATATGAATAGAGTGTGATTACTGACCTTATGGTGCATCTGTACGATTACCATCTCTAACTTGCCATCAGCATGTCAGCAATTGATAATTGACTATATGAGCATATTGGGGGGGACTAGACATAGTATCAGAAAAATGGTTGCAGGAATCTCATTTGTCATGGTATCTTCTTCGGATTTGAAATAGAAACTCATGAGACATGTGACTTCCAACCCATTTCTTTTCTAAATTGTTCCAGGACTGATTTCATGTATTTTTATATGAAAAAATAAAATAAAAATCAGTGTGGTGCAGTTTTTTTCAAGGCACTTCAGTGTCTATAACTTTTAATCTTTTTGAGCATTATCAACTCTGGATGATGAAAAGTAAAGCCCAAAGGGTCTTCTTTCCAAAGACACCAAAATTGTGTGTGTAGCACACTGAAGTAAGGAACTGTTGCAATTTTAAGTTAGGTAGGGCATTTTCAGTTGTGAGTCCCATAATGGAGGGTACTGGCTAACAGGTTAAACAGGGACTGGTGGGATGTTGTGCTGCTCCATTTCACAGACACTGAGTGAAAGAGGAGTTTTATAATGACGGGACACTCATTTATGACACTTTATTCACCAGGAAGAACATCTCGTTCCACACATTATACGTCATTACGCTATTTCTACGTCACTGCACATTCGCAGTACTTTCAAGTTTCGGTTTTCAATCCGATCAGGTGTTTACATGTCCTCTCCCTCGGTTTACAAAAGGAATAAACCACCCCTTATAATCCGATTGAAATTTTAGTCGGATCTGGCAAATTCAAAGTGATTGACCTGTTTACATGGGACTTTTTTATTCTGATTGTGCTTCTAGTCCTATTACGATCGGATTAGTAGGGTCCATGTAAACACAGCTAGTGTCTGCTCTGGTTCTCCCTCATGCATCCAGCTCTGCTGGGGCTGGATGCCATGGTGCAGATGTGGCTGAGGCTTCGTCTGTATGCATTTCCCCTGATCACTCTGCTCCCGGGAGTTCTGGAGAGAGTACGCCAGGATGGGGTACATCTTTAGCTAGTAGCACCATTCTGGCTGGCCTGAGTATGGTTCTTGGACCTGGTGTCCCTCTTCAATGGCTCTCTACTGGAGATTCAGATCAGGAGGGACCTCCTCTCTCGGATGGGGGGCATCATCCTTCCCCCCTGCCCGGAGTTGTAAAATGATGTGGGCGTGGCCCTAACAGGGCACAGCTCCTAGCATCTGGTCTCTCAAATGAGGTTGTTGAGACCATACTCCAGTCCAGAGCTCCCCCCACAAGGAAACAGTATGCCTTAAAATGGAAGCTTTTTACTTCCTGGTGCGGTCAGCGACTGCAGGACCCAGTCAACTGCCCAGTTGGTACAGCTCTTGAGTTTCTGCAGGAGCGATTCTCCGCAGGGTTATCTCCTTCCACTCTGAAGTATACGTGGCAACCTTAGCTGCTTACCACACCCTTATAGGTTGGCAATCATTGGGAAGGCACCCACTCATCACTCGTTTCCTCCATGGTACCCTAAAGCTGAGGCCAGTACAGCGCATTAAGGTGCCCTCGTGTTACCTGGTGGTGGTTCTGGAGGGCTTGTGTAATGCCCCCTTTGAACCCATAGAGGAAGTTCCAGTCAAGTTCCTCACTTTCAAGACAATCTTTCTCCTCGCTATTTCCTCACTAAAAAGGATCGGGAATCATCAGGCACTTTCTGTGTCATGCCTGGAATTTGCCCCGGGCATGCTTAGGGCACTCCTTTACCCGAGGGTCGGGTATGACCCTAAGGTGCCCACTTCTACACCAGGGCCCATAGTACTACAGGCATTCTGTCCTCATCCGTTCCAGGAAGTAGGCCAAGATAGGCCTAATCTGCTCTGTCTAGTATGTGCAATGGATACTTACACACACAGAGCTGGCCGTGGCGTAAGGCAGATCAGCTGTTTGTTTGCTTTGGCCCGCCCAAGAAAGGATCTCTGGTGACCAAGCAGACTATGAGTAAGTGCATCCCATACTCCCTGCATCCCTGCAGGTGCTACTTCATCGAAGCTAACTTGCACTCTGCCAGATGCGCTTTTATACTTCCTGTTTGCTTACATCACCCCGCTCATGATGTCTCGCTGCTTTATTGGACTGATTTTACACGTACTTCAGAACGCGGTCACGCAGGGGCATTCCCAAAGCATTTCTCGATGCAGTGTCTCATTCCCTCGGGGAACCATGGTTACATATGTAACTTAGGGATGTTTTGAGCAGTGCTTTTGTAGTCATTTAGCATCCATTTTCTCAGCGATGTAATTTGATTTATAAAATGAGACAAACCACAGATCCAGATCGCTCCACAAATGTAAGCTCGTCTGTCGATGTATTTTTTTTACTGATTTATGAATAAGAATGGAAAAAAATGACCGCTCCACTTCTCAAAATTGTCCAATGAAATTTTGAATTATTATACATGACAAATGTGCAATTATGAATTATGTAATATTCTAAAATAATTAAATCGACAGGGGTGCCCAATCCTATTCCTGTACCTTCCAGCAGAGTTCAGAGCATACCCTGCTCCAATACACCTGCCTGCAATTATGAAGTGTTCCTAAAGATTTGAATTAGCTGGTTCATGAGTGGTTATTTATGGTTGGAGTTTATCTTTGCAGGAAGGTATCTCCAGGTACAGAATTGGGATAAGGTTTGTTGTATTATGTAATTTAACTCAAATGTTTCTGCAAACTGCAATGAACTAGTCTATAATATTTCTTTCTTTTTCTTTCTTTATTTTTCTTTATTTATTGTTTGTTTGTTTGTTTGTTTGTTTGTGAAAATCGAAGTATTTCCAAACCTTACCTTAGATTTCATATTGGCTGGTGTCTTGTAAATTTCTTGTTACCCTTCCTAGTGTTGTGTATACGTGAATAAAACAGGTGCAAGTTGGAAAGTAGTCACGAAATACAGGTGCATCTCAATAAATTAGAATGTTGTGGAAAAGTTCATTTCAGTAATTCAACTCAAATTGTGAAACTTGTGTATTAAATAAATTCAATGCACACAGACTGAAGTAGTTTAAGTCATTGGTTGTTTTAATTGTGATGATTTTGGCTCACATTTAACAAAAACCCACCAATTCACTATCTCAACAAATTAGAATACTTCATAAGACCAGAAAAAAAAAAAAAAAAAACTTTTTAGTGAATTGTTGGCCTTCTGGAAAGTATGTTTACTTACTGTGCATGTAATCAATACTTGGTAGGACCTCCTTTTGATTTAATTACTGCCTCAATTCGGCGTGGCATTGAGGTGATCAGTTTGTGGTATGGAAGCCCAGGTTTCTTTGACAGTGGCCTTCAGCTCACCAAAATTTCTTGGTAAACAGGTGCAGTGACTGGTTTTCAAAAAATACAATAGACCAACACCAGCATATGACATTGCACCCCAATTCATCACAGACTGTGGAAACTTAACACTGGACTTCAAGCAACTTGGGCTATGAGCTTCTCCACCATTCATCCAGACTCTAGGACCTTGGTTTCCAAATGAAATACAAAACTTTCTCTCATCTGAAAAAAGGACTTTGGACCACTGGGCAACAGTCCAGTTCTTCTTCTCCTTAGCCCAGGTAAGATGCCTCTGACGTTGTCTGTGGTTCAGGAGTGGCTTAACAAGAGAAATACGACAACAAAATACGCCAAATTCCTTGACACGTCTGAGTGTGGTGGCTCTTGATGCCTTGACCCCAGCCTCAGTCCATTCCTTGTGAAGTTCACTCAAATTATTGAATAGATTTTGCTTGACAATCCTCATAAGGCTTCGGTTCTCTTGGTTGGTTGTGCATCTTTTTCTTCCACACTTTTTCCTTCCACTCAACTTTCTGTTAATATATATAGCACTCTGTGAACAGCCAGCTTCTTTGGCAATGAATGTTTGTGCCTTATACCCTCCTTTTGAAGGGTGTCAATGATTGTCTTATGGACAACTGTCAGATCAGCAGTCTTCCCCATGATTGTGTAGCCTAGTGAACCAAACTGAGAGACCATTTTGAAGGCTCAGGAAACCTTTGCAGGTGTTTTGAGTTGATAAGCTTATTACCATGTCACCATATTCTAATTTGTTGAGATTTGAGATTGAGAGTGAATTGGTGGGTTTTTGTTAAATGTGAGCCAAAATCATCACAATTAAAAGAAGCAAAGACTTAAACTACTTCAGTCTGTGTGCACTGAATTTATTTAATACACGAGTTTCACAATTTGAGTTGAATTACTGAAATAAATTTACTTTTCCATGATATTGAGGGAACAAATGAGCAAAACGAGGGAACAAAATAGTAATCGTGTGCACGTTTTAGTACATTGAGGGAACAAATTAGTAAATCGTGTGCACAATTTATTTATTTTTTTCTTGCATGTCATGTATTTATTTTTTTATTATTATTTATTTATTTTTTGTGTGTGTCATTCATACTGCTAAATATGATCAGAATCCAATTGGATATGCACAAAAAAGGGGCTTTAGAAGAGTACTTATACAATCTTTACACAATTATGCCTTTTAATTAGACAAATGACAGGTTTATGTCCGTTCAGGCTTGAATATTGTCTCTTTGATTGTTCCAAAGCTCATTTTCCCCAAGCATCAAACACCATTTTCTGAATCTCATTATGACTTTCCAAAAGATTATTAGTTAAAATCTATGAATGGTAATACTTTATAATAACAATAAAATAATGAGGGAAAATAATGTCTGTAGCACTGACCTATAATTGCAGTTAGTCTCGCCAGTGAACATGTATGTGGGTAAGTGGGGCTAAAATCCCTATAAATGTTACTCCTCAAGGGTTGCAGTGATTGCTAAGAGAGTTTCATTTTGCAAAGACTGTATATTCATGTCCCAACTCTGACAATGAATTCTGATCATGCACCAGATCTCCAGTGAGAATAGTTCTAGATGAGAAAATGAATATAGAATATGTACCTGCATATATTGAATGCTGATTTCAGCTGCTTAGTCAGGCATCATCGCTCAAGGTGAAGTCCATGAGCGAGCATATAGAAAACCTTCAGCTGAGACAGCAATTATACAGAGGACTTACTCAGAATTTCCAAATTATCATCTTCTGCAGTGTAAAACTCAAAACATACATGCTAACCTACATCCCAAAAGAGTTCCCAAAAGTCTGTGTTTGTTAAAATGCAGCAGATATGTAGTCAGGCTTTGGAGATACGTCTTTCTTAAGTAATGTAGCATCTCTGCTCATTCCCTCTCTAAACATCTGAGGACAACATTGTGCACGCATGAAGAAAACACTGGTCTCTTGTGGGAAGGTTCATTTAACAGTTGTGATGAAGCATCATTAACTTCAACCAGGTGAAAAAGAAATATTTAAATTGTGCTTTTTCAGACACACTTTATTTAAACTATACTATACTAAGTGCATATTAAATGTATTATTTTGAAACAACTTTAAGTATATTAAGTGTATTTCAAGATGTGTTCAATTTGAATCCATTTGCAATATATTTAATATATTGAAATTGTGTTAAAATGGAACCACTTTAAGTATAATTAGTGCAATTTAAGTTTATTTCTTAAAAATACATTTAAAATGTACTTTTAATACTTCGTGAACAACAGTTAGAATTTATTTGGAGGATCATTTTAATGTGCTTCAAGTACATTTCAATTGTATTTCAGCTCATAAGAAATGCATTAGCATTACACTACTAGTATATTATAAAGCTGCTTTTTTTCAGTATATGAAATATAGGGAGGGATGGAAGGGGGTTTTGGAGGTGGATGAGGAGATGGCGTAGGGATGGTGAGAGGCAAAAGTGTGGGGATGATGGCAGGATGTGGCGAATGGATGGTGAAGGGAGGATGACAATGATGCCCTGGCAGCTTATGCCGTGTTCCAGGCAACCCGTAACCCGTGTTTTTCCTTCCATTTACCCGTGAAAGTGCTCTGGAACAGCAATCAAACCCGTGACTTCCCACCCGTGAACTCGTGCTAGATCGATGTACTCCCAGTTCCGAGCTCTGACGTCACATAGCCTGCGAAACAACAATGACAGCCCTTACAGATAATATTGCCTACGGATGCAGTGTTTATTCAAGTGGTACACGTTGAAAAATAGATTTTAGTACAATATAACGTTGCAATAAAATTAATAATCTAGCTACAATTCCTTGCGCTCAGGAAGTTTTGCGTGAATTGCCTGGGAGCCGATATCTGGGGGCTGAATGATGGAGACAGAGCTGGTGGATCCGAAGGCACAGACCGAGGACCGATGGAGCTGAGCGTTGTCTCAGGTTCCGGAGACCTGGGCACAGCTGCAGCGACGAGCATTGTTGGTGGCCAGAGTACCCGAGGACTGGAGTGATGCTGGTGTGACCGAGGACTGCGATGTGACCGACAGGAAAAACCCACTGCAGCCAAAGAGGTAGAGGGTTGGAGTGCAGCAGACAGCCTGCAAGTCTGTGGCAAAAGTAGAGTGACGACTGGCCAAGGGGGAGCCGGTGAGACGAGTTCACTTCTTTGAGTACCTCTGGCATTTTCTGCAACTAAGGGCTTGCAATTTAGACACTGCAGTATTTGAAGACTGCTTTATCACAGGATCTGTGAAAGGGAAAAATTATTTATATAAAATTAGCCAATAACAGTTTTGCATCCATTATTGAATATATGTAATATAATTTGCACTGATATTCATTAGAATTTTGTTGACGTCTCAGTTTACTGTTTGACAATATTCTCGTCAAGCTTGACATATGAGTGTCCATTCTTAGCCTCTTGTCTGTTGTCACTGTACAGCACTCTATGAGTTACATTGGACATAAGATTAGAAGAAGCCCAACAACAGCACTTACAGTGAGCAGAGTTCAAGTACAAAATCACTTATATAATTTGATAAAATTATTTCTATAAAGCAACTTGTGAGTATTTAGAAGCATTAGTGTAAACAGACAGGTAACACTACTACACCAGATCTGTATTAGTGAGCACTTCTTCTTTGCCAAGATAATCCATCCACCTCACAGGTGATTAGACAGCATGATTATTGCACAGGTGTGCCTTAAGCCCGAGACACACTGCATGATGTTCGGCTGTCCCAGACAAAAGATGGGCATCGTGAAACAATCGTGTCGATTTCTGTGATCGTGGCTCCTAATCGGTGGTCCTATGTCGTACAATGAGAGAGGTTCAAAGACACCTGTTGTCACAGTCTTGCAATAATTTTAATTAATAATTTAATTAATAAACAATAATTTTCTCGCAGTGTCAGAAATTCAGCATGTTCATCACACATTATGTTTGCAGTTACGACCCACGTTTACTGACCAACCAGTAAAAATGCAACATGAAATCAACGTGACATGTCGCTAAAACATAAAACCGCTTACCTCGAGCTCTTATTCTTTCCTCTTTCGCCACTTCCACTTTTTTTCAGCATACATGAAAACTACAACTGTCAAAGTGTGATTCATTATGCTCTTTTTGTTTACCACTAGCGCATGCCAATGAGTTTTATTCTTCTATAAAAAAGTGCATCGTAGCCTACGAGTCAATAGGTGTCATCATCATACAGTCTACATGCATGTCGTACCCAAGTTTATTAGATCCATGTCGCACAGTGTGATCAGTGATGATCTTATAGGATTGCTAAAATTGTGCAGTGAATAGAAGGCTTTAGGCTGGCCACAATAAAAGGCCACTCTAAAATATGCAGTTTTATCATACAGCACAATGCCATAGATGTCTAACTGCAGGAATGTCCACCAGAGCTGTTGCCCGTTAATTGAATGTTCATTTCTCTACCATAAGCCATCTCCAAAGGCATCTCAGAGAATTTGGCAGTACATCCAACTGGCCTCACAACCGCAGACCACATGTAACCACACCAGCCCAGGACCTCCACACCTAGCATCTTCACCTCCAAGATCATTTGAGACCAGCCACCTGGACAGCTGCTGCAACAATCGGTTTGCATAACCAAAGAATTTCTGCATAAACTGTCAGAAACCATCTCAGGGAAGCTCATCTGCATGGTCGTCATCCTCATTGGGGTCTTGACCTGACTGCAGTTCGTCATCGTAACTGACTTGAGTGGGCAAATGCTCATATTTGATGGCTTCTGTCACTTTGGAGGGGAGATCTTTTCACAGATGAATCCCGGTTTTCACTGTACAGGGCAGATGGCAGACAGCGTGTATGGCATCATGTGGGTGAGCGGTTTGCTGATGTCAGCGTTGTGGATCGAGTGCCCCATGGTGGTGGTGGGGTTATGGTATGGGCAGGCTTATGTTATGGACAATGAACACAGGTGCATTTTATTGATGGCATTTTGAATGCACATAGATACTGTAATAAGATCATGAGGCCCATTGTTGTGCCATTCATCCACGACCACAAAAAAAATCCCAATCATTACAATGCAAGCACACATACCGCACATGTCACCCATACATAACGTAAAGCTCAAAAAACATCCCAGTTCTTGCATGGCCAGCATACTTACCGGACATGTCACCCATTGATCATGTTTGGGATGCTCTGGATCAGCGTATACGACAGCGTGTTCCAGACCCTGCCAATATCCAGCAACTTCTCACAGCCATTGAAGAGGAGTGGACCAACATTCCACAGACCACAATCAACAACATGATCAACTCAATGCGAAGGAGATGTGTTGCACTGCGTGAGGCAAATGGTGGTCACACCAGATACTGACTGGTTTTCGGACCCCCCAATACAGTAAAACTGCACATTTTAGAGTGGCTTTTTATTGTGGCCAGCATAAGGCACACCTGTGCAATAATCATGCTGTCTAATCAGCATCTTGATATTCTACACCTGTGAGGTGGATGGATTATCTCGGCAAAGGAGAAGTGCTTACTAACACAGATTAAGACAGATTTGTGAACAATATTTGAGAGAAATAGGTCTTTTGTGTACATAGAAAAAGTCTTAGATCTTTGAGTTCGGCTCATGCAAAATGGGGGCAAAAGTGTTGCGTTTATAATTTTGTTCAGTGTGCTATCCCTTTGCTTGTCTCTGCACTCAGATTTCAGTTTGTCTTCTATAGCAGCTGATCAGAAACACACACACACACACACACACACAAAAAGCTAATGATGACTGATGATTTGTTTTCTTTTTAAGAATGACAGTACACTGAGAACAATGTACCTGGTCGGTAATATAGTCAAAAAACTTCCCAGCCTCAGCAGTTTCAGATGTACTGTATGTTCTCTTATAAGCAGCCCTTCTTACAATTTGATCTTTGTTCTTATCTGTAATGAGAAATATATATTAGAAAATAAAGGCAACAAGGTTGTCAAGCTTGAACAAATATAAACACCAATCAACAAACACTACCACAGTTGGCTAATCAGCTCAAGACAAAGTAATTGTATGTTCATATACATGGTTTTTCAAAGATCATTAACCTCATTACAATGAAGCCAACTTGTTCAGGAAATCAGAAATAAATACTTTTTTTTTTTTTTCATTTTGCAAATAAAAGAATGTTAATGTTGTACATGTTATGACTTTTTTTTTTTTCTGCCAATGCATGTGTCAAAAACAGGACTGGCACAGATGAATAACGTTAATTAAATACAAATCTTACCTGAAGCCACAGAGAGGTTCCAAAAGCCAGATGCCATACACACTTGCAGAAGCTGGTAAAAATAAGAACATACCGCTATATTTTCTAATTAATTTCATAGTTCCCCCAAAACAATTTGAATTCTGTCATCACTCACCCTTAATATGCTCCAAACCATGTAAGACTTTCATTCATCTTCTAAAGAAAAGCTAAGATATTTTAATAAAATCTAAGGCACCCTTCCACACGGAGACGCGTTTCGCTTTATACGCATACATTTTGTATCGTATGGCACGGATCTGGCGTTTTGGGAGAGTGACACAGATATTTTTTTAAGCTGGGTCCCAGAGTGGACAGCAAATCCGTATATTTTCTGAAACGATGACATCATCAGCCCACGTCTTGCCCCTATTCAGATACCACTACGTCATGTAACAGCAACAAAAAACACGAACAAACACTGAACGACTATTTATTAACTAAAATTAACACAGATTAATAAATGTATTGTTCCATGTTCGTTTGTATACCACGTGCAAGGTTTATGGGCATAGTCCAAGTCTTCTTCTCCGTTTTTAGTGTATCTCTGTGCCAGAATTACAGCACCACATGCTGGTCTGGCATGTATACTACATCGTTTTATGTCGGTTTTGTGGATTTGTGTGGACACAGATATTTCTTGAGACAAGAAAAAAAAAAAGGTTTGGATAGGGCTTCGTGTGGACCAGATTATGTGAGCGGAGCGGAGTGGAGAGGTGTGATTTTGACTGGAGTGAGGAGGGGATTTTTTAAGAGTCGGAGCTCCAAAAGCGCTTCACCACTGCTCCATCACGAGTACAATTTATGTCAACGGCCCGTAATATAACTGCATATTTAGCAAGAATTCACGTTAAACACATTTAGCTATAGATGGATCTCTCAAATCATAAGGTTATAATGATGGCAATAGACGAGTGGGAAGTTAAAGGCTAGTTCTCAAGGAGTTTGTCTGTTCCTTTTACTGACTATTTTTGTGTTAAAGCATGATTAAAACAGGTACAGCACATTCTCATGCAATCGCTTTTGCAATAATGCATTCAAACACATGCAATCGTGGTACTTCATCTAAATCTGATTTTGAATAAGCCGAAATCTGAAAGAAATGCATAGATCTGTAGATAGTATAACTGATGAAAATGTCCTGTTATTGTAATCACAAACAAAATTTGCACAGCAGAAAGTAGCAATTATACCTTTTAATGCTGACAACCATGTTATTAGTTTGGCATGTGGTAGGGAAAAAAGTTTGCACACAGTAGCCTAAGTCACTTTGAAACGCTCCTGTTATTTTATTTTGTAATTTAATATAGGCTACGTTATTAACATAACATTTCAAACATACTGAAATACTTTAGCCGCAGAGCAGTGTTTCTGGTATCAGTGAGCATGGAGTGGAGCGGGAAAGGGTGAACCACGAGCAGAGCTTTCCAGATGAAGAGATCTTTAACAGACATCTTGCAGAAGTACGTGTTCTATCTGGGTATGTCCCTCCGATGAAAGACGATTCACCAAAGATGTTCACGTTTCAAAAAGTTAATCGCAAAAAAAAAAAAAAAAAAAAAAAACCCAAAGTAATCCATATGAATTGCATGGTTTCCTCTAAGTGCTCTAAAGATACATGGTCACTCCATAAAACATAACTGTTTAAATTTAGACTTATATTCACATTCAAGGGACATTTGCATGCACATCATATTTGATTTACGAAGCTCTCCGGTGCTAGCTCATTATCTTATGAACCAATCAGAGCCATTCAATCAGGGTTCAGCTGTTCAGCCCCGACGAAACGGTGCAAAACGTTTTTTAAACAGAAACGGTGATGCATTGAACACTCTGTTCTGATAACGCAAGAGTTGCAACTATGGCAGCAGAGAAGGCCATTCTTTATGTTCTTTTAGAAGAATTTTCAGAGCCTGGTGAAATCGGTATAAATATGTGTTTAATACTGCAAAATAATCTCGATGTTACAGTCATTGCCCTTACCCTCCAGATCAAAAGAGAACATTCCAATTGAGTGAAGGGATTTGTGGAAACTGTGGTTCCTAATCATTGTGATCCAACATTTGCCTCGCATTTCAGAATGAAAAGACAAACATGTCCGTTGAAGAATAATCCACTTCTTACCTCCGAGCCATGATCTGTATGACCTTATTATTTTTTTTATTGTGGCTTATCATTATTGCTGATCACTGTTGTTGTGCTATGTTATTGTAATATTTACCATTAATCAGAGGGGTATAGAAAAGTTGAAAGTATGAAAGTGTCACTCCATAATACAATAGCAAAATATATAAATACGTATAGTATTTTTATGTTACATTAATCAGTATTTAGCACACCTTCCTAAGGAAAGGATATGGACCAGAAGACATTGCAATTACTAAATAATATTTAGAAAGACTTAAAGAAGTTCCAGATCTATTACTTGTGCTGTTATTATTTTAGTTATTTTGCCTTTAATGTAAATAAACATGTGCAAACAATGTACTTGCTCTTGTGAATTTATTTTGACATTAATTACATTATGCAAGCTGTCACTTTAATACCGCGTGGTTTATGTTGCTGCTGATTGGGCTGACACCAAACAAGAGAAAATGCATCTGAAACCCCTTTGCACACCGTTTCCAGGAAACATGTTGTTCAAACTGGAAACCATAGCAAAACTGTGCACACCGGTTTGAGCTTGAACTTTACGGAAGCCCTGAACTGCATGGTGAAAAAAAAAAAAAGGAAACTTATCTCGTTATTTCGACTTATTAAGTCGTTATTTCGACATAATAAGTCGTTATTTCGACATAATAAGTCGTTATTTCGAGTTATTAAGTCATTATTTCGACATAATAACTCGTTATTTCGACTTATTAAGTCGTTATTTCGACATAATAACTCGTTATTTCGACTTAAGTCGTTATTTCGACATAATAACTCGTTATTTCGACTTAAGTCGTTATTTCGACTTAAGTCGTTATTTCGACATAATAACTCATTATTTCGACTTATTAAGGCGTTATTTCTACTTATTAAGTCGTTATTTCGACATAAGTGTCATTATGTTAAGGCTTGTGTTAAGCTCAATATGAGCCACTAGAGGGCAGAATAAGACCGTGAATCAAAGAACGCATTGTAGTTATGTTGACCTTAAGCACTTTTATAAGTTGGTGCTCCAATTTCTCAGAGGTTTTGTGCTAATTGCCAGTATTGCTCTTTCATTCACCTTTTTATCTGTTTGATTTGCTTTATTGGTTAACTTTAAACAATCATATTATCGCCTATTATTTTTTCTTCAATATTTTGCTTCATGTGCTTGACCTTTATTGTCCCGATCAGAAATTCTGTTTTAATCAACTTGGCTTGCACTGTGTTAGCCTACGACTACTACAGGTTCCACTACTGTGGCTATTATTATTATTATTTTATCTGTTATTGTTGTTGCTGTCCGTGATAAGAGCAAACGATTTGGCAAAACGAGTGTGGTCATACGAATTCGTACGAATAAACCACCTCGCAAAATATGTACGAATTGCCGTGAGATCGGGTTGTTAATCCTGCAGATAATTTGCTAGCGGTGCTTACAAGATAAAAAAATAGCTAATAATAATAAAAATAAATAAAATAATCTTATATTTTCACGGCTGCTGCATGTTACTGACAAAACAGAAATTACTGTATTCATAACCAGGGCCGGATTAAGACCAAACTGGGTCTGATGCTGCAGCCCAAAAAGGGCCTTTTTTTCTCGGCATTGGTGCATGTGCGTTCGACACTCAACATACACGCGCACTCAGACCGACCAAGAAGTGACGCAACCAGCCAGCCTTTATTAAACATGAATAATAATAACGACGTATTATTGTAACAACTTGAGATTAACATCAAGCTATGTAATATCAACATTAAAAAGCAATTGTCTGAAAAATGAAACAATCTAAACCAGATAAACTTATCCTAAGCATATAACTCTTACTTACAGCCTATTGCAAGCGCATATTCTTCGATCGTTTCAGTGAAGTCAAGGCTGCGCAGCAGCTCATGCTCAATGCTCATAAGCTTAACCTTTCCTGCCCCATCGAAGACCGCAGCTCTCCTTTGACTATTCCCAACTTTGAAAAGCTCCACTCGCCGGAGGCATTGGACACCATCATGCACAGATAGATGCGCAACCCAATTTCGACCTTTGGAAATGTCTGAGAAAAATTCAACGATGACAAAAGCTTGTAAAAGCTCTGCTGATTCGTTCACAGTCACCGGTTTCTGAGTGCGCATAAATGCAGCAAACTGTATCAGCTAATTTTGACCGAATAATAATCAATTAAACGGTTTAAAAAGATTTGCTCAATGGTTAAAATACGCTACGCGTATAAAAAAGATTATATTTAATTCAGAAATAGACCTAATGCAGACACAAAATATTAACAAATATTAGGCTAATAAACACTGTAAACTAGGCTATTTAGTTCCCCTCACTCCACAACAAATCCTTTCAATTAACAGTATTTAGAAAAGAACAAGAATTAAAAATATAAGAAGCTATAGCAATATTAACTAAATTAAACGAAACGAAACCACAAAATCAAATATTTCCGTATATGCAATGTATTTGAATGTCAAATTATTATTTATAATGTACTTCACTCACGTTCCAATATCCACGTAAAACTAAATGTTTTGCATAAGCCCAACATCACGATTTTAATATTTAAACTGAGTAGTATGTGTGTGTGTGTGTGTGTGTGTGTGTGTGTGTGTTTCCTTCATGTAAGACTGACTGTATTTTATTATGATAAACAGGCTGCATTGTCAACTGTGTGTGCGCATGCTGCACGGCTGCAATCACTTGATTTTTTAGGACTTCTTATAGTCATAAATATAATCCGAATTGTAAAAGGTTTGCCTTTATTTGTGTACATTCACAATAAAAACAAATCTCTGTGATTTTGTAAAATAAGCCTAAAGAAAAATAGGTAGTCGCTTTCTGCCGACTTCATTTCGCACAGCACAAAAATGAACCGAAACTCAACTACTCTTTGCACAGTTTTTCTTTCATTTTCTTAATTTATGATTTAGTAAAAAAATATATTTCTGCTGTAGGCCTATTTATTCGTTATATTTATATAGGCCTATATATAGCCTAACTTTATGTTTTTCTGTTAGTATTTTTAATGGGTCACAGACACCTTTCTAATTTAATTCAATTCTAATTTAAGATAATCTTGTTGGTTAATGGTTAATAATCGGTCGGTTAGGGGAAAAAAATAACGAAATTAAAATCCCTAGTTACGTCAGTAACATCACGGTGCAAAAAAAATATAGAATAATAGCAACTGTATAATAAGTAATGCTGTTTGTGCGTCTGAAAGTCGGACTCCAAATTTCATTATAAGAATTATTTTGAGGTTAATATAGCAAAGGAAAACTGTTCAGCTTCCGGAAAATTCTCGTCCATTTTCATCTGGGTCTGGGCCTAATGCTGCAGCATCAATAGCACCCACCTTAATCCGGTGTTCTGTTGATTTGTCCTACGCTGTCAGATTTTCCTACCTCCCATTAAAACAGTGGGTAGTACAATTCGACAACGAATGCCGATAAAATTTGGTTTATTAACATCTGACACATACATAACCCTAAACCTACCCTTACAGTAATGCAAATAATTATGTGTTATATTCGCCGTAAGCAATAAGGGATACATTTACAGTAAACCTTCAATAAATTTTTTTTTTACGTTTTTTTTTTTTTAAAAGTCTATACCTACCCCAACCCTAAACCTACCCTTACAGTAATGCAAATACATAAATATAGTTGTTTATCATGAGAAAAAGGACGCGATTTGCTGTGCATGGGAAAAATCCGGGTAGGATAAAATGTCAGGACACACCAATACAACTCCAAATTTTTCTTTAGCCTGTGATTTAATAAAATATGATACTACAAATTTTTATTCTCATTTTAATAAAATGGGAAAAACCCAACACCACATAAATAGGCTATATTTATATTTAAATTATAGGCTATAGCCTACTTTGGAATTATGAACTGAATTCACGAATTCCGTGGTTGACTGTATGAATAGAGTGCTGGTGTGACAACATTACAGATAATGAGTTCAGACGGGAAAAACCTCTCGTTTGTTTCATATGAATTACATAGGCCTTAACATAAAATTAATATTATTATTTTTCTATTTAAATTGTTTATTTTAAAAGTAGACATGCCCTTTTATAGACATGGTTGGTCTGTGATGCATGAGCCTGGTTCATTTCTGACGTTTTAGAAAGAAGTTCATGTAGACCGAGATGGCAGAAAGCACATCCTGTTAAGTTTTTGTAACGTTTTCATGTTGTTGAGGGTGTCTTCCGACCAAAACTGACGGAGCTGAAGCTCTTTCCTCTGTTATCGGGATGGAGAGTGTGGATCGGGATCCGCTGATCGGAGAAGTGCAGCAGACTCTACAAGATATAGCCTAGCTACTGCTGCTGTTGCTGTAATAACAAATGAAAACATGTTACCTTTGAGGTTTTTCTTAAACAGGCATAGAATACAATTAGTAGGCTAAAAATCAGTAGACTAGCCTATCATATTTCATGTCGTTGTAGATCACATACGGTAAAATTAAAATGTCAGTAAATAAATTAATTTCCGTTTTAGCAATAACATGCAGCAGTCGTGAAAACAATATATAGGCCTATAAAGAGAGAGAGAGAGAGAGAGAGAGAGAGAGAGTCTCTCTCTCTCTCTCTCTCTCACTCTCTCGCTGTCTTTCTTTCTTTCTCTTCTCTTTCTCTCTCTCTCTCTCTCTTTCTTTCTCTCTCTCTCTATATAGCTATATTACATTTAATTTTAATTTTATTTATTTATTTTTTTTAACTTGCAAGCACCGCAAGCAAAGAATCCGCGGGATTAATCAACTCGGCTCGTCTGCCGCTTCTCTCCTGTTGAAAAGGAACTGAGCTCGCGGTTGCCGCTTGTCGGTGCAGTAGCTAGCTACAGAAGGGATGAAAGGGGCGTTTCACCGCCGCCCACACATTCAAACAAATATTAAAGCATAATCAATTTTTTTTATGAAAATCAAAAAATACGAAAAATCCAGCTAAAATTTCGTTTTCCGTTTCTTAAACAAAACGAAAAAATGAAAATCAAACCATCTCACACTTCACATTATATCCTATTTTGTTTAAATAACTTATACTTACAAAATTTCTGACCTGAAATCTACTTGATTAAAGCATGTTCACAACCGAAACATAATTAATTGAGTTGTACATAGCCTACATGTTTCATTTTTGTAAATTCAAAGACCTGCCATATTCATTTTTTTTCAGTGTAGGTTTCATAATCGTCTGCTCTTATCACGGACAGCAACAACAATAACAGATAAAATAATAATAATAATAGCCACAGTAGTGGAACCTGTAGTAGTCATAGGCTAACACAGTGCAAGCCAAGTTGATTAAAACAGAATTTCTGATCGGGACAATAAAGGTCAAGCACATGAAGCAAAATATTGAAGAAAAAATAATAGGCGATAATATGATTGTTTAAAGTTAACAAATAAAGCAAATCAAATAGATAAAAAGGTGGATGAAAGAGCAATACTGGCAATTAGCACAAAACCTCTGAGAAATTGGAGCACCAACTTGTAAAAGTGCTTAAGGTGAACATAACTACAATGCGTTCTTTGATTCACGGTCTTATTCTGCCCTCTAGTGGCTCATACTGAACTTAACACAAGCCTTAACATAATGAGACTTATGTCGAAATAACGACTTAATAAGTCGAAATAACGAGTTATTATGTCGAAATAACGACTTAATAAGTCGAAATAACGACTTAATAAGTCGAAATAACGAGTTATTATGTCGAAATAACGACTTAACGAAATAACGACTTATTATGTCGAAATAACGACTTAATGTCGAAATAACGACTTAATAAGTCGAAAATAACGAGTTATTATGTCGAAATAACGACTTAATAAGTCGAAATAACGAGTTATTATGTCGAAATAACGACTTAATTACTCGAAATAACGAATTATGTCGAAATAACGAGTTATTATGTCGAAATAACGAGTTATTATGTCGAAATAACGAGTAATTATGTCGAAATAACGACTTAAGTCGAAATAACGACTTAATAAGTCGAAATAACGAGTTATTATGTCGAAATAACGACTTAATAAGTCAAAATAACGAGTTATTATGTCGAAATAACGACTTAATACGTCAAAATAACGAGTTATTATGTCGAAATAACGAGTAATTATGTCGAAATAACGACTTAAGTCGAAATAACGACTTAATATGTCAAAATAACGAGTTATTATGTCGAAATAACGACTTAATAAGTCGAAATAACGAGTTATTATGTCGAAATAACGAGTTATTATGTCGAAATAACGACTTAATAAGTCAAAATAACGACTTAAGTCGAAATAACGAGTTATTATGTCGAAATAACGAGTTATTATGTCGAAATAACGAGTTATTATGTCGAAATAACGAGATATTATGTCGAAATAACGACTTAAGTCGAAATGACTTAATAAGTCAAAATAACGAGTTATTATGTCGAAATAACGACTTAATAAGTCGAAATAACGAGTTATTATGTAAAAAAAAAGATATAATATCTAAAAAAAAACATAAATCTAAAAAAAACAACTAATAATTTTCAAAATAACGAGTTATTATGTCGAAATAACGACTTAAGTCGAAATAATGACTTAATAAGTCGAAATAACGAGTTATTGTGTAGAAATAACGACTTATTATGTCGAAATAACAACATAATAAGTCGAAATAACGAGATACGTTCCCTTTTTTTTTTTTCTACACCATGCGGTTCAGGGCTTCCGTAGAACTTGCCCCAGGTTTAGTCAGTGTGTTGTTTGAATTTAAACACAAGTAAACGCAAGTTTTATTTTATATATATATATTTTTTTTTTTTTTTTTTTTTTTTTAAGCATTTCAGTGATGTTGAAATCCTTGTGGGAATTTAATAGCTCATTAGAACTGATGTATCATGTAATGGACAACAGCCTAATCAACCAAAGTATAACGCTTTAAGTAAACTGACCAACATATTAAACAACATATTTTAAGTATTGCAATGCTTAATAATAGTGGACAAATGTTTGTACATTGTAAATGTACAAAAAAAATGTTTGTTTTTGTATTTTTTTTCTACAAAATATTGTACTTTTCCAAATATTAAAATTATAAATACATAAATATTTAAAATATATTGCAGTAGGCCTACACATGATTATATAGTACATTAAAATCCCACTAAAAGTGTAATCATTTTATGTTCTTACACAAAGTAGGCATAAAATATACTCTAAGTGAGAGTAACATAAGTGTGTTTTCTGTAAATACACTAAAACGTCACTAAAAGTATGCTTAAGTTTAGTATATTGATTAAAAGTGAAACTAATAATATATTTATTAACATAGTATTTCTAATATACTTTTTAGGAATAAGTGAAAAGTGAAAGTGAAAGTGAAAGTGACGTGACATACAGCCAAGTATGGTGACCCATACTCAGAATTCGTGCTCTGCATTTAACCCATCAAAAGTGCACACACACAGCAGTGAACACACACACACCTTGAACACACACCCGGAGCAGTGGGCAGCCATTTTTATGCTGCGGCACACGGGGAGCAGTTGGGGGTTCGGTGCCTTGCTCAAGGGCACCTCAATTGTGGTATTGCTGGCCCGAGACTCAAACCCATAACCTTAGGGTTAGGAGTCAAACTCTCTAACCATTAGGACACGCTTATATTAAAAGTATGCTTGTGTTTAGCATATTCCTTAAAAGTGTAGCTAAGCATATAATTATAACCAAAGTATTTCTTGTATACTTTTTAGGAATATATTAAAAGTATGCTTGTGTTTAACATATTCCTTAAAAGTGTAGCTAAGCATATAATTATCACCAAAGTACTTCTAGTATATTTCTTAGAAATATATTAAAATGCATTTCAGTATATTTTTATGCACTTCAAATAAACATGTTGGGAATACAAATGTATTATAAACATACAACTTGAATTTCAAGTATATTTTTAATACATTTAATACTACATTTTTCCACCTGGGCAGATCTGTCAGGACCACTATCATCAAAGACGATTGACAAACACCATACAATTTGGACTGGTGGTATGGTTCTGTTCTGAGCAAGAACGCCCTGCACATTAATGAAGTCTAGCATGGATAAGAGCAGGAAGAGCAACAATAACCTTCTAGGGTAAACAGAACAGAACCAACATAAATGTTTTGCAGATTTCATTAATATTCAAGAATTGAATGTACACAATTTAGAAATTATTCTGATTCAAGAAGAATCAGAAGGCTGAATCCTGAATGGACGAGAGGAGGAGCTGGGGATGCAGAAGGTTTATTAGTTATTGAGCAATAAAACAGCTGCTGATAATATTGAAGGACCTTATATATGAATGCTGAGATAGGCGTTGTGTTCCTATAGGAGTCAGCTGATGCGAGCTTGACTGACATGACCTGCCAGAACTAATGCTATGCTTGATAAATGTTTAATCTCAAGCTGCCAACTCAGTTCATTAATGCATCACTCCTATCCAGTGACCACTCCAATCAGAAGAATTTATTTATTTATTTAATATTTCATCAGTGTTGGTCTATTACATGATTAACAAAAACAATACCAAAACCACAACTATACCCCACAGTTCAGATTTAGATTCCAGTAAGTCTGAAGACCTTGATTAGCTGGTTCAGCTGTGTTTAATTAGGGTTGAAAAAAAATAGCAGTGAGTATGTCAGGGCCTTTAGTGCATTGTATTCTTACTGAAATAACATGTAACTTTAGTTGATAAAATATTGATTTGATTATTTACATTTTGCTGTAACACATCATAAACACACATATAAATGTTCAGAATTTCCACATAAATAGACAACAGGTTTGTGAATTTCTAGTGGGCCAGTTGAGTGAGAGGATGTGGTGGATGGTGTGAGACAGAAGGAGAGAGATCAGTGTTAGAAAGGTCAGTGGCTTGCCTACTGGACAGATTTATGGTGAACTGTCCTCTGTGGCTAATTGAGGTTAAATGTCCTGCCATGACTCAGACACTTCACTGGACATATGCTTCAGATTTGCAAGTGTCAGTCAAAATAATGAGCTCTTAATGGTTTCAAGTAAAGCAGAGCACACAGACTGCTTAAAAAAAAAGGAAGATTTGTATTAAAATTAGGATATTAATAACTAACTTATATCGATAGCTCATACTCATTGGGGCTACACAGTTCTTTGGATTTTTATAACATTTCTGTTAACTTTTATATGATAAAATATTGGTACTGTTTTGGATCACCATTGAGAACCACTATGCTGGATTAGAAACAGCTCACCAGAATGATAATGGCAAACCTTTTATTGTCTTTTATTTATTACAAAAATACAATTTTAGTATTGTGATGCCTTTTAATTTACTAATGTAATATTAGACATCAAAACTTTATAGAGCTTGTTTCATGATAAGGTTGTAATAGTGAAAAACCATAATGGATTGTTTGACGAAAAGTGCAGCTAATGATGCAATCACATTCATAGACGTGTCAAAGGTACTATACTGCAGCTTTAATATCTGATTTATTATCGAACTCTAAAATGACAAAATAAGTAGCCCTCTCCCCATCCCCTCTGTAACATTTGAAGTGTCAGTAATTTGATAAGTTTAACATTGCAATTTTTTTTATGATGTCTCGCTGAGAGATAATAAAAAAGCAATTTGTAATATGAATATTATTGCTTCTCATATAACAAATTTATGGTCTTCAATTTTACTACATAAGTTGTTAACAGTTTGTGACGTATAAAGAAATGCATGGATTTCAATGGGTCCCAAAATTGTGATGAACTTCATCTTTGCCAAATGCTATTTGTCTTATAAAAAAGTATTTCTGTACCCTAGTGAAGTTTTGGCTGTCATCTGCCGGAATATATACAAACTGAGCTTAGTGGAGGTTACGAACAGACACTGGAGATCTATGACATTCTCTCCAGCTATGAACACAAGCAGTTATTAAAGCTCAGCAGACAGGTACTCAATCAGTCAGTGTGCTTGTGGCCTGAGGGTTTAATGGTCCCCACCTGACAACGAGAGAGAATAAGATCTGTGCACTAGGCTATATCTGCTGCACAAGTCATACTGCAAGATTAAGCCTAAAAAAAAAAAAAAAATATATATATATATATATATATATAATATATATATATATATATATATATATATATAAATATAAAATTGTATATATATATATATAAATAAAAATGAAGCCTGATACAGAACAAGGTTGATACAATGCATTCCATTGTCCTTATACACAACTGCCAGAAATATAAGAAATATCTACTAGTTATTTCCGCAGCGTTGTTGTTGTTGGTTTCCCAGCGTTCTGACAATCAAAAACTGAATAAATAGGAAGACAGACTGATTTTGCATAACATCAGCCTCTTCAAGTCACTTCAATCAATCAATCAACCCAAGTTGGGTTATTATGTTTAACCCAGCATGCTGGGTGGCTTTTTATGGTTTAAAATTACTACATTGCTAGGCTTAAATGAACCCAAATCGAGCTAGGCTTTAAACCTACAAATCTTGTTCATTTTAAAATCACTTTTACACACACTTTTACACACAAATCAGGGGAAGTCGTGGCCTAGTGGTTCGAGAGTTTAACTCCTAACCCTAAGGTTGTGGGTTCGAGTCTTGGGCCGGCAATACCATGACTGAGGTGCCCTTGAGCAAGGCACCGAACCCCCAACTGCTCCCCGGGTGCCGAAGCATAAAAATGGCTGCCCACTGCTCCGGGTGTGTGTTCATGGTGTGTGTGTGTGCACTTTGGATGGGTTAAATGCAGAGCACGAATTCTGAGTATGGGTTACCATACTTGGCTGTTGTCATGTCACTTTCTTTTTTTTTCTTTTTCACTTTCACTTTCAAATAATAACTATCAAAAGGTAAATATTTATTAAAAACAAGAGAAAACAGTCAAAAAGTAACATGCATGTAAGAAGAAATGCAGAAAAGTATGCCATTAACAGCTATAGAGTTTATAAATAAAGCATTGAACATTTGTTGAATATAACTTTTAAGATCAAATTTGGCTTTTTTGGTAAATTTTATATATTGTATAAAAATATACAAAAACACTATTATACAATAATTGTACAATTAGTTAAGTTCTTTACAAACTATTCTGGCATGACAATACACAAATAAACCACAACATTAACACTGATATTATAACATTTAACAGACGCATGCAAAAGAATGGAAATTTGATCTTCAACCATCTCTTACAGGTAACCGTTCATTTGAATCAAATACAATTACTATAACCCACCCTGTTAAAATCCACTTTGTGGTCATTTATCGTCCCCCAGGTCAACTGGGAAACTTCTTGGAGGAGTTGGATGTGTTACTATCAAACTTTCCTGAGGATGGTACTCCTCTGGTACTGCTTGGTGACTTCAATATCTACCTAGATAAACCCCAGGCTGCTGACTTCAACACTCTGCTCGCCTCATTTGATCTCAAGCGAGTGTCTACTACAGCAACTTACAAATCAGGCAACTAACTGGACCTCATCTATACGTGCTGATGCTCCATGGACAACACTTTAGTTGCTCCACTGCACACCTCAGACCACTTCCTCATAACTGCTAACCTCGCACTTACTCCTGAAGCGGCACACGCTCCACCGCAAGTCACCTTTCGATGGAACCTACACTCACTCCTTCCATTTCGCCTATTCTCTATGGTTTCATCCTCACTTCCTTTACTCGCTCAGTTTTCAGCTCTGGACATGAACAGTGGTACTGACACTCTTTGCTCCACTCATTACCTCTTGCTTGGACCATTTTTGCCCACTGTCATCCAGACCAGAACGCACCACCCCATCTGCCCCCTGGCTGTCCGATGTTCTCCGTGCAGAGAGGAAATGGCATAAATCAAGAAACTCTACTGACCTCAGTGTGTATCAGTCTCTCCTCTCTTCCTTCTCTGCAAATGTCTTCACTGCTACAACATCATACTACCACAACAAAACTGTTCGCACACTTTTCAAAACTTTCTCTTCCCTTCTTAGTCCACCTCCGCCTCCTCCTTCATCAACTCTTACAGCCGATGACTTTGCAGTTTTCTTCACAAATAAGACAAGAACCATCAGTGACCAATTCTCCACACCGCACACTGCATAAAAACACAGACATCAATGGTTTTCATGAAATATGAGCACGCAATCACACTGCTGTTGCATCAAAATGTGAAGTAAACAGGCAGGAGACAACAGCAAAATTTATTTTCTAAAATTAACTGACATAAATCTCAAAAGAATGATGCTCTCCTATGTCTCTGGCTTTCAACATATACAAAAACAAACATTCTTTTACTCTTAGTAAAAAAAATAAAAAAAAAAAGAAAGAAAAAGAAAAAACAATAACATGGAATTATGAAGTTCACTTGCCTTTCCCTCTCTTCCAAAGAAGCTGAGAAAACCACCTCCTCCACACACAAGCAGGCTTCTGTGTCCTTAACTCCAAAGTTAGTTTGAGTTCTGCAATGAAAAAAGGGAAATCAATGTTTTGTATAAAATATGAACATGTAATCATACTGTTGTTGCATCAAAATGTGAAGTAAACAGGCAGGAGGCAACAGAAACATTTGTTTTCTAAAAATAACTCACATCAGTCTCAAAAGAATGAAGTTATCTTGTCTCTGGCTTTCAACATCTACAAAAACAAACATTCTTGTAGTCTTAGTAAAAAAAAAAAAAAAATGATAACATGATGGAATTATGAAGTTTACGTTACTTGCGTTAAAACCGTCTTTCCCTCTCTTCTGAAGAAGCTGAGAAAACTGCCTCCTCCTCACAAAAGCAGTCTTCTGTGTAATGTTAGTTAACTCCCGGCACGGGCACAATGAAGACACAAACTCAACAAGTCTGAAATATTACATGAAAAACATTACTTTTAACAATTACCACTTCAACAGCCTCAAAATAATTATGCTAGTCTTTATTACATAAGAAAACTAACGTACATTCAGTTTAACCGCGAAAAATAAGATAACAAATTAACATGAGTGTAACCGTAAGCATAACCGTCTATTAACACTTCAAAAAGTGCAGATATTGTAAAATCTTATGTAAATATGACATAAGACACTCACAGACGTTATATGAAAAGTACCTCTTCCGTTCAGTAAAAGAGACCTCCGTTTCTGAGGCGAAAACCATGTCCACATATTTTTCAATATAAGCTCTTTTATTTCTGCCTTTCATGAAATCTCAAAATAATCCTGGACATAAACAATGAATGATAACTTTTGAATCTTTACTTGCCATAATGTTTTTAACTCACTTCTCGCTTCTTTCACTCTGAGAAAATGGTGGCTTCTCGCACTGGCATCGTCCGATGTTAACGTGACGTGCATGCTCTCTTTCACATCCGCGTTCCCAACCTAGTGCCACTGGGTTATGATCAAGACCAATTTTCAACCCAAAAAATGGGTTAAAACAACCCAATGTCCTACCCAGCATTCTCAACCCAGCATTTGGGTTGATAAAACAACCCAGCGTTTTTTAGAGTGTAGTAAGACTTTTGATAATAGTTGGGTAAATGTATACTGGGATTGAAGCAATGTGGCTTGGTAAACCTTGAAATACCAGAACAAAGGCTAATAATGGCTGAATAAAAACAAAAGAATAATGATAAAAGAATAATGCGGATAATGTCTCATACCTGCCCGATGTGTGAAAGGCTAGTTTCGTAAGAACAATAGAATCATGAATGAGGCTACATGCACAAACAAAAAATATAATAAAACACACAGTATAACATACAGGGGCCATAAATAAATTTTATTAGCCTTTTATTAGCCTTCTCTAAAAACACACATGACATGGCCTTAGAAAATGTTTAATAAAATTCACAGTTTTACAGATTATATTATGAATTTTCAAATGAAGCATTAGTAGACTTGTGGCTTTATTTTCATTATGTTTCTAAAATCATATTCTACAACAACATTTTTTTAAAAATTAAAAAAAATATGTTTTTAATATTTTTATTTTTGTTTTCATGTTTGAGCTTATATATCTTTATTATCATAACAGTCTGACTAATTCTGATTCTTGAACAGTAAACTTTGAAGTGTCAGCTTTGTGAACAAATGTTGATGATGTATCTAGTCAGAAAGACTCATGAGCAGAAACCTTTTTATTTTGGGTATGTCATTTGTGTCTCCATGCCAAAAATGGGGGGGGGGGGGGTGGCCGGTAAAGAGTTAAAAGTTGGCCAAATAGAAAAATGTAAATACTAAAAAGTAATGGGCCCAAAACTGATCCCTAGGGAACACCAGGGTTCCCGCACCGACCTCAGATTTGCAGTCACCCATCACAACAAACTGCTTGTGATCAGAGAGGGACTTAAATCACTTTAATGCAGAATCAGAAACTCCAAAGATAGTCTCTAAACGGGTGATTGAAATAGAGTGATCTATAGTGTCAAAAGTGGCACTAAGATTAAAAAGAATCAGTATAGATAGACGGCCAGAATCAGTAGCCATTAACAAGTCATTAGTGACATTAACTAACGCTGTTTCTGTGCTGTGGAGTTTACGGAATCCAGATTGAAGTGGCTCAAAAAGATCATAAGAGGAAAGATGAGAAAGAAATTGAGAAGCCACTGTTTGTTCTAAAATGTTGGCGAGGAATGGAAGATTAGAGATGGGACGAAAATTATTCCGATTATCAAAGACCATGTTGTTAGTTTTTGGTACAGGGGTGACAGCAGCAATTTTAAGTGCTGCTGGTACAACACCACTGCACAGAGAGTCATTGATAATTCTCAAAACAACAAGAGAAAGGGAATCAAAACATGATTTAAACAGACAAGATGGTATTGAATCAACTCTGGAAGTTGAGGCTTTCAGTTTTGAAACCATATTACATAGAGACTGGGAGTCAAGAATAGCAAAGTTAGAGAGAGAGATACCAGAACATGCAGAAATATTTAAGGAGGAGGCAGCATAAGTATGAGTGTTAACAATGTGGTTACGTCTATTATACATTTTGGTGCTAAAAAAGTCCAAAAACATATTACAAAGGTAAGTTGAAGCAGGAACATTAGAGCGGCTGTGATTTTTAAGCAGCTTGTTGATTGAGTGAAACAGTTGTTTAGGGTTTCTCTGATTGCTGACAATTATCTGAGAAAAATAAACCGATCTAGCTGACATAATTTCAGCCTTATATTCAAGTAAGCTGTCTTTCCAGGCCTGGTGATGAACAGTTAAACCTGATATGCACCATCTACGCTCCAATTTATGACACAAAGCCTTCATAGCATGCTGATCATCTCTATACCAAGGAGCTACCAAAGTGTCGCCTTTGTCATGCGTTGGATAGTCCATGAGTTGGTTTAATTCATAGCACACTAATATGGACAAAAATCTTTTGTTATTGTGGAGTCTTTTATTTCCATATGTGTGTTGAAATCCCCCAGGAGAAGAATTCTTTCAAATCCGAGGCAGAGAAAAGACAACATATCTGATAATTCAGATAAAAAGTATTTATTTGTCTTAGGAGGCCTGTAGACTGTAGCCACTGCATCAGAGAGGGGCGCAGAAACACTCAAAACAAGACATTCAAATGAGTCAGATTTGGGGACAGCCATGGGACACAAGTTGTTGATTTCATATGTTGTTGACATATGTCCTCTGAGAAACCTGCAGAAGTAATCCTATAGAAACCTTTTTTGAAAGTACAATCTAAAAGATGATATATGTCAGAAATTGATTCAACACTACATCCTGTAAGATCTAGAACAATTTCACACTGAACACCTAAGAGTGAGATTCAACCAAGACTCTTTAAGTTCCATATCTGATCATGACTGAACCCTTTTTATTCTATCATGCTAAGTTCACTGCTTCATTTTCCAAAATCTGAATTTGAAATAGTAACTTGTTGTGAAATTGTAAAATAAATAAATAAATAAAAATAAAATAAATAAATAAATAAATAAACAAGTCAGGTGTTTTCACATAGACTAATCTGAAATTTTCTAAAACAAACAAAGAAACAAAAAACAGTGAATTAATAGACTTAGCTCTATTCTTATTGGTATGCTGCTAAAGCTCAGGGCTGATTTTCTTGCTAATGTCTTCCAGCCTTTGGACCTCACCTCAAGATCCAAAACTGTTGGTCCAAGATGCAAGCCGACCATTTTAACTGAAACATAGAAAATGCATAATTTATTGCAGCAGGTTGAGTGTCTCAGTAGCTATTCAGATTCATGTAATTCTTGCAAATTCCCCATAACAGTGAAAGTAATTAGTGGCTCTGGTAATTATAACCTTTAGCATGCAGGAAACAGACTGCATTCTTTGAGATTCTGACACAGAACAAATTTATGTTATTCATCTTGTAGATCTGAGCAATGTGTTTGATTTGTACCACTAAAAAAAATAAAAACTTTTGACCTGCAACAACGTTTATTCTTTGTGTAAGCAGCTCTATCTGAAATAATTTGGCACTGTGTAATAACTGTATGCATACTTTCATATGGTGGATTGGCAAACTTTTCAATAGCAGTGTGAATCTCAAACATTTGCTTGTACAGCATACAGTTTTATTCCTGGATGTTTGACAGTGGTAGGTAGAGTGCCGAAAGACAAGAACTGTGTCAAACAATGGATAGATCTTGGTGTTCATGTTATCAGTGTACACTTTAGAGCATCGATCTGGGTAAGACCTCACAACACTGCAACAAGATAAACCGTACACGAAGCATCATTTGTCATTTTGGATAAGAAATTGATAAAGAGGGAGGGGGAGAGAACAAGAAAGAATGTGAGCTAGATGGAAAGCAAGACAGAGATAGAGAGAGAATCAGCACTGCCACAGTCCTGAATACAGTCTTTGTCACTCATTTATCACTGTGAAAGCTGTGTCAGGCTGTGTCAACAGACAAATTAATTCTCTTTTATAAGACTTCTGGTCAATGATTATAAATCTCCCTGTGAGAAGCAGCCGAGAACTTCTTAAGGTCACATAGAGTTTTTTTTTTTTTTTTTTTAATCCTACAGTAATTTCATAAGCAGTAAGAGAGTTTTCTTGATTTGACCCAAATTTTGCATCTGATAACAAGCATCAGTAATCTGAAATGATAAAATTACATAAGGCAAGGTGGAGATCTTTATTTCACTCCATTAAGTGTACGTGGCATTAGAAAGATGGATGTGTTAATATACTCGAAAGTGTGCTATCCAGATACAGGCAATAGAACAAGCAAGACCTGAGGGCTAGAAAACTGTCTGGGTATTAATGGTAAAATCACAGAGCAAAAATTGTGTGTGTAGTAACTTTAACACACTGTACAAAAATAAAAAGGAGAGTTTAGCACTTATTTTGCATCATATTATTCTTTGGGTTTGGATATTCAAAATAAACCACAGCTATTTGTTTTGGAATTAATAGTGCATTTAGACTGTGAACAAGGGGGAAATGTAATGCGCTCCTCACTATTGTTCTACAGATCAGTAAATGACCTGAAGGTGCAGACCAGCAATGCAACAATCACAAATCATCATTAGCTGTGAATTATATAGAAGTTTGTGAAGTACTTAAACCATGATTGCTGTTTAAACAAGTTGTAGACTGACAAAAACATAATTAGCACTTACCTCACGAAATTCACTGCCACATTTTTGGACTCAAAATTTTCCATGATTTTCCATTTCTCTATGTACTCATTTACACCTGATATTAAGGACATTTTCCGTTTCGGACTAATAAAAGAAATATCATGTTTTCATGTTTATTGCCACCACATACCCCACACTGGTCACTACAGCAGTATATTGACTTTGCTTTGCGCATGAGTGGATCTGCTTTTACTATGGGTGTCAAGGAGGAGGAACATGACGCTACCCCAGGGCCTGCTCACATCATGTCTGCCAAGCCAAAGCCTACTCACTTCATGTCTACTACACCAAGGCCTGCTAATGTCATGCCTGCTACTCCAGGACCTGCTCACATGCCAGGGTTTGCTCACGTCATGCCTGCCAAGCCAGCGCCTGTTCACGTCATGCCTTCTATGCCAAGTCCTTTGTCGTAAGATGGCCGCCACACAAGAGTCTCTTCACAAAATGGCCGCCCTTCTAGAGTCTCGACATGTCGCAGCTGGTCCTTCAGAGTCTCATCACGACATGGCCGCCATTCCAGAGTCTCGTCACAACACGGCCGCCATTCCAGAGTCTCGTCACAACATGGCCTCCATTCCAGAGTTTCGTCACTACATGGCCGCCATACCAGAGTCTGCTTTCATCATGGCTGTCAAGCCAGAGCCTTCACACAAGATGGACACCACGCCTGAGTCCCCAGCCAAGATGGCCACCACATCTGCTCCGCCATGGCTCCCCGCTAGGCCTGCTCCGCCATGGCTCCATACTGCTCTGGATCTGCTCCATGGCCCAGGTCCCCTTCTGTCCCATTGTCTGTCACTGCTCCCTGGCCCATGTCCCCCTCTGCTCCATTGTCTGTCACTGCTTTATGGCCCAGGTCCCCCTCTGCTCCATTGTCTGTCTCTGCTCCACAGTCTAGACCTGCCTCTGTTTCGTGGGCCTGGCCCTCCATCCCTCCGCTCCACCACCCTCCTGGACTTTTTGGGTTTTGTTTGTTTGGGCGTCAGGAGCCGCCCTTACAGGGGGGAAAATGTAAGGTCTGTTTTGGGTTTTGTTTCTTGTTCATTGTTTTCATGTCTTTTATTTTGTAGTGTGATTTATGCTGTTTGTGTCATGCTTCCCTTGCACTCATGTATCTCTTCCTTGTGTATGTGTCATGTTCTGATTGGTTTTTTGTCTTGTCATGTGATTATCAGTTCTGTTTGCTCATTGGTTGCTTTAGTCATGTGTCTTGTTTCCCATTGGTTTGTTCTTGTCATGTGACCCTCATTGTCTGTACAAGTAGCCATGTCTTTGCCATTGTCTCTAGTCGTGTATTAATGTTGTAACCTGCTGTTGGTGAGTCTAGTCTGTTTATGTCAAGTCTGTTTCATGCCTCGTCAAGTCAAGTCTGTTCAAGTCAAGTCTTTGTTTCTTGTTTGGATAATGTTTGGATGTTTTGGATTACACCTTGTACAAACCCGATTCAAAAAAAGTTGGGACACTGTACAAATTGTGAATAAATTTTCAAATTTCAATATTTTATTCAGAATACAACATAGATGACATATCAATGTTTAAACAGAAAATGTATAATTATAAGGGAAAAATAAGTTGATTTTAAATTTCATGGCATCAACAAATCTCAAAAAAGTTGTTTGGAACAGCCACTGTGTGGCATCCCCTCTCCTTTTTATAACAGTCTGCAAACATCTGGGGACTGAGGAGACAAGTTGCTCAAGTTTAGGAATAGGAATATTGCCGCATTCTTGTCTAATACAGGCTTCTAGTTGCTCAACTGTCTTATGTCTTCTTTGTCGCATCTTCCTCTTTATGATGCGCCAAATGTTTTATACCCGTGAAAGATCTGGACTGCAGGCTGGCCATTTCAGTACCCGGATCCTTCTTCTACGCAGCCATGATGTTGTAATTGATGCAGTATGTGGTCTGGCATTGTCATGTTGGAAAATTCAAGGTCTTCCCTGAAAGAGACGACGTCTGGATGGGAGCATATGTTGTTCTAGAACTGCAGAGATGCAGGCTTCTGAACTGAGCGCTGATAACAACTTGGGTTGTCCTTGTCCTCTTTAGTCCGGATGACATGGCGTACCAGTTTTCCAAAAAGAACTTCAAATTTTGATTTGTCTGACCACAGAACAGTTTTCCACTTTGCCACAGTCCATTTTAAATGAGCCTTGGCCCAGAGAAAATGCCTGCGCTTCTGGATCATGTTTAGATATGGCTTCTTTTTTAACCTTTTCAGTGGTGAGTTTAAAATATTCTAGCGGTCCCCCCAGAGTGAGTTTTTTTAAGACGACCGTTATTTTAGAACGTTCCCCTTACTGTTTCCATGGCGACGCGTCAAGCTTGTCACGTGACACACCGCGTCTACAATAACACTGTAATGACAGATGGATCGCTTTTATTTCGTTTTTCCTTTTTAATTTCAAATATTCACAAACTTGCATACCATGTCATGAACAATCCGATCTTCCGATTCATAAATATGTGTAAATGAGTGTGTTTGGTCGTTTAAAAAACCTTTCTAAATTATCTTGATCGTGATCTGTAATGTGAGACTGACTCCTCTATGTCTGATCGCGCTGCAGTTCAGAGAGTCCTGTCAGTCGGATTTACAGCCGTTAATTCATCAATTTCTCCCGAAATACAGGTAATAAATGGCCGGTTAACTGGGTGAAGAATAGAGTGAACTTTATAGTTACTTACACTATGTGTATCTGATACGAATAAAAAAAAATCTGCAAATTAAATTTGAATGGATTATTATTGTTGCTTCCATAGACATATGCGTCTATTTTCCAAACTCTAAATGTATTGTTTTACTAGTATTTATGTGTATTTAAATGTCAGAAACCTAAAATATGAATTATGTGGTTAATAACACTACATAGTTGTGATAATAGCAGAGCAGTGCACGTCTGTCTCTGGCTCAGCGCCAGCCAACGCGCGAAAACGCAGTTTGAATTTGGCAGTAATGCGATGTCACCGAACGTTCTAAATCCCATATGTGGGACCATACGCCCAGGGGCACGGAAATTAGAATCCCATATGTGGGACCGTACCGCTCAAAAGGTTAACCTATAGAGTTTTAGCCGGCAACGGCGAATGGCACGGTGGATTGTTTTCACCGACAATGTTTTCTGGAAGTATTCCTGAGCCCATGTTGTGATTTCCATTACAGAAGCATTCCTGTATGTGATGGAGTGCAGTCTAAGGGCCCGAAGATCACGGGCATCCAGTATGGTTTTCCGGCCTTGACCCTTACGCACCGAGATTGTTGCAGATTCTCTGAATCTTTGGATGATATTATGCACTGTAGATGATGATAACTTCAAACTCTTTGCAATTTTCCTCTAAGAAACTCCTTTCTGATATTGCTCCACTATTTTTCGCCGCAGCATTGGGGGAATTGATGATCCTCTGCCCATCTTGACTTATGAGAGACACTGCCACTCTGAGAGGCTCTTTTTATACCCAATCATGTTGCCAGTTGACCTAATAAGTTTCAAATTGGTCCTCCAGCTGTTCCTTATATGTACATTTTACTTTTTTGGTCTCTTACTGCTACCTGTCCCAACTTTTTTGGAATGTGTAGCTCTCATAAAATCCAAAATGAGCCAATATATGGCATGACATTTCAAAATGTCTCTCTTTCAACATTTGATATGTTATCTATATTCTATTGTGAATAAAATATAAGTTTATGAGATTTGTAAATTATTCCATTCCTTTTTTACTCACAATTTGTACAGGGTCCCAAACTTTTTGGAATCGGGTTTGTAAATAAACTGCACTTGGGTTTATCTACGCTTGCCTTTAGTGGACTCATTACACAAAGATTAATAAATTGTGTAATAAATGTATTGTTAATTGTTCATTCATGTTAGTTAATGCATTAATGTTAACATTAGTGTTACCATTAATATGTATTCATCATACTGTTGTACTTGACAGTATTTTTTCTCTTGTCATTTCATAGGAGCTTCAAAGAAGACAGAGAAAGCCAGGGTCTTGTGCCCTGTGTTTATCAGTATCCTTATGTTCATTGGGTGAAAAAGAAAAACTCAATAAACAAAGTAAAAAATAATTTGACTGATATCTTTTCCCCCCTAGGTTTCAATAGATATCACAATATATCGATATCATGAATTCTTATGGCCACAATAACCGTCATATGAAAAATCTTATATCTTGACAGCCCTAATTCCTTATTTGATACCCTTTTTTAAATTTGTTAAATGGATGTCTCCTCGTTTTTACAATTACAAAACAAAAGAAAGAAGATAAAAAAGAAATTACATTTGATCAATGAACACTTAGAAGAAAAAACAAACAAACGAATGAATTCACATAGATATACATATAAATACCTTCACATAAATTTAAACCTCAGTTTTCAAAAGGAGTTGATTCAAAATGAGTAATTCAGTCTCAAGTTATATTCACAACTTGTGAACATGGCTGAAATCAATGAACAACAATTGAATTGTTTGTTACTCAGTCTCTCCTATGTGACTCCTATGTGATCGAATCCTTCCCAAGAACAGTGAATCCGGTGTATGTGATGTTAGTTCAATTTCCTTCCGTCCAAATTGGCAACGACAATGTGAGTTTCAAGCAATCACGACTCTCAGTTAGGTCCGTGTGGCTCGCCAGTCCCTACTCCCTCCGCGAACACGGGATTTAGAATGAAATCCAGGAATCCAGAAACTCCACTCCAGTAATCACCGGTTCAACGCGGCATCAATTCAGCAGTTCACAGCATGCACTCAATCCGACAATGATGATATGAAATCAGGGAAAAAAAATAAATAAATGAAAGAAGGGGGAAAAAAAAACCCTGACCTTGAATACAAAATCACAATTAGTATTCTTCAAGGGTTAAAAAAAAACAAACAACAAAAAAAAAACAGTATTCAATGTTTTATGATTAATGTATCAAAACATTCACGTCCTGCATTAAAAAGTGTGTAAACACATCTGCCACTTCAGATGCAGTGTTTCCTCTACATTGCAAAGATGAATTTTGTTTATAATGATTTTATTTGTTTTGTAACATTCCCAAATGTATTATTATTGTAGCTGACTTTATTGATTAAATGTAAGATTTTTTTCACACTTCTAGAACAAAAAAGGTTTTACAAGGGTACAAATGCCCATAAAATGTAAAAAATTATTTTGAACTTGTTGGGATAGATTAATTTCTGTCAGTGCTGTGAACTGACCACCACACAGTCAGCTGTCCACGGCAGTCCTGCAGTGAAACACACTTTTTTTTTTTTTGTCAATATATAGCACACCCCTAGGCTAGATATTTCATTCTTCTTTGCGTAGTGATTGTTTGGGGCACCTAATTTACTGATTTTCTGATCATGGTAAAATAAGCTTTTATCTTAGAATTAGGTTTTCTCAACAATACAGAGGACATGACCAAAAATTATGAATCTTATTTAAAAGGTTTTATTTTTATATTTATGTTTTTGGAATGGGCACGGTGGGGGCGGGGGGTGTGTGGTATGGGGGTAGTTGGGATCACCACCATCTCAACCCCTAAAAAGATAGATAGATAGATATTTATTATACTGAATAATCTACTTTTTGGGGGCAAAACCTTATAATTTAATGAACTGACAGCCTATTGGCTAATCTTCGATCTTCAACACCAAAGAACATAAATGCTGTTTTATAAGAGAAGTCAAAGACAAAAAGATGTGTATCTCCTAATAACACACAGTTTTGTCACAATTCGCCTAATTACACCATGCCCTGAACGTATGTAATCCTTAATCTTTATTTCAAAAGTTATTAGTAATTAGTTACATTACTAGTTACGTTACTTTTTTCTCCATAAAATTTATGAAATCCCAGCATACATGCTCCCGGTAAATATTTGTTATTAAAGCATCAGCATTCACAGAACATTTTTATTTTAACTAAAGCAAGCAGCAGAAACTCTGTATACGCTTGCACCTGTTAATCATTCATATTTTATATTAGTTCATGTTGCTTTTGTGCAATAGATGAATAACAATTAATTCGTTTAAAAAAATTTTTTGCAGGAGTCCCGTGAATCATTTTATTAATGACGAGTGTCTACGCCCGCACCAGCATCTTGTCCCACACTGCACTTGCGTCGGGTCTCACGGGAGCAGGTCTCTAATCCGCTGGCACTTCACTCGACAGTGCATGTGCTACATCCTTTTTTCAATCTCTAGATTATAAAACACTGCATTCTGTCAGCAGTGTAACGCAGCAGTAACGTATAGTGACCTCAGCTTGTAACTATACTCTGATTACTATTTTGAAAATTATAAAGCGTTAAATTTCTCATTTACTAAAAAAGTAATCGAATTACAGTAACGTGTTAGTAAAAAGTAATGCGTTACTGCCAAACACTGACCACCTCAAACTGAGCACTGTTTTTTGTAGGTTTTTTTTTTTTTCTTGTTTAGATCTCTATCTAATACTCATCCAAAGCATTGTGGACTGTGGGCAATATTATCAAGATCCACAGCCACAGTTCAGAAATATACTGGAAAGAGTAGACCATCCAGCATACTAGACCCTTATTCTAATTTCACTTTCATTCTCAGGAAAAAAGGCACAAAGCTGCCTCTGGGAAGGTCCCTTATAGGTACAAAAGCTAAAAGGTACATCTTTGTACCTAATTTACCCCTAAATCAGATTAGCGCTCATATACTTACGCTCAAATTAGTATATGTTGGGATTCAGATAATTCAACTTTCAAGGTATCTTGGAGGGCAATGTGTCCAAGTCGCAACATCTAGCTACTGGGGTGCCTCAGGGCTCAGTTCTTGAACCACTTCTCTTCTCTGTCTACATGGCATCACTAGGTTATCTCATTCAGAAACATAGCTTTTCATATAACTGCTATGCTGATGACATTTAACTCTACCTCTCATTCCATCCTGATGATTTGATGATAGTTGCTTGCATCTCAGCATGTCTAACAGACATTTCTTGTTGGATGAAGGACCATCACCTTCAACTCAACCTTGCAAGACAGTACTGCATGTGGTTTCAAAAAACCTATCACTTCATCACAATTTCACCATCCAGTTAAGCACATCAACCATAACTCCTTCAAAAACAGCCAGAAACCTTGAAGTTGTGATTAATGATCAGCTGAATTTCTGATTCAGTTCTGCTGATTTGCTTTATACAAAATTAAAAAGATCAGGCCCTTTCTTTCAGAACATACTACACGACTCCTTGTTCAAGCTTGTGTTCTGTCCAGTCTGGATTATTGCAATGCTGTCTCGGGCAGATCTTGTTAAATTATTACCAAATAAAGAGGACTGCAGAGTCTCATCCCACTATCTGATGTGACCATAAGTATTTGGACAATTGAACTTAAAGCAAATGTAAAAGATTAAAAGCTAATATTTAGTTGTAAATCCCTTTCATGCAATCACAGCAGTGAGTCTGCGACCCATTGACATCACCAGACTTTTACTTCAACCTTTGAAATGCTTTTCCAAGCCTTTAATACAGCCATTTTCAACTGGTGCTTGTTTTGGGGAGTTTCTGTCTTCAGTCTCCAATTCATGTTAAATCGGATCTAGGACACAACTGATTATTTAAAAAGAACTGTGAGCCAACTGCCCCAATACTTATGCACACATCAGATAGGGGGGTGAAACTCTAAAAGTGCTGATCTTCTTTGTTGCTAAAACAAGTATGTTTTAACACCCAATAATAAAATGTGACATTTAATAGTTTTGTCTCATATTCATCTTTTAATCATATTTACAGTTCTCTATCTGTCGGTCAATTAGAGTTATGTTGTGACGACATAGGGGGTTTACTTGAGAGCCCCAATCCACTCTGACTTTAAGGGAAAATGCCAATGAAATTTGGCTAGTGGGTTCTGCATGCCTGATCCACTCCCCGTGCATACAGGTATAAATAGGTGACAGGTGCATCACTCATTCAGATGTTTGCTTCAGAGCTGAGTGGGTGAATGATTTCTTCTCCACAAAGCCTTTTCGTTCTGACTGCAAGAAAGAGGCTGTTCCTGGTTGTCGTTATGGCACACACAGCGGTCTCCCTGTTGAATCAGTGATTTCTCTGGGTGCTTCAACTAAAAGAGCAGTTTCTCATCACGTATGGCTCATGTCTTTTTAAAGATGCCGTTCCATCTGTGTTCTCTTGTCCTGTTTTCTGTTGACGGACACGATCATTGTCTTCAGTGTCTGGGCATCCAACACGCTAAAGATGCGCTCATGGATGACGCATGGCTTTGCTGCAATCTCACCTCTCTCTCCTCATGGGGATGAGAGCAGCACCCTCAGTCTCTACCCGTCCCAGTTTCTCTGTCACTAACAGAGGACCGTTGGCTAGAGCTCAGGGAGATCTGAGGATTACAGTGAGAGCTTCTCTCCAGATCCGCTGGATCTGGACCTCTTACTCCTCTTACTCCTTCCACAGCAAATGTCCCATGAGGCTCCCGAGTAATTTCACTGGCCCGGCTCGTGATGGTCCCAGCATTATATTCAGTGCAGCACTGGAGAATCGGATGTTGTTTGCTGCATTAGGGGATGTGCTATCGTCCTCCGAGGATGAAGATTTGGCGGGGCTGCCCACTTCGGGTTTCGCAGCCGCCGCCGAATCAGAACCGTGGTTGATAGCTATGCTTTCCTGGGCAGCTGCAAGCATCGGGATGGAGGTGAACACGCGGCCCAGTCCCGAGCCCTCGCAGCTGGATGATTTTTTTCTCGTTGCAGCTCACAAATGCGTCCTGCGCTGGTATATATGTAATCAGTGTATACGTAAATGAAAAGTGTTCTTCTGGCATTCCAAATAAATTAATACGTGTGGAAACAAACTGATGTAATTTGATGTAGATTGCTTTGTGTGATTCATTTTAATACTCCCCTCCCATAAATTTTGCGTCTGAAAGTGAAACCCCTACAAATGCACATTCAACAAATTCAGGCACAAAAATAACTGTGTCCAGGCCTTTTCAGTGCAAATTCTTCACTGCATATCTTTAGTAAATCTAGACAGTACTAGTTTACCGCCAAAAGATGGTTTGCGCTGGAGCAAGCTGTTCGTAAATCTGGCCATTAATGTTATATTTGTGTCATGTTTATCAACCAAAAACTTATAAACTGGTGTTACTTCTAGTCTTGAACACAAACCCTGTGTAGTGTCGATTTAATATTACTTCTTATTTTGCCATGTGTGTATTCTGAGAACATTTTTGAAAGCAACATTTCATTATAATATAGATGTTTTGTTCAAGGTCAATTCTCATTTGAAATCTTGATCGCTTTATGGACCTCCCTCAAGACCGGGCCCAGGACAAAAGGTGGCCCTGCACATGAGCGGAGATGGCAGATCTCAGATTGCATATTTCTTGATGGTTTCTGCTCCACTATTCAGCATTATTGAGATAAATTGGTGGATATGAACAAATTTATAACTTTCTTCAAGTATTATGGGAAAATAAAATTATGTGCTTAACATTCTTAGACATTCTTACCAACATGTGTTCATCCTTGACCTTTGGAGCCTGCTGAAGGCTTTATAGATTAGTCTCTCTTTAAAGAGAAAATTAGTGATTACAACAAAGTTCTCATCAGTATTCTCATCAGCAGGATGAAAATGAATGCACCTCCTTGAGTTTTCAAGAATGACACAGTTGTCAGGTTCTCATTTGATGCTATCTTTGCTTTTATTTTGATTGATTGACCATTGTACGGAAAACATACACATTGAAATTAAAGTGAAAATTGAATAGGATAACAAAAACGAGTGTCCATTCAACACTCAAAGGCAAGCTGGTTATGCTCTTTGACTGGGTATGATTAAGAGATGGGAAATGAGAATTGGATGAGAAACACAGAATTGTCTGGAGTTACATGATGGCTTGTTTATTCAGTGTCGAATGAGGAAAGATTAGTATAAGAGTGAACATCCTCTTCTTTCCCATTTGAACTGAGCACAGGGCAGACCTTCTGTATAGGACATATACATTGCCAAAGGCTGGTACAGTGTCACTAGAATTAAACTCGCAAGATTCTGTGCTGAGCTTCCAAGTGCTGTCAAACTAGTTTACACAAAACTGTCATAAACCAGGAAATGCAGAGTAGGAATGCTGAACTTGTCCACTGGTCCATTTAACATTTCTGGCAGGAAGAGATGTACAAGTTTAAAAAAAAGGTCTTGGACTCACTTCACTGTCCTGTCAAAGTGCGTACAACTGCCACTTTTATGACAGCGTTGGTCGTTGTTTATGGAACCATGAACACAACCAATGTCCTAGTGTATGGTTTTTATTCATGTTTTGAAGAATGTTGGTATAGCAAACCGTTTTTGTTTGAAGAAAGTGAGAGAGAAAAACAACAGAAAAAAAAGTAACTCATAATTTTGGAATGATGTGGGTGAGTAAATCATAACAAGATTTAAATTTTTGGGTGAACAGTCTTATCACCATTTAAAGGGGTAATATGATGCAATTTCAATTTTCCCTTTCTCTTTGGAGTGTTACAAGCTCTTGGTGCATGAAGAAGATCTGTAAAGTTGCAAAGACTAAAGTCTCAAACCCAAAGAGATATTCTTTATCAAGGTTAAGACTCTGCCACGCCCACCTAAAATGGCTCATTCAAACACGACCCCATATCTCTACGTCACTATGTGGAAATATTTGCGTAATGCCGCCCAAATGTTCACGCAAACAAAGAAGGCGTGGTTTCAGCAACCACAGTTAGTGTTGAAACAGCCATGTTAGGGAGATGCTGTGTGTATCTAGGCGAAAGCAAAAGCACTTTATTTGGCCTTCGTAAAGTAGATGCATTTAGGTATCTTTAAGATTGCTTACAACAGATAAGCAATGCATTTTAGGGACGACTGTTTCGTGAATCTAGGAGAGGAGGTAATTCTGACTTTGCTATGACAATCTGGTGCTTCTGAATCAGCTACTGTAAGTATGTTTTGTTATTAGTTTTAAGTATTTTCTATTGACTGTTCAAATGCGGAGTTTTGCACACCGTGTATGTGTTTGTGTGTGTGTGTGTGTGTGTGTGAGAGAGAGAGAGAGACAGGGTCACTGGAGTCAGCTGTCTTAACCGTCCGTGGCTTGTGTACTGCAAACACATAGGAGCTTCATCACTATGTCTGTCACATGACTCTGTTCCCCTTTCGGGCTTGAACTGATGATAAAACTAAGGACATTATTAACTGTCTTTACATTTATTTTGCAAGATGAAGCTTGCGATTATGGAAAAGGGCGTTACATTTCTGACGAGTGCTTGCGGTGTTCGGCCAATCACAATGCACTGGGTCAGTTGGCCAATCAGAGCAGACTGCGCTTGTCAGAAGAAAGGACTTTGTAGAAAACGACACGTTTGAGAGAGGCGGGGCATAGAGAACCTACAATAATGTACAGTATTTAAAAAAATAATGTATTTTTTGAACATTAAAGCATAACAACATATTCTGTTACTCCAAATACACAAAATAATGATCTTTAAAAAAAGCATCATATGACCCCTTTAATCCAATACAGTTTTTCACACTCCATCTCTATGTGATGTGCAAATGCAATAAACAATTGATTATCGGACATTGATGAAACATTAAAAGTGAGAAAACAAAAACATATGTCCTGAAATGGACACATGATGCACAGATAAACAAGACAGCAACACAGAATGCACAACAGACAACACAATAACAAGTAATTATTCATCAACTATTTTTTTAAGGCAGAAGCACAATAGTTTTAACTGTACCTACAAATCTACAAGCCCTGAAATATTTGTTCATATTGCTCATGAGCCAAAGTCCAAGAATATGTCTTATTAAAGACACTTCTATACTAAGAAGCATATTAAGAAGTATTTATTTTATTTTTTTACAAGGAATAATATTTAGTTGATACAATTAGTTATTTTTAGTAATAAGTAGCACATTATCTACTCACAATCAGAACTGTATATTCTGCTTAGTTATATGTGTCTTAAATATTTCAGTCCTGATCACTTTGGGATAAGCCGATTCTGATTACAAATTGTACACACATTTTCACTAATTTCTTCTGTGTTTTCCATACCACATTGCAGGCTGACACTTCTGTGCACTTAATTGAGTATATATGTGTGTGTGTGTGTGTGTGTGTTAGCACGCCACAAACTGTGGAGCTTCCGGGTGAATGTGCCTGTATTTCTTATGGGGTAACCCTCGTCTCCCATCCAAGGCCTATGAGTTCTTGTCTAATCGTATGGTCCAAGGCTTACGGAGCTGCTGGACAGGCTGCCTCCACCCTTGCACGCCATGGCACTCCTGCAGGTATACCAGGCCAAGGCACTAAAAGAGTTAGTGGCACTAAAAGGCTATGCGATTCAGTTCGCCCAGTGTCCCCCTAAGTTCAGGGGCATCCATTTCACCTCCGTGCTGACCAGCGATGCTCCTGTCTTACAGGCAGAAATTGCAGTCCTGTTGGTAAAGGACCTGTTAGAACCAGTCACTCTAGCCAATATGAGGTCATGGTTTTACAGCCCTTACTTCATTGTACCCAAGAAAGGCAGTGGGGTATGACCAATCTTGGACCTGCAAGTTTTCAACCGGGCCCTTCACAAGCTACCGTTCAAAATGTTGATGCAGAAATGCATTTTCAGGTGCATCCGACTTTGAGATTGGTTTGCAGCGATTGACCTAGGATGTGTATTGTGTATTGTGTATTGACCTAGGATTGTAGGATGCGTACTTTCATGTCTCAATTCTCCCTCGGCACTGGCTGTTTTCCGGCTTTGCATTCAAGGGACGGTCATATCAGTACAAGGTCCTTCCCTTCAGACTATCCCTGTCGCCCCGCCTCTTTACGAAGGTTGCGGAGGCGGCCCTTGTTCTCATAAGAGAACAGGGCATTCACATTCTCAACTATCTTGACTACTGGCTCATTCTGGCTCAGTCCTGGGAGCAGTTGTGTGAGCACAGGGACATGGTGCTAATTCAACTCAGCCAGTTGGGACTTTGGGAAAAGAGCAAACTCTCTCCGGTGCAGAGTATCTCTTTTCTGATGGCATGGCTCAAAGAGGAACGTGTTTGGTCAATGCTGAACTGCTTGAATTCTCTCAAGTGCAGGACAGTGACCACACTGAAACTGATTTAGAGGCTCCTGGGACATATGGCATCGACAGTAACGCCACTCGGATTGCTTCTTATGAGGCTATTCCAGCATTGGCTTCAAGGCCGAGTGTCCCGACATGGGCGTGGCAACACAAGTATGCATTTTCCCCAGTGACTACAGACATTGTGCAAAGTCAGGGAGGACAAGGACAAAGTCTTACTGGCCTGACCTGATTCCCGGAACTGATGTTCCTCATGACAGCACCTCTCTGCCTCATTCCTCTGAGGAAAGACCTACTTTCTCAGAGATGGGGCACCCTCTGGCACCCGTGTACAGACCTGTGGAACCTCCAAGTGTAGTCTCTAGATGCAATACAGAGATCCTAGGTGATCTACCCCATGCGGTGGTAGACACCATCATTCGGCAAGAGCACCCTCTACAAGGTGTGCCTATACTTCGAAGTGGAACCTGTTTATTGAATGATGCTCTTCTCACCGGGAAGACCCCCGGAGATGCCCAATCAGATCTGTGCTTTCCTTCCTCCAGGAAGGGTTGGAGTGAAGGCTGTCTCCCTCCACCCTAAAAGTATATGTTGCCGCAATTGCCGCACATCACGATCCTGTAGACGGTGAGTCTTTTGGAAAGCCTGACCTGATCATCAGGCTTCTGAGGAGACTAAATCCTACTCGCCCTAACCCCATACCCTCTGGGGATCTCCCTCTTGTGCTTACGGCATTGCAGAGGGCCCCTTTTGAGCTATTGCAGTCTGCAGTGCGAGAACTCTGTCAATAAAGACAGTGCTCTTAACTGCGCTGGCTTCCATCAAGAGGGGACCTGCATGCATTTTCGGTCAACGAATTGTGCCTGGAATTCAGGCCGGCTAACTGTCACATTATCCTGAGCCCCTGGCCCTGATATGTGCCCAAGGTTCCCACCACGCCTTTAAGGGATCAAGTGGTGAACCTGCAGCGCTGCCCTTGGAGGAGGCAGACTTTGCTCTGTCCTGTTCGTGCTTTACGCATATATGTGGACCGTACATAAAGCTTTAGGACCTCAGAGCAGCTCTTCATCTGGTACAGAGGCCTGCAGAAGGGAAAGGCTGTCTCCAAGCTGGCCCAGTGGATAGTGGATGCCATCGTCTTGGCATATCAAACCCAAGGCTTGCCTTGCCCCCTCAGGCTGAGAGCACACTCAACAAGGAGTGTTGCTTCTTCCTGAGTTTTGTAAAACCAGAGGAACTGCTTGGTGTCTCGCTTGATGCGCAGTTCCCCTCTTCAGAGCATATACGTGCACTTATTCTGCTCTTCAGTTCAGTTGCCCACAAGACGAACCCTGTGGAGTTCCTCCATCATCCTCGGCAGCCGGACATGGCAGAGCGTGCCAGGACTAACACTTGTAAGTACACCTATTGGTTGACCCCTGTGCTAGGCTAAGTCTCCATATGTTGTGATCCCTACAGTGATCCCATGTGTGTATTCAATAAGTAATTATAATAAGTCTTACTATATGGGTCTAGTGGAAAAACAGTAATATACTCTCTCCTCGTAAGCTCTGTCCTATCTTCCGCCCCAGTTGCAGCGAGGGGACCAGGTGGCTTACTAGGGCGCTAGAAGGGGCAGCAATAGTGGCGCTTTGTTAGGGATCCCAATTCGTCGGTCACCGACATGACTCAGAGTGACCGACTGAAAGGGAACCTCTCGGTTACGTATGTAACCCTCATTCCCTGAAGGAGGGAATGGAGATGTCACATCCCATCGCCACAGTTGCTGTACCACCACAGGGCGCCAGGTCACTGGCTCGGCTCCTCAGCAAAAACCTGAATATGTGTTGCACCTGCTGCCTACTTATGCTCATTTATTGAGGAGCAGCAGCTGGATGCAATTATTGTATGCCAGTGTGCATTGGCTTGTTTAGTTTACACTCGAAGATGATAGGGCTCTCAGGCAAGATCCCAAGTCTTCGGTTACCGATGTGACATCTCCATTCCCTCCTTCAGGGAAAGAGTGTTACATACATAACGGAGACGCATTCACCTGCAGAGAACATTAAACACCATAGTGGCGACTTCTTGTGAAAGACTCTTATCATGATACTGTAATTTGTTACCTGCACTGATTTCACTGTAAAACTACAGTATTTAATAGTAAACAGAAGAAAAATGAATGAAAAATCTGAAAAATGAATAATCCTGTTCTTCTTCTTCTTCTTTTACAGTGCAGCAGCAAGAGGATGCACGTGATAAGCCTGATGTCATGCAGGAAAGATATGGAATCTATTTGATTCCACTGAAACTCTTTAGGCTCCATGATTATCTCAAAATAATGTAGATACACCTTTGTTTCATCCTATTCTGACAGCTCAATGTGGTGGTGATGGACTGACAGCTGATGTTTGGGCATGGGTGAACAGCATCCTGCCAGAACTGTACAAAGTCCTGCATGTATGGCTCGGCTGTCAGCTGGCTGTCTTATTAATTTTATTTATTTTTTGTAATGCTGTGACAGATTTAAGTCTTTAGAAGAGATGTTGCTGTGGGTGCACCTCATACTGAGAAAAGACTGGTGGTTCTCTGTCATGTTCTTTGAATGCACTGTGGTCCTTAGGACTTGAGACATGAGGCAGACAATAACAGAAAATATATTAATGTTTACATTTTGATTCTAAACATAATAATAAATAATAAACCCCAGCTATCAGTGTGTTTGTTATACTGATTTCATTTCAAGGCACCATTAAGGAGATTAGTGTTAAGCCTACCTCCTCAGGCAATATAGATGTATTTATTCAATTGCAAAATTAATTGTAGGAAAATGCTTGTTTTTGACAAGTTTCTAGCATTTGTAAAACTGCATTTTTCCATCTCAAAAATATATCTAAATTACGGCCTATGCTCTCAATGTCAAATGCAGAAATGTTAATCCATGCGTTTATGACCTCAAGGTTAGACTATTGTAATGTTCTATTGGGTGGTTGTTCTGCACGCTTAGTAAACAAACTCCAGTTAGTCCAAAATGCAGCAGCTAGAGTTCTTACTGGAACCAGGAAGTATGATCATATTAGCCCTGTCCTGTCAACACTGCACTGGCTCCCTATCAAACATCGTATAGATTTTAAAATCTTGCTTATTACTTATAAAGCCCTGAATGGTTTAGCACCTCAGTATTTGAACGAGCTCTTGTTACATTATAGTCCTCCACGTCCGCTCCGTTCTCAAAACTCTGGCAATTTGATAATACCTAGAATATCAAAGTCAACTGCGGGCGGCAGATCCTTCTCCTATTTAGCGCCCAAACTCTGGAATAACCTACCTAACATTGTTCGGGAGGCAGACACACTCTTGCAGTTTAAATCTAGATTAAAGACCCATCTCTTTAACCTGGCTTACACATAACATACTAATACACTTCTAATATCCAAATCCGTTAAAGGATTTTTAGGCTGCACTAATTAGGTAAACCGGAACCGGGAACACTTCCCATAACACCCGATGTACTTGCTACATCGTTAGAAGAATGGCATCTACACTCATATTAGTCTGTTTCTCTCTTATTCCGAGGTCACCGTAGCCACCAGGTCTGTATCCAAGTCAGAGGGTCACTGCAGTCACCCGGATCCAGTACGTATCCAGCCCAGATGGTGGATCAGCATCTAGAAAGGACCTCTACAGCCCTGAAAGACAGCGGAGACCAGGACTAGAGCCCCAGATACAGATCACCTGTAAAGACCTTGTCTCAGACGACCACCGGACAAGACCACAGGAAACAGATGATTCTTCTGCACAATCTGACTTTGCTGCAGCCTGGAATTGAACTGCTGGTTTCGTCTGGTCAGAGGAGAACTGGCCCCCCAACTGAGCCTGGTTTCTCCCAAGGTTTTTTTCTCCATTCTGTTTCCTTGCCGATGTCGCCTCTGGCTTGCTTAGTAGGGCACATTTCAATTACAATTACAGCGATATCGTTGACTTGATTGCAAATTATTGCACAGATACTATTTAAACTGAACTGAGCTGCATGATGACATCACTGAATTCAATGATGAACTGCCTTTAACTGTCATTTTGCATTATTGACACTGTTTTCCTAATTATTGTTGTTCAGTTGCTTTGACGCAATCTTTTTTGTTTAAAGCGCTATATAAATAAAGATGACTTGACTTGACTTGACAAGCATTTGAATGTGAATCTCTGAATGTGGTATTAGTGTTCCAATCACAATTTTTTTTTAGATCCCATGTACATGTGGTTTTAGTTCTAGCTACTTCTGGTCACGCCAGACAGGTGTTAACCCTTTAGGCGCCAGGGATTTTTGAAAAAAAAATGCTGTATTTTGACATCAAGATTTCAAAAGCTTGTGGCTTTAAACGGCTTAAAGATAGAGATCTACTGTAAATTAGAAAAATGTTGGGCTTGAACGAAAGTTTATTTGGGGTTTAAATATACTCATCTAATTTGCATATTATGATGTCATCAGGGGGCGGCCATCTCAAATTTCATAATATTCAGGAAATAGTAGATATTGAACTGATATTTGAACTTATTTGCTTTTTTTGTTTGTTTGTTTGTTTGATTTTTGTGTGTGTGTCTTTTATCCTCATTCTAAATAATAAATTATTACTATATTACTACACTATATAGTAGTAAAACGCATGTGAACAGTAGCCTACTTTTTGATCAGTTCATCAGTTTTTTGTCTTTTTATTCACATTCCAAATGATCAGGAAAAAATAAAAAATACAACTGGAAACCAAGAAAAAGTAGTAAATTATTATTATATTACTGTGCTACTGAATCTCTGAATGTGGTATTGGTGTTCCAATCACAATATTCTTTTTTTTTTGATCCCATGTACATGTGGTTTTAGTTCTAGCTACTTCTGGTCACTCCAGACAGGTGTTAAAGTCAACCTGAACTGCAAGCTTTTACATTTTCAGTGTTTAAAAGAACATGGAACATTCTCAACTGGTAACCAATTGACTGGTAAAACGTGAGCATTCTATACTGAATATGTAAAACAAAATGCATTAAAACAATTTGTTTTCCTTTGATTGGAATAACACGTATGAAAGAATCATTCATAAGTAAACACAGGGTTTAAATTTCATGTTAACCTTAACCCTCTGGGGCCGACTAACGCTAACAATGGCGCGGGAAGGCAGCCCCCCCCGTCATAGCATCAGCCCCCCCTGGTGGGGGGCTGTGGACTAACCTAATATTGTACTTAAAAACGTGAAAAAAATAAAAATAAAAAAATAAAAAACAGACATAACAATGTGTTTAATGTGGGATTAAGATATAGTGTATAAGATATAAACTAATGATTAATTATTTTAATATTTCTGTGTCGCTGCAAAGACGATGCGGACTCGCCATGAACGCCAGAGAGAAATGCACATTTCATATGGATTAGGCCGACATATTCAGAGAGTAGCCTATTTCTTTTCGTTTTGAATATTTTCGTTTAAAAGTATACATTTTTAAGCTTTCTATAATAGATAGCCTATATTTCTCAAAACTGTCTGTGAGGCACAAGCTGAGTTTCTGCGCCCTCCAGTTCACGTGCAATACAAGTGATGTGCCGGCACCTTATTACATTGTCTGCTAATATATTTGCTTGTTTATTAAATACAGGCAATGGGTTGATAAAATATTGATCAAAGTTAAGATACAATTTATACAAAACGAAAATCTTTTAAACAGAGTCTTTCTACAAAACAAAACTCAATAAAGTGGTTAAAATCATGTCTTACCCACTCCATGTCTCATAGGCTATTGCGCATGATGTATCATATCTTTCTCATGCTGCATGCTCACTTTCATAATAAACATTGATTAAATAAATAAAAAAATTACATTAGCCTATAATATTTAAACAAATATGAAACCAAATATGTTTTCTTTAATGGCTACAACACGTAGCCTAAACAGTACAGAGATTTTTTTATTTATTTTTTTTTTTTTTTTTTTTTTATTAAACATCAAAGTACAAGTACATCAAGTACAATTTTTGTGTATAAAACAGTAACAATCACGCCAGGGGAGAAGACTAGTAGAGAAATTTCATGTCGTCAGTCACAACATAATGACGTCACATATTTTCCAACCCAGCCCTCAGCCCCCCCACACCAAACATCTACCATACCACAAAAACGCTAATATGCGTTTTGAGATCTTCTCCTGATAACACCAAAAAGAACTTAAATTACACTTTCAGTTTTGATTGTACAGATAAGAGCAATACATCAATCGAAACTGTAAAGGGTCTTATTTTATTTGTATACACACATAACAACAAAACTTTGTGCATTTATAAAATAAAGAAAACAAACAGTGCATGCTGTCTGCTGCCTTGGTCTGCAGTGATTGTCATTTAGAAATGAGTAATTAAAATTAACTGTAACTCAGAAAATACTCAACACAGAGAGAGATATCTATAGAAAGGTTGACATGTCTACTTTTAAACTAAGCAAGTCTTATCGAAAACAAATATTCTGTGATAACGTAATCCATATGAAACCAACGCGATATCCAGTCTTTCACGTCTCCCTTCATTATATCTAATGTGACCATGCCCACCCGCTGAGCACGCTATTGGGATTATAATCATCCATGTGAAGCTCATGGCGGGTAAACGCCCCATAACAACAAACAAAGGAGCAAGTTTTTTACATTTTACTTTGCACTTTGCGCTGAGACGAATGAGACTGAATTCACAGCAGAAAAGACTCGCTGTGACAAATAAGAAAGAATTCACCTCAAGAAGCTTTGGATTACCTTTGGATTATTGATGCAGTGGATCCTAAACATGAGTAAGTCTTTTTTTTATTATCCTACTTGTATTAGTTTTCACATAACCTGTACACATTTTACTAGTTAGACTATATTTCAAACTATAATTCCTGACTAAATGTATAATCAAGTGAAACATTATAAAGTTTCATTCACAACATCTAAATGTCTCGCCATGCCAGGATGTTTATGTTATATAACATAAACAGCAATATATATATATATATATATATATATATATATATATATATATATATATATATATATAAATATATATATATATATATTGTTACTAGCCTAATGTCAGTAAGAATGGTTAGACAAAACTTTACTGAGATAGGCTATTCTTGGTTCACAAATATAGCCACTTATGTTTATAACTATATACACTGCTCAAAAAAATTAAAGGAACACTTTAAAGGAATTAAAGGAAAGGAAAACACATCAGATCTCAATGGGGAAAAATATCTTGAAGGATATCTATACTGATATGGACTGGGTAATTTGTTAGGAATGAAAAGATGCCACATTGTTTATTGGAAATGAAAATTATCAACCTACAGAGGGCTGAATTCAAAGACACTCAAAATTAAAGTGAAAAAAGGATGCAGCAGGCTAGTCCATTAAGCTGAAATTTCATTGCAGCAACTCAAAATGGTACTCAGTAGTTTGTATGGCCCCCACTTGCTTGTATGCATGCCTGACAACGTCAGGGCATGCTCCTAATGAGACGAAGATGGTGTCCTGGGGTATTCCCCCCCAGATCTGGACCAGGGCATCACTGAGCTCCTGGACAGTCTGAGGAGCAACCTGGCGACATCAGATGGACCGAAACATAATGTCCCAGAGGTGTTTTATTGGATTTAGGTCAGGCGACCGTGGGGGACATTCAATGGTATCAATTCCTTCATCCTCCTAGAACTGACTGCATACTCTCACCACATGAGGCAGGGTATTGTCGTGCACCAGGAGGAACAAGGACCCAATGCACCAGTGTAGGGTCTGACAACGGGTCCAAGGATTCCATCCCGATACCTAATGGCAGTAAGTGTTCCATTGTCTAGCCTGTAGAGGTCTCTGTGTTCCTCCATGTATATGCCTTCCCAGACCATCACTGACCCACCACCAAACCGGTCATGCTGAACAATGTTACAGGCAACATAACATTCTCCACCACTTTTCCAGACCCTTTTACATCTGTCACATGTGCTCAGGGTGAACCTGCTCTCATCTGTGAAAAGCACAGAGCACCAGAGGTGGACCTGCCAATTCTGGTGTTCAATGGCAAATGCCAATCAAGTTACACGGTACCAGGCAGTGAGCACAGAGGCCACTAGAGGACGTCAGGCCCTCAGGCCACCCTAATGAAGTCTGTTTCTGATTGTTTTCTCAGAGGCATTCACACCAGTGGCCTGCTGGAGGTCATTTTGTAGGGCTCTGGCAGTGCTCATCCTGTTCCTGCTTGCACACAAAGGAGCAGATACAGGTCCTGCTGATGGGTTAAGGACCTTCTACTGCCCTGTCCAGCTCTCCTAGAGTAACTGCCTGTCTCCTGGAATCTCCTACATGCTCTTGAGACTGTGCTGGGAGACACAGCAAACCTTCTGGCAATGACACACATTGATGCGCCATCCTGGAGGAGCTGGACTGCCTGTGCAGCCTTTGTATGGTCCAGGTATCGCCTCATGCTACCAGCAGTGACACTGACCGTAGCCAAATGCAAAACTAGTGAAAAACAATCGGAAAAGATGAGTAGGGAAAAAAAATGTCAGTGGCCTCCACCTGTAAAACCATTCCTGTTTTGGGCGTTTTCTAATGGTTGCCCATCTAGTGCACCTGTTGTTAATTTTATTAACACCAAAGCAGCTGAAATGAATTTACAACCCCCTCTGCTACGTAACTGACCAGATCAATATCCCAGAAGTTTAATTTACTTGATGCTATACTCTGATTAAAAAATGTTCCTTTAATTTTTTTTGAGCAGTGTATATTGTATAGTCCTACATATAAAGCATGCTTGTGTTTATGAATGTAACTAAGCTTCTGTTCATAAATATCTACTCTGGTGTAAGTATTTTGAAAGTGTTATACCCAGGATCCTCTGAGGTGTAAATGTATGAAATCCTCAGAGTCTTTCTTGTAACTCTTCTCTCTCAGTTTACAGATTAATACAGGTTAATATAACGTTTCCTATTCTAGTAAAATAAGGTCAACTTACTCTGCCAAACACGGCTCTCCTCAGAGTAGCTGCAAGCGCTGCGTCTTCTTCTTGAGTGACAGATGTCAGCGTTAAGGCACAGTACTGCCACCTGGGAGCTCAACCATTTACTGGCCATGGAGTATTTACATGTGGTGTTATCATGAGAGAACTGTTCATTTTAAATATTGCAGTTATCGCAAATACCGGTATATCGTCACACACTAAATTAACACGATCGATAATTGTTGCTTTGAATGTCACGGTTATCGTCAATATCGTCAGTATATCGCGACACCCCTATAAGGAATTTAAACTGATTTAATTGAATTTAATTTTCATTCATGAGGTGTATTCAGTGTTAGTTTTGTTTGTTTGTTTGTTTGTTTGTTTGAGAAATTGAAATAAACAAGAGTTAAATCTAGAAGGGAACAAATTCAAAGGTTAATTCACTTAAATTACATAAACATTGTTAAGAAGAGTGATTATACTTACTGTACCTTTTGAGTCCTTTGAGTACATTTGAGTCTTGCAACTTATAAGGGAAAAAGGAAAAGTGAATACCAGAATGGACTAACTTAGTGTTTAAACAATTTCATTTTGTTTATTTTGTTTTGAGAACTACATATTGTATTTTAATTTTTCATGCTATGTTATACATTTGAGATCAAACATCTTCAAAGAAATATAATACATTCAGTTAATCTTAATACATTGTGTGAGTGGTTTATTATTGTTGTGATATCCTTATTCTTTGTTCTATTCTCTGATTCGACTGGTCCATACTCAGACTTTTCTTTTGCCTGTAACAAATTGAGCGAAGTGTTACATCAGCGTGCATTTTACAAACTGTAAATGTATGGTTTTGCTAGTACTTATATGTATTTTAATGTCTGAAACCTAAAATAAGCATTATATGGTTGAAAACACTGAATATTTGTGCTCAGCGCGTCCGATCTGGCTCCGTGCCAGCCAAAGCATGAAAGTGGATTTAAATTCAACAGCTGAGGAATTGACACACTGAAAGTTCTAATCACAGGGGTGATCGTATGCTTTAGGGACCAGCCAAGACTGATCACACTGGTGTGATCATACGCATTAGAGGGTTAAACCTCCTGAGACCCTGCATCCTCATATGAAAACTAAAAATAAATCCTGAAAACTAAAAATGTATTGATGATAAAAAAAAAAAAAAAAAAATGTTTTTGCCTATGCTTATTTAAAAAAAGATAAATAATAATAATAATAATAATAATAATAATAATAATAAATAATAATTAATTATTATTAATTTTATTATTATTTTTATTATTATTATTATATTATTATTATTATAACTCCCGATGTCCTCTACCAAGGACGTACCATAACTTGTGAATGATATATATATATATATATATATATATATATTATATATATATTATTATTATTAATATTATTTATTTATTTATTTTTAACTTTTTTATGCTCTAAACATAGTAATGCCATAAAAAAAATAAATAAATAAATAAATCTTTTTTTCCTAAAATGTTTTGCAGGGTCTTAAGAGGTTAAATGAAAAGGTATTTTAAATGTGAAATTAAATGTGAATGTGAATTTAAATGTGAAATTAAAACCAGTAGGTGGCAGCAAGTCACTGTTAATAAGAAAGTCATTGCGATTAAACAGAGTCATTTAAATCGGTGATTCACTCAGGTACAAAACACTGTCATGTTGCTCAGAGATGCAAAACAGCATTGTGGCTGTGTTTGGGATTATTTTTGTTGGCAAAATAGAGCAAAAATAGGCAATATGGTGTCTAAAACGTAAGCCTCTTAATATAAACTTCTTGTTTATTGAACTGTTGTATAAAATCAATAACACATTTCTGATTTTTGTAAAGAAATAGCACTCTTCACTGACATACAATCACCGGTCACTTTATTAGTTATACCTATTCAATTGCTTGTTAACACAAATTGCTAATCAGCCAATCACATGGCAGCAACTCAGTGGATTGAGGCATCTAGATGTGGTGAAGACAACTTGCTGAAGTTCAAACCGAGCATCAGAATGGGGAAGAAAGGGGATTTAATTGACTTTGAACGTGGAATGGTTGTTGGTGCCAGACGGGCTGGTCTGAGTATTTCAAAAACTGCTGATCTACTGGGATTTTCACGCACAACCATCTCTAGGGTTTACAGAGAATGGTCCGAAAAAGAGAAAATATCCAGTGAGCGGCAGTTGTGTGGACGAAAATGCCTTGTTGAAGTCAGAGGTCAGAGGAGAATGGGAAGACTGGTTAGAGATGATAGAAAGGCAACAGAAACTCAAATAACCACTCGTTACAACCAAGGTATGCAGAATATCATCTCTGAACGCACAACACATCAAACCCTGAAGCAGATGGGCTACAGCAGGGTCAGAATTTAGTGTAAAGAACATGAAAGCATAGATCCATCCTGCCTTGTCTCAATGGTTCAGGCTATTATGACCTTTCAATATGGCGGCCCCAATATATATATATATATATATTTAAACGTGCACAGTAACTGAAATTTAACTGAAATTTAAAACTGTTAAAAGAAAGGCTCAATAACTGTTGGACAGATATAATACACTACGCATAAATTTCTCTTGCCTTTGTGCTTTGCACTTTTTAATGCAAAGCGATGCGTGCTGTGAGTCACAAATACAGTGCAGCACGAAGAGTGACAATGTGCGCATCCGGTGTAATATGAAATGTATTTTAATTTTATAGTGTATACTTATATATAAATACATTCATGAATGTTTTTAATGGATGGATTTTATAATACAAATAGTAATGTGTAACATTTTACCATATTTAGTGCAACACTTGTTTTTGTTCCCCACAAAATATTGTGTTTTCACTAAATGTTTGGATTTCTAAATTTATTGTGCACTGATTTTTCTAGGATAACTTTTGCTGCCAAATTATCCACTAACCTAGTTTATGATAAATTTTTGTCATAGATTATTCATAGGCCAATATTTTTTTCATATTTATTTTTTATTTTATTTTTTTTCTTTATAATGAAGTAGTCTGTATCTAATAGATTGTGAAATAATGATTATCAGTTCCAGACAGAGATATATAAATTCTGCATTTATTAAAATGGAGAAAAAAAAATCACTGGTATCGGATCGGTATCGGCCAGTACTGAACCCTAGGTATCGGAATCGGTATTGGAGTCGAAAAAGGTGGATCGGAGCATCCCTAATTGAAATTTTATATGTGAATAAACACCTACTGTAAATGACAGAACTTTCATTTTGGGTGAACTATCCTTTTAAATTTGATGAAAGACTTATGAGGGGTTCACTGTTCTCTTTAATTTACAAACATTACAATTTATGTGCTTCTACCATTTAGCTTTGGCCTCTGGGGGACCTGCCTCTATTCACTTTATCATGATTTATACATTAACAGCCTTCTGTAGTGAAACAAACCTCTTTGGTTTCATGAGTATGTGAAGTCCATGAACCCATTTTCAGATAAAGAAAGAGAATATAAATGTTTAATAGCACATATTAGTCTGTCGATTTTTAAAGCTGACATCAGTCTGTCAAATCTGTCATATCATAATACATGGGTGGGCTGAATAAAATGGTGATGCGATAATAAAAGGATCATTCTGTTGGAGATGTATGCACAGAGTGTCACAAGGTTTAGGTATTTGTCAAAATAGTGTAAGAAGGAGAGGAAGTTATCTGGATGAGCCCATATTTCTTAGATGACACTGGGCCATATGCCAAGCCTGAGTTAGGGACCTCATCCAAATGCTATTAAAAATTAATCGAGTGTTGAGAGCATTGAGCTCTATCTTCATGTTTCTAAAGTATAAAATTAGCACTGCAAAGATTCATCTTGCTGTTTTGCTGGACCTTGAAAGGCCAGAAATTTAAAATTAAATGTGTTGGACCAAACAGTCCTACTCAATTTAAAGTGAACAATTCATGAATAGTAATTATGTAATTATTTACTCACCATACAATTTTTCAAACCTGTATGGCTTTCTTTGTTTTCTTTGCAACACAAAATAGGTATTTATTTATTTATTGATCAAAAGAAAGAAAGAAAGAGAAAGAAAGAAAGGTTGCTCATTTTCTGTATAATTAAAGTGAACAGTAGACTGGTACTGTCAATGAAAAAAAAAAAAAAATCGCCATGAACAATTAAATAATTTTAACAATTAAAGTCTTATATCTCAAGTGTTCTGAAACAATATGATAGCCTTGTATGAGTATAAATAATAATAAAAAAGAAAATAACCAACCAAACTGTTAGTATTTTCATTTTTATTTTTAAACATGATGCTCTACCCCTCATGTACTAAACATGATGCCTTGCAAAAAGTAATTAAACAAGGAATCAGCGTGTTTAAAAACTAACAAAAGTTATCCTGCTGAAATACAAATACATGTTAAGAGAACTATGAGGTGCCAAACAGGAAATAATTTTATAAAATATATATATATATATATATATATATATATATATATATATATATATATGAATATATTATGTCTGAAAATATAGAAGTAAATCTGAATATATAAATGTAAGTCTGAATATATAGTCAAAGTATAACAGGGGGTCAAACACTTCTTCACACAGGGCCATGTAGTTTTGGATTTAGTTTTCTCTTAATAATAAAAACCTTTATTGAAAAACTGCATGTTGTGTTCACTTGTGTTATCTTTTACAATGATGAACGGTCATAATATATTCTGTCCCCTCACAGTTTTGTGATTTACACTAATCGAACAGAAAATAAAACTGCAATATAGTAGTGTGCTTATCATTTGGCCAAGGATGGTTTGGCGGGATTCAGGTAAAGCGCAGTGTTCATGCGTGCAGCTGATGATTGACATCTCCATTCACAGTCAGTAAACACTGCATGTACAGTGAGTTTAACAAGCTTATTTTATGACTCCTCCATATCCAGTTTAAGTTGCATACATTTTGTTCTTGCATTGGTGTTACGTTTGTGGCAATATACTAATATAACTAAAATAACTATTTAACTATACAGTATTTTATTATTGTGTGTATCGAATAGTTTACAAAATCAAATGATTGGGACACTTTTTGTCTCTTTGAAATCATGATTGCACTATAGTATGTTGTTTAAAACCCCAAATATTTTACTTATAACTTAATATGTTACTTATAACTTCATTAATAATTATTTAGTTATTTGTAATGTTAACTGTACAAAAAGAATAATAATAATAATAATAATAATAATAATAATAATAATAATAAATAAATAAGTAGTTTCAATGTAGCTAGCTACTTTTTGACAGTAACTTGTAGTTATAGCTAGCTACTTTTTCAGAAGGGCAGCTTGAATGTAGCTTAACTACTTTAATTTATGAGTAGAAAATGAAATCAGCATCTTCAAAAAGCTGGTCAGCAGAAGGAAGCATGAAGTGCTCCAAAATGTCTTGGTAAACGGGTGCAGGGACTTTGGTTTTCAAAAAACACAATGGACCAACACCAGCAGATGACATTGCACCCCAAATCATCACAGACTGTGGAAACTTAACACTGGGACTTCAAGCAACTTGGGCTATGAGCTTCTCCACCCCTTCCTCCAGACTCTAGGACCTTGGTTTCCAAATGGAATACAAAACTTGCTCACATCTAAAAAGAAGACTTTGGACCACTGGGCAATAGTCCAGTTCTTCTCCTTAGTCCAGGTAAGACGCCTCTGACGTTGTCTGTGATTCAAGAGTGGCTTAACAAGAGGAATACGACAACTGTAGCCAAATTCCTTAACACGACTGTGTGTGGTGGCTCTTGATGCCTTGACCCCAGCCTCAATCCATTCCTTGTGAAGTTCACTCAAATTCTTGAATCGATTTTGCTTGACAATCCTCATAAGGCTGTGGTTCTCTCAGTTGGTTGTGCATCTTTTTCTTCCACACTTTTTCCTTCCACTCAAATTTCTGTTGACATGCTTGGATACAGCACTCTGTGAACAGCCAGCTTCTTTGGCAATGCATGTTTGTGGCTTACCCTCTATGTGAAGGTTGTCAATGCTTGTCTTCTGGACAACTGTCTGGTCAGCAGTCTTCCCATGATTGTGTAGCCTAATGAACCAAACTGAGAGACCATTTGAAGGCTTGGGAAACCTTTGCAGGTGTTTTAAATTAAATTTAATTAAATTAAAAATTAAAATTAATGCATTTAGCAGACGCTTTTATCCAAAGCGACTTACAGTGCATTCAGGCTATCAATTTTTACCTATCATGTGTTCCCGGGGAATCGAACCCCCAACCTTGCACTTCGTAACGCAATGCTCTACCACTTGAGCTACAGGAGCACTATATTATAATATAATGCTTTATTATTGTGGTACTGCATCTACTATTTGACATGATGTCATGTTCAGATGTGTTTTGAGTTGATTAGCTGATTGGCATGTCACCATACTCTAATTTGTTGAGAATTGGTGGGTTTTTGTTAAATGTGAGCCAAAATCATCACAATTAAAAGAACCAAAGACTTCTTCAGTCTGTGTGCATTGAATTTATTTAATACACAAGTTTCACAATTTGAGTTGAATTACTGAAATAAATGAACTTTTGTGCATGCACAATGGATAGATCATATTTAACGTCAGATTTAAGAAAAGTATTTAAATAGCACCTAATCACCTTTAGAAATACAATTATATTTATATTATAAATTATATTTAGAACAATATTTATATTAGAGAAAATAGCCAGTTTTCTTAAGCACATACAGACTAATGCATATTTTTCTATTTATTGCAATAAATAGAAAATGTGATCACACATTCTTCACACATATCTGCTGTTTATTTATTTTTTATTTTTTTATTTGTACATGGATTGTCATTACTGTTGAATTAAATTAGTTATAATGCTTTATTATTGTGGTACTGCATCTACTATTTGACATGATGTCATGTTCAGATTATTATTTATGTGGGAGGTTCTTGCTAAAATATTTTCAGTGCTGTTATGGACCTCCAAAGAATATTCACAAAGAAAGTCTTTAATTTTAATGCACACGAATACAGGGAAGGACATCACTCTGAGTAGCAGTAAAAACATGTAACACAAAACAATCCCAGACCGTAAACTAAACAGAGAGGAGACTTTAAATAGGGCAGCTGATGAGGGGCAAACAGGTGATGGAAGTTAACTAATAAAAGACTAACGAGGAAATTAGCTAAAGAGCTAAACCATACAGGAACAAAACCACATGAGGAAAAACAGGAACAGGCAGATGTAACAGAAAAAGACATCACTAAAGTTCATACTCCTAACAACAAGTTAAAGATCTGGTTATTCTAAACTAGAGGCAATCATTTTATATTGTCACAACCCTTTCACAAAGTCCACAATAACCATTTAATCAAAAGAGGTACAGTGGCTTCATTAAAGTAAGTTATGTCCTATTTTCAGCTTGCTCAGTTTCCTCCAGTAGTCCGTTGGTTCTGTAGCCATTTCAAGACAGCACAATCAAAACTGATGCTTTTTTCCACCGAAATGGACTCTATTATCACATACACTGATACAAACATTTCAACATCCTTTCTTCCATTCATCATCCCCCAGTGAATCTATTAATTATGATTTGATGCTCAGACATGGCTTTTCAATCTATTACCCTGAGCACGCCAATCTTGTCAAGGTCTGCACAAAGAAGAGAGATTAACGTTCGCTTCAGAATATGATTTTAATTACACACATATTCCATGGCTCGTCAGTGTGAATGTCGCCTTCCTTCATTTCATTGTTTTAGACAGAAGAGCTAATCAACATATAGAGAATAGAAACCACACTGCTTACAAAACCACTGTTAATCACCTGCTGACAACAGGGATGGAGGACTTACAAGACAGGTTATGTTGGGAATAAAAAGCTATGAGAGCAGAGGGCTGTTGGTGACATCCACATTCTGTATGGACAGAGAAAGACAGAAACTGAATGCAGCAGGACATGGAAAAGAACTATGATGCACTTATTTATACACAACTGCATGTCTGCTTCAGTTAAAAAGCTTCAATCATTATAACAGTATGGATGTGAATATTAATGCTTTTTCAGTAGAGTTATTTTACCTGTACAAGAAAGTCTATTATGCTGCTTAACATTGCAAACTGGTATTTGTAATTATGTTAATTTTAATTATTTATCGTAATCACAAACACACTGATTTGTTTATTTACCAGTAGCGGCCAATGAATCAGAAGTTTCTTGCACATTCCAAGAAAATAGTTTATTTCCATTTTGCAAAATAAGGTGGATAGAATAACACCAACACATTAGCTGATGGCTCAAGTGTCACCCTTCTAGGCACTGCATCACCAGTGGCTCAAAAGAGCATGTCTGCATCATCACTCTTGAGATTTGTCTAGGAACAAATCAAAGTCATAATGAAGGAGTATGGCAAAGCCCTAATCAGGGAATCAGGGTAAAATACACAAATGAGACATTCCCTATCATAGGTTTACTTGCCACTGGATCGGTAGCTGATGTTATGAGAACACTATGCCACAGTGACATACTACAAAGTGACTGACAGTTTATCAGCCTGTAAACATAGACTGATAGAGGAATAGGAACTGACACGCATTCAGCCATAAAACCTAAGAAACCGTTCAGATTATAAAATGTGACAAAATTGTGTTGAGAGGCCCATTTTGCCACCACCCAAATGTCTTTCACCTTTAGATAATCCCTGAGATTAAGTAACAGAGGGGTTAACCATCTGCCAGGACAAAGTCTGTGCCGTCTCTCATCAGCCTTAAGCAGGTTACCTAGCTTTGGTTGCAACAAAACCTTCACTAGACTGAAAGCAAAATCTATACAGGATATATTCCCTAATAAGGCCTGTAAATTACCAATCTCTCTAGGTTTCTGACCACGGATATCAAGGCCAAAAACAAAACCATCTGAATTCTATCTGAAGCTGATTTAAGAAGTTCAAATCGAGGCCCCAGTAAACCCTTTAGGATTACAAATAAATTGCAAGAAGGAACACAAGCCAGATGGAAATGTCTCAGGCATTTTATACTATGCATGAAACAAGAATAAAAAAAAAAACCAAGTGAATGCTTCCCTAGTAGAGATACATCAACTGATGAGTGCTCAGCAGCAATTTCCACCACATACACCTTAAGTGTAGCTGGGATCATGGCAGCGGAAACAAACAAACAAACAAAAAAGATTCTTAAGGAATGTTAGCACTAACCCATATAGAAATAATACTTCTTATAAGTCTTCGTAATGAAGAGTGATGGTGCAGGTGTGTCCTTTTGTGGCTTTGGTGATGCCATGGCATGATTCTATATAGGTTTCAGACAATCATCACCACTGGAGGGTGTTACCAGAGTCAAGAGGCTTGTTCGAGATGCAACGGCATTGTGAGGACCAATCAGCATGTACCGCGAGAACGATTGGAGAGCAGATGACTCTTTATGCTTCTGAATTACTCTTGCAGTACCTTCAAAGTATCACACAAAGAATGGATGATCGGTCTGCATAGCACCAATGCATCTTGAACAAGACTATTGATGCAGCATCAAGTGATCTCTTGAAAAGGAATTAAGTCTTCCCCAGTCATATGTTTTAGCTCTACTATCTCTACTACAGGGAATTGAACATGTATGATCTATTTCTTATTTTACCAGTCTTGGTGCAGCAAAAGCTCCCCGTGGATTACATTATTTCTTTTACTTTGTAGGAATGAAAAGACTATACTTGACTTCATTTCAGTTGATCTGATCTGATTTGACTTTACTTGTCAGGATTTTACTTGTCTTCACTTATAAACCAATGAAAACAGTGGATCATACAGGGACATGTCCTGTCTTTAAAATGAATTGCTGATTTTTTTGCTGTGGACAAAATTCTTCTTTTTATTTATTGATTGAGCTTCAGAACTATAAACAAGCACCTCTAGCATTTTTCCTCATTGTCTGAAGTATAAAAAGTAATTGATTGTGCAGAGCCTCTGGCAAATAGAACCTTCTCTACTCAAACCCATTTAGTGTAGCACATTTTCTCACAGTTCACTCATTTTTAGCCAGGTTAATATATGAATAGGGGCACTGAGTTAAACAACAGCTCAAAGGTATTTCCAATAACCTCTTCATATTTAGTTATGAATTTCAAATGTTTGCCATCTATAGACCTGCGGACAGTCTGGCTATTAGAAGTCTAGTGAAAGACCCTTAAGGTTGCCTGATAAAGAAATTGCCATCTTACAGATCTTGATTTAAAATTTATAAAGTAAACTATTAATGGACTAAATAAATAAAGCTACATCACTATTCACAACAGTTAATTGCAGATGTGAACTTTGCCTTTTCAATTACAGTATTCATGATTAGGGAACAGTTAAATGCTTGTTAATGATATGTTAGTGTCATTTAATATGAACAAACTTTGTAGACATTATGAAAAGTATCTCTTTATAGCACCATTCTTAAGGATATAAAGAATAATTATATAAAGAATGAGTTCAATTATTTAATAACCTTGTTGTTTTTACCAAATGTTAATAACTTTATAATGCAAATGTAGTCAAATATAAAATCAGCTTCCACTGCTTGTACTAAAATTGTAAAATTAATAACTGACTGATCAACGTTATGTTAAAAAATTTAACTGGGTGGCACTGATATGGTTCAGTCTTGTGATCATTTACTGCAGGATTTGTAGCAAATGCAGCCAGGCATTGCTGAATAACTGAATTGAATTTGATTACTTAAAGCAAACACACATGGGGGCCCCGGTCAACTCATGTATGGGGTGTAATGAGTTACTAGGCAAGCATTACATAGCTATTTATCAAAGCACAGCGAGCTGGGATGACAGACGTACTTTGTTACTGTCAACATACCAGCCGCTCCACAGATTTACGGTATTAGTCTTTTCTATATTTTATTGATTGTGCAGATTTGGGTCTTACAAAATACTCTTTATTGAGCCAGTTATTTAACTCATCTTAAGTTGTAGCCTGGTTAAAATATAATAGAGAGTTATAGCTAAGATTATGTTCTACAGAGAACTTTACCTTCTTCTATTATACAGATTTGTAGAATCATTGTTTGCAGTAGACCGGCACTGTGTTGTAATTCTAAACTTCTACCAGATTTTTACACCTGTCCTTGAGGCTGATACAGGAACAAATAATATCCGACCATCTGTGAATTTTCCAAATTGCTTGTTCTCTGTAGGGTAACTGGGATGCTGGAGCATACTGTAAGAACAAATAACATTTATTTCAATAGTTGATAGTGTGGCAATAGTCAATGGTACAAATTCAGTCTGTACCTATTTATGTCAATTTCACATCTGCAGTAGCTTGTTTCCTAGTGTTGGATCACTATAAACCTCTCAGCTGGTGGCCCCTAAAAGTCAGAGGCCCCAAGTTCCCATTGGCCCAGTCTGTAAACCTATCTTGTTTATATTTATTAATCTCTGTCAAATTGTCAAATTGAGCTTACATATTCTGAAACCAAAGAGCACAGACTGGTGAATGATTTGGCACTTCAAGTCATCAAACATGCGGCTCACATGATTGGTCACTCCATAGCAGGGTTAGTGATGACCGAGTGACATCTCTGGCTGAACCTCATATATGTCTGAGAGAAGAAGGTACAACTATCTTTTGACAACTTTCTTTTGCTTAATATATTTTCTACAATTGATTCCACAGTGGGCTTGAGACCCTGTGGAGTCTTCAGTCTGGTTATACTCCAGGACTCACCCTCAGAAATATTGAGGCCTGCAGCCTTAGAACACCTGCAGTCCCTTAAATGCATATGCATTTAAATGCATTTACTGGTCGGCAATTAAACCACATTAAACCTGCTCCTTATATTAATGCAAATACAGCAATTATTGTTGTTCAGTGTGCCAAAAAAAATAAAAATAAATAATAAAATAAATAACTCTATTTTGATGTGCACATGCCCCTTAGCCATATTTCATTTCATTTATTTGTTTATTTAAACAGGGACAACGCACAACAACAGTGTTGTGCCAGAGTTAGCTATAAAGCTAATTTGCATCTGCAGTCCCTGGGCAGGATGTTGTTACAAAATAACAATATTAAGTGTCAAACAATACAATACATATAATACATACAATATCACATCATACTACATTAGATTACAAAATAAAAGTCAATGATCACATATCTGATTTCCCTTAAGCCATACTTTAAGCATGGTTTTAAAAATACTAAGTGTTGTACACTCTCTAATATAAACAGGTATTAAATTCCATCCCAAAAACACTCTAACTAAAAAAACTTAAACACCAAAAACAAACTTATTAAATATATTTCAACAAACAAATCTAACTGATGACCTAGTCTGCCTGATATTGTCCTTACAGAAAGTCACGCATTGTTTGAGAGGTGATGGTGCAAGATCATGAATTAGTTTGTACATTAAACACACATCAGCAAATAATAAAAAAAATTGTCAAATGTCAATAATTAATAATTTTTAATAATGTTACAGTGATGATAACTCCTTGGCTTTTTTAGCTAAGATTTTTACAGCTTGTTTATAAATAGTATATAATGGTTTCAATGTAGTTTTACTTGTATGAGACCAACTTGTAGCACAGTAAGATAAATGAGGAAAGATCATTGTATGCATAAATAGTTTAGCAGCAGCCACAGGCAATTGGTGCCTAATATTTCTGAAGATCATCAAACTTGCTCTAGTACTTTTAGAGACCTTTTTAATATGTTTTATAAAATTTAAGTTAGAATCCATAATCATACCCGAATATTTAAAATGTTCAACAATATTTATTACCTCTCCTTTAACTAGAATATCTGGACAATGCTCATCAACTTTCTTGATCGAAAAAAAACATTCCCACAGTTTTACTCACATTAAGAGTAAGACAAGAATGACAATCTGAGACTTTGTTCAAGGCAGCAGTTAGTTTGATAGCAGATTGTTCTTTTGTCTTAGCATAAGTGTAAACAACTGTATCATCTGCATACATCTGAACCTAGACCTCTGGACAAACTGTCGGCAGATCATTAATGTATAAACAGAACAAAATTGGTCCAAGAATCGACCCCTGCGGTACTCCAATATTACAGTCAAGGAATGGTGAGCATGCATCATTAATTCGTGTTCATTGTTTTCTTAAATTTAGGTATGACTCCATCCATGTTATTGTATTAGTAGAAAAATTAAACCTTGATAATTTAGATAAAAGAACATTATGATTAACGGTATCAAAAGCCTTTTTAAAATCAAGGAAGACAGCACCAACAACACCTCCCCTATCAAGACTGGATTTAATTTGTTCAACAAAATAACAGTTTGCTGTCTCCGTAGAGTGATGTATCCTAAATCCAAACTGCATACAATGTAATGGAAAAGGACCATGATTTAAATGCTCTACTAACTGATTGCAAACAACCTTTTCAATTACTTTATAAACAACCAGTAGAATACTGATAGGTCTATAGTTAATTACGTTAACAGGATCACCACTCTTAAATATAGGTGCTATTACTGCTGACTTCCAGGGACTTGGAAAATGACATTGTTTTATTGTCAAATTAACCAAATGAGTTATAGGTGTAATAAGAACATTTGCATGCGTTTTAACAAATACAGAATCACAATTAAAAACATCTTTGGCCCTAGAACTCTTAAACTGGCTTAGAATTTTTAATATATAGGACTCAGATACTTCAGAAATATTAAAAACAGTAAGATCATGACTTGGTAATATAATATCCTTACTTCTCATATCAAATCCATGTGTTAAATCTCGAACTGAGTCTATAAAAAAATTATTAAATACACTAACAGTTTGATGCTTAACTTGAATTAAACTTTCATGAACCTGCAATCCAATACCTTTATTGTTTTTATTATTTTTCTTTCGTACTTTATTGATATTCTCCCATACTTCTCTACTATTCCCCTTTGCATCATTTATAAGATCAATAAAAAAAATTGCTTTTGCTTTTCTCAATTCCTTTACAACTTTGTTACGTAAGTGCTGAAAAGTCCTTCTATGCATGACCTGGCATTTTATTTGTAAAGAAGCCCAAAGTCACTTTTACAGACTTTTAAATTAAATGTTCCCTCCTGGTGCAAGGTCTTCCCTTAAAGAGACAACGTCTAGATGGGAGCATATGTTGTTCTAGAAATTGGATATACCTTTCAGCATTGATGGTGCCTTTCCAGATGTGTAAGCTGCCCATGCAACATGCACTCATGCAACCCCATACCATCAGAGATGCAGGATTCAGAACTGAGCGCTGATAACAACTTGGGTTGTCCTTGTTCTCTTTAGTCCGGATGACATGGCGTCCCAGTTTTCCAAAAAGAACTTCAAATTTTGATTTGTCTGACCACAAAACAGTTTTCCACTTTGCCACAGTCCATTTTAAATAAGCCTTGGCCCAGAGAAAACGCCTGGTGCTTCTGGATCATGTTTAGATATGGCTTCTTTTTTGACCTATAGAGTTTTAGCCGGCAACGGGGAATGGCATGGTGGACTATATTCACCGACAATGTTTTCTGGAAGTATTCCTGAGCCCATGTTGCGATTTCCATTACAGTCTAAGGGCCTGAAGATCACGGGCATCCAGTATGGTTTTCCGGCCTTGACCCTTACGCACAGAGATTGTTCCAGATTCTCTGAATCTTTGGAAGATATTATGCACTGTAAAGGATGATAACTTCAAAACTCTTTGTTATTTTTCTCTGAGAAACTCCTTTCTGACTACACCCCGCCCCTAAACTTAGCCGTCACTGGGGTCTTGACAAATCGCACGAATTAGCCACCTTGTACAATACATACGAATTGGTCGTGAGATAGCGTTGGATGTAATCAGCCTGGTTTCAGCCTGTTCAAAGCGCGATAATATTAACGTTTTACTGTCATTATTAGCCCTTCATGGATTCAGTCTTATATGTATTATATGTAGCTTACTGTGAATATAAACCATCAGTTTCGGACACGGCAAAGCTAAACTGCACCTGCTTTTAGAGATTTGCATTTCAGCCCGAGCTCGACATGTTCACGCAGACAGAGACGGCAGAAAGCACATCCGGTTTATTTTATCTATTTTACAGAACATTTTACAAACATTTTGTTGATATTCATGTGAGTTTACACAAAAATAAGGGTATACCATTTACAGTTCCAAATTAAATATTAGTCTTATCTGTATGAGCAAAAATTATGGCGTACTTCAAGTTGTTTCCACTGTTATGAAGAACAGACTGAAGGGACCGCACTGGTGCCTCTGCGCATTAACTTCCACACTCTCTGCACAAACGCTTAGATATACACATAACATTGCACTTTTAAATGTTTAAACTAACATTGTAATATGCTTAGAAACATAGAAAAGTGTTCTATATCTACAGGTTTTATTTTAAGCAAGTCGTGATGATTTGAGAAGGCTAATTTGATCAAACGGGATCAACTCAGAATAAAAAAAAAAAAAAAAAGTTCCAAATATTTTTCTAAATTAATTAATAATGAAACAATAACAAATATAACTTTTCAATTAAAAACAGAACTGAACTTTTTTAATGGCGAGAGAGAAAAGAGACGCGGGCTCCAGTCGGACTCGGGCCGGGGATACTTGTAAGTTGTCAGCCAAGGGCTGCTATAGGGCTTAGGCTTGAGGCCAGAACATTGTGAATCAAGGGTTGTTTTCTAATTAAATGACAAAATTCTTAAGTTGTATTGTGTTGTCTATTTATTATATTATTATTATTATTATTTTTTTTTTAATGGATTCCCCCAATCTCCCACACGGCCAAATTCTGTATATGAAACCATATTATTTATTTATTTATTTAAAATGGATTAATTATTATTTAAACACATTTTAATTAATTCAAAGGCATGATAAAAAGTGATAAATTTATTAATTCATGGATTTTCGGCATGTATATGAGAATAAAATGTGTTAAATAAAAGGCCAGATAACGAATAAATATGTGTGATCTGCTGAAATAAGCAAATTATTAAATGTAAGTTTCAAGCCTTTCATAATTTGTGACATAAATGTGACTAGTGCCAAAATATGAGTTAGAACTAGGCCTAGCCTATAACACGCAACAAGCCACTTTTTCAATCGTTTTATTTTTTATGGCATAATGCACACATCCTTAAATGTAATCTATATATTCCAAGTTAATATCCCATTTTTTGTACGATTTCTAGTTTTTCATGTCACAGGTTTAGCCTATTATTATTTATTTCTCACAACGTATTTTGTTCAAGTTTTTTATTTATTTATTTATTTATTTTTATGGTGCGAGTTAGAGAAAATTGCGACATTTTAAATGAATTTTCTAATGATTTTTATGGATGTTATAATGTTATATTATAAAGTTATTTTTGTTTTATTTTGTTATTTGGTTTCCGTTTACAAAAAATATAATTGCAGTCAGTTTGCAAACTGTCCCTTTGCGCCACCTTGCAGTAGTTTCGTGCACGACTTTAACGGCCGGTTGTACATGAGACCCTTGCAGTGGTGGCTCAGGACCAAAGGGTTTTCCCCAAGGGGCGACCCATTCTGCATTAGCAAAGTCACGTGGCTAAGCTATCGGGCCTTAAGCCCAAGACACACTGCACGATTTTCATCCAAGAGGTCCCAAAAGACCCCACAACAACATCTATTTGGTGATTTCTGTGATCGTGGCTCCTAATCGGTGATCCTATGTCGTACAGTGAGAAAGGTTCAAAGACGGCCGTTGTCACAGTCTTGCGACCAAATATAGCCTACGATAATTTTCTGGCAGTGTAATAAATTCAGCATGTTCATCGCACAATGTGTTTGCAGTTACGACCCATGTTTACTGACCAACAAATTAAAAATGAGACATGAAATCAATGCGACATGGCGCTAAAAAAAATAAAACTGCTTACCTCAAGCTCTTATTTCTTCCACTTTCGCTGCTCCCACTTTTTTTCTGCAGACATAAAAACTACAACTGTCAAAATGTGATTCATTATGCTCTTTTTATTTACCACTAGCGCATGCTAATGACATTTTGTTCTTCTATAGAAATGTGCGTCGTAGCCTACGAGTCAATAAGTGTCATCATCATACAGTCTACGTGCATGTCATACCCAAGAGTATTAGATCCATGGGCTGGGAAGTGCTCATGAGTGGCCATCTGTGGGAAGGTCCCCATCTCATGTGGCATATAAATTGCTTTGAAATGCTGGCCCTGTTTCTAGCTTTGAAGCATTTTCTCGCAGACCTGAGAGGCCATCATGTGCTAGTTCGCACTGACAACACATCGGTGGTGTCCTATTTAAATCCGCAGGGGGGTCTGCGTTCGCGTCCAAAATTATCTGTGGGCCCTGGGGAAGTTGCTCTCACTGAGGGCAGTTTACATCCCAGGGCACCTAAATCAGTAAGCAGACATCCTGTCGAGGCAGGGGCTGAGGACCAGGGAATGGAGACTCCACCCAGAAATGGTTATACAGAGGACAATTGGATCTGTTTGGGACTCAAGAGACTTTGCACTGTCCCCTCTGGTTTTCCCTCACTCACACAGCTCCTCTTGGACTGGACACTATGGTACAGATGTGTTTCCCCCGATTGCTCTGCTCCTGGGAGTTCTGGAGAGAGTTCGCCAAGATGGGGTTTGTCTTCTATTAGTAGCCCCATATTGGCCACCCCATCTATGGTTTTCAGACCTGGTAGCCCTACTCAAAGACTCTCCATGGGAGATTCCCATCTGGCGGGATCTCCTCTCACAGGTGAGAGGCACCATTGTTCACCCCCGTCCGGAGTTGTGGAAGCTGAAAGTGTGGCCCCTGAGGGACCACAACTCATAGATTCCAGTCTCTCTACTGAGACCATACTCCACTCCAGAGCTCCCTCCACAAGTAAATTGTACACTGCTAAGTGGCATTTTTTCACTTCATGGTGTGATGAACGTCAGTTAGACCCAGATAACTGCCCTGTTGCTCCAATTCCTAAAGATGTTCTACAAGACAGGGTTATCCCCCTCCACTTTAAAAGTTTACGTGGCTGCTATTGCTGCTTACCATGCCCCTTTAGACAAGCAGTCTTTGGGCAGGAACCCACTAGTAACATGTTTCCTGAGGCTTCCGGTATGCCCTAGAATGCCTGCTTGGGATTTGGTTGTGGTTCTGGAGGTCCTTTCTAAAGCTCCATTAAAACCCCTGGAAGGTTCTTTGAGGTTTCTCTCTATTAAGACTGCATTTCTGCTGGCCATCTCTTCCTTAAAGAGAGTCTGTGATCTTCAGGCCCTGTCAGTGGCCCCATCGTGTCTTGGGTTTGCTCCTGGCCAGAGTCTTTCTGTATTCCAGACCGGGATATGTCCCCAAGATACCCTCTATTGTTCCATGGCCAATTATATTTAATATCCCAAGAGAGCACTGTATTTAGAGAGTGAGGGAGAAGAAAGGATGAGGCCTATATATATATATATATATATATATATATATATATATATATATATATATATATATATAACAAAGCCTGATGAATAATTCATCATATAATTCCTCAGAATTAAATGCAGTCAAAAAAACAGACAAGTGAACATGGTCTGATTATAATATATGATGCAATATAAAGAATTGTGAATAATAGCCTCCAAACGCATGTATACATTCATACATGTTTAGGGGAAAGAGAGAGAAAAGGAACCTCCCATCTGCTTACAGTTCTCCCCAGCATTATTTTCCTGCAGACCTGTAATGAACCTGTGGCAAGCTACTCGATTCTACATTGCATAAGACTTTCTTCCCTCAAGAAGAAATGCCAGTAGGAGCAGAGATAAACATCCAAGGTAGACTTAGGGACATTTTATGAATGAACACAGCCACCCCCCTCAAGAGTTTACTGTGTGTGCTCTGCTCCAAAACAAAGCAAACATAAATCATGTGCATTCCCACCCCTTATTTTAGCTAGGGCAGGGAGAACCGAGCGATCTAAAATGCAGTATGCTTTTCATATGCAAAAGATTGAGATGGCAAGTCCTCAATCTCATATACATCATTGCTAACAACCTCCTCGGTGGAAGATAGCTGCAGCATAGAGCTCTCACTCAAAGAGGGAAGAGACTGCAGTGCGGGCTTCTGAACCTCGAGAGAGAGCGCTAGATTCATATGTGATTCCTGCGATCCCAATCGCCGCCATGCCTCAGCAACAGCAGGACAGGAACCGCAAAAACTGCAAACATGGACACACTACTCAAAGTGTGCCCGGCGGGAGCGGAGTGTTCGCGGTGGGAGCACAATGCACAATCAACCCCCTCGAGAGCTGACTGCACTGTAAAAAATTTCCCCTTAAATTTACAGTAAAATACTGGCAGCAGTGGTTCCAGCCATTCACTGTAGTAGTTTTGGCACCGTTTTTCCATTTTACAGTTGTGCTGTAATTTCACAGTAAAGTACTGGCAGCAGTGGTTCCAGCTATGCACTGTCATTTTACAGTTTAAATACTGTTTTCTGTTTTACGGCTGTGCTGTAATTTCACAGTAAAGTACTGGCAGCAATGGTTCCAGCTATGTACCGTCATTTTACAGTTTAAGTACTGTTTTCTGTTTTACGGCTGTGCTGTAATTTCACAGTGAAGTACTGGAAGCAATGGTTCCAGCAATTTCTCATAATTCTACACTTTTATTACTGTTTTACATTTTACGACTGTGCTGTAATTTCACAGTAATGGCTACAGCTATAACTGTGAAATATAATACAAGTTATTTTCTATTTACTCTACTGTCTGATATGCTATCATCTCTAGTATACTTACTCAATGGAAAAAATAAAGGAGAAATAGACTGATATAGTGCTTCATTTGCCATTTATTAAAACAACTAAAATAACTGTTAAATTGGCTGTTATTACAATCTACAATCAAAACAATATTAACATTTTACAGTATGTTTAACAATAAAAGCAGTGTCACAGAGAAAAAGTGCAATTAAAGGAACCACTGAGTAAAAAAAAAGAGAGAAGAAAAAAATCAGGCAACACGCCACAGTTTATTTTTTTTTTTTAAATCTGGCATGAGACTAAGTGCAGGAACACATTAACCAAACCAATAGCTGAAAAAAACCTTATGAAGAGGCAAAAAAATGTCTCACTCCAGCTTCTGATGGCTCTGGCCTGAGAGGACATCCGGGTCTAGAGAGAGAGAACATTTTGAAAATGTTAGTGACAAAATATAGCACATGGCAAAAGCTAGTGCTCATACACTCTGGAAACACTTTTTACAAATTCGTTTGAAAATTAATATGCTGGTTAATTAACTATTTTTTATCTTTTGTTACAGTAGAGGAGGAAAAACTGACAAAACACAATCTTAACAGAACTGCAGGTCAAGACAAGACCAGGCAGTTCAGCTGTGTGTAAAAGTGATTGGGTTTTCTAGCCAGAAAGGAGTAAATAGTTAAGTGACTGAGCATCTCTTTATTATAGGTGTGCATATGTGTATAGTGCATGAATGTTGGGGACTGTGCATGAATAAATGTTTATGCTGAATAGGTACGTTTGAGAGCACAGTGGGAAGTAAAGCCAAGCGAAATCTTCGAAATTGGTTGATTTTCTGCATTGACTGGTCATAAAATCTGAACTTCATAACAGACACAGGTACAGACAAAACATGTTCACCTAAAGAAATCTCAGAATTTACTCACTCTTATGCCAATTACAATGTATGACTTTTTTTCTTAAGATAGAAACAAAAGATGATTTCAAGGAATTAAATCGCTGTGATGTTCATAAAATGGCTGCCACTCTTTTCACATCTAAAAAACATGAACAGTGATAGTGACATTAATGTGAAACCAAACAATAGCTGTGAAAAAAAATATATATTTTAAACTCTTAACTGTAAATAATTTATTCTGATGTAAGTGCCTTGTGAAGTTTGTGCCAGTCCTTTGTGCTTGCGATGTAAGCTTCACAATGCATTTACGTCAATGTAAGTGCTTATTTGACAGTACACCGAAAGCAATAATTTATAGTTACCTTAGTATTTGTAGCTATATTAGTATTTTTCTCACACATGCCTATGGTTTGGCTTTGATTTATCTGATGGGGTCACACTTTTTTTTTTTAAAGCATTGAACTAGTGGCAGCCATTTAAAGGCATTTATGGACTCTCATGGATGGATTATTTCATTAAAAATCCTTATTTATATTCATCTTCAGAACACAAATTAAGATATTTTTGATGAAATCCGAGAGCTCTCTGACCCTCCATAGACAGCAAGTTTAATAAGACGATCAAGGTCCAAAAAAAAACTTATGTCACATCGACTAATATGTTGACGTTCTTGGTAACTTTCTGGACCTTGATTGTGGTAGTAACCTTGCTATCTATGGAGGGTCAGTGAGCTCTCAGATTTAATCAAAAATATCTTAATTTTAAATGAACGAAGGTCTAACGGGTTTGGAACAAAATTATGAGTAAATTTTGACAGAATTTTCATTTTTGGGTGAACTATCCCTTTAAACAGAACTGAAAAAATGATCCCAGTCCTGACTCATGAACTACTATTAAAAAAAAAAAAAAAAAAATTGTGGGTCATCAAGATAACAAGGTAATCAGAAATTTACATATCTTTCCCATAGCACTCTGAATGTTTAGCTGAAGCACCTTGTGTTTTGTCTATGCATGTGATCAGATGCAATTTTAGGTAATATTAATGCAGAAAAACAAACATTTCCAAAGGTTAATATACACTTACCACTGAACAAGTAAGTGGTAGGGAGCAATTAAGTTTCCTAGACAAAATCCCATTCGAAATCGATGAGGTTCTTTAGCAGGGACGCAACTTTAGGGTTGACAGTAGCTGACTTCTTATTCACGATCTTTCCAGTTTTCTTCTAAACGATTTTGCCTCTATGGAATTATATTTGCTTCAAAAAAAAAAAAAAATGAACGTAACTTTATAAAACGTAACTTTTTCAAAAATATGCCATTACAAAAGGAGAAAAACACAATGAAAATGAAAAAAATGAACTCAGTCACACAAATTTAACAGGCTCTTCAAATATGCTTCATTCTTTGTTAATGTTTTTCAAAGATTTGTTTTCGCTAATCGTGGATTCTGAATGCATTGCCACAGATTTTGCTCACGCTTCACAGTTTTTCGTTTGGTTTTTTGACACAAACCTCTCGTGGGGGTGGCCTTAACAGTGATCTACTCTGATTGGATAGTGAGCTTTTGATGGACAGGTGCTCTCTAACCTGGAAGTACAGATGTCACCCAGTGGCGCGCATATTGGAAAGCTCTCGCGGTGAAAACACAATCAGGATTTATGCAGAAAAGGCACATTACTAATAATATACGGTTAGTTCTAGATGTGTTTGATTATTCAGATTTAATAGACAGTGATGGTTTCATTTTCTTTTTAGATTATTAAAACGCTTTTGACACATTGGAACATGAATTTTTATTTCAGGCTCTACGAAAAATTGGCTTTGGCGATGCTTTTTGCAGGATGGTCCAAATGCTTTACATAAAATGAAACAGCTCTATCAAATTAAGTAATGGTACTTCACCTAGATTCTTTTTAAATCAAGGAGTTCGGCAAGGATGTCCAGATTCCCCTTACCTGTTTCTAACTGCAACACATTTCCTTAGCACACATATAAACAATAGTCAATTAAAGGGTATCACAACTGGTAACACTAAACTAAAAATTTGTCAGTTAGTGGATGATACAGCTTTATTCTTGAATGATTCATCACAAATTAAATTGGCTTTGGGTATCCTTTTCTTTAGTTCTATTTTATTCTTTATTTTTTATTTTTTTTGTTTGTTTTGTGGTTGATATTATGTGATGTATGTTTATACTTTTGTATGTTTTTGTTCTCTTCATTAATAATAATAATAATAAAAAGCCTCTAGCGGTGATTTGTATGCAATACATCGTGCTTTGTATTGCTAAATATGTAAATAATATTTGACCTTCGATCGTCTCAGTCTGTCGTATTGATCGTATTGCATACAAATCACCACGAGAGCTTTCCAATATGCGTGCCACTGAGTGACGTCTGTACTTCCAGGTCAGAGAGCACCTGTCCATCAAAAGCTCACTATCCAATCAGAGTAGATCACTGTTAAGCCCGCCCCCACGAGAGGTTTGTGTCAAAACACCAAACGAAAAACTGCGAAGCATAAGCGAAATCTGTGGCAATGCATTCAGAATCCACGATTAGCAAAAACGAATCTTTGAAAAACATTAACAAAGAATGAAGCATATTTGAAGAGCCTGTTAAATTTGTGCGACTGAGTTCATTTTGTTCATTTTCATTGTGTTTTCTTCTTTTGTAATTGCATATATTTGATAGTTTGTGAAAAAGTTACGTTCAGTTTTATAAAGTTACGTTCATTTTTTTTAAGCAAATATAATTCCATATGCCTCTGCCAGTCTTCGAGCCTTTTTCAGGGTTTATCCCGACAAATCGTCTAAGGGTATTAATAAATATACATGTATATTAATAGAAAAATTTTAAAGACAAAACTTACAGTCTAACTTTTTTAGTTTAATTAATGGATTAAATATATACTTGCTGAAATTATGGAGTAATAAAAGGGGAAAAAAGCAATTTACAGGTCAAGTCAAGTCATCTTTATTTATATAGCGCTTTAAACAAAAAAGATTGCGTCAAAGCAACTGAACAACATTAATTAGGAAAACAGTGTGTCAATAATACAAAATGACAGTTAAAGGCAGTTCATCATTGAATTCAGTGATGTCATCATGCAGCTCAGTTCAGTTTAAATGGTATCTGTGCAATAATTTGCAATCAAGTCAACGATATCGCTGTAAATGAAGTGTCCCCAACTAAGCAAGCCAGAGGCGACAGCGGCAAGGAACCAAAACTCCATCAGTGAGAGAATGGAGAAAAAAACCTTGGGAGAAACCAGGCTCAGTTGGGGAGCCAGCTCTCCTCTGACCAGATGAAACCAGCAGTTCAATTCCAGGCTGCAGCAAAGTCAGGTTGTGCAGAAGAATCATCTGTTTCCTGTGGTCTTGTCCCGGTGGTCGTCTGAGACAAGGTCTTTACAGGGGATCTGTCTCTGGGGCTCTAGTCCTGGTCTCCGCTGTCTTTCAGGGCTGTAGAGGTCCTTTCTAGGTGCTAATCCACCATCTGGGCTGGATACATACTGGATCCGGGTGACTGCAGTGACCATCTGACTTGGATACAGACTGGATCTGGTGGCCACGGTGACCTCGGAATAGTCACAGTAAAAGGTGAATAAAATACCTTTGAATGAATTCCAATGTGCCACATGCCTCCTCTGGATACTGAAGGTTAAAGACGTAGTACATTGCAAACATTGTTGCTACTGCAGTCAGAAATCTCGGGTGTACGCCCTCACAAATGAAGTGGCCCTCAAAGGTAATCATCCATCGTTCAATGCAGGTCTCTGACCTCCCTGAAATTTTTTTTTTAATCCTCAATTAGATTGTATCTTAAATAGTTCTCAGGGTGTCTTCTTTCCCAATTATGCTCAAAGTAATAGTTTACACATAAATGAAAATTTACTGACAATTCACTTACTTTCATGCTATCCAAGATGTCTATGACTTTTTCATCATCAGAACACAAATACATTTTCAGGAGTAACCTGGACCTATGTATATGTGCAAAAAACTATTTACTGTTTCCAGTCAAATTACGAAATATTGGTGGCACTGTGTCAAATTACACGCATCCAAACCCAAGTACATTCTTTCAGGAAAACAAATGATCTCTGTTCTTCTCGCATTGAAATCCACCAAATAAACACAGGCCAAGCACTGCTTACATCACAATTCGTGTCACTGGAGATTCCTGCTTCCCTTCTCTTTTGTGAAACAAATTCTTAATAACAAGAGAATATTGATACCACCAATAATGGTCTTCTTTTTGGATTGTTTTATATACAAACATAGAGCTTCAAATCAGAAGACATTACCTGATTAACTGGAGACATGTGGATTCTTGTCATTCTACCTTTTATCTCTTGTTTTGACTGTAAATGTGATGGCACCAGATAATGCATCTGCAAAACCCGGATTTCCTTCTAAAAAAAAAAAAAAAAAAAAACCTGTGTTCTGATGAAACATTAAGTCATATACATCTTTGATGGCCTGAGGGTGAGTAAATTATGAGAACATTTTCAATTTTGAGTCTATCTTTCTTTTAAAAGTCATGCCTTTGTAACCGACTACCAGCATTAGTTGTGACATACTAACCACACAGAATAAGACAAGGGCAGGCAGGTAGATTTTGCATCTTCTCAACATCAGCTGCAGTAACAGAAACCTAAAAGAGAACATAAAATTCTGAATTACACTCTTAAGATAAAATTAAACAACAAACAAAATATTTAAATAAACACTCACATCTGCATGTGCCATCAGTCCACTTTCACTCTCATCAAAATGTGCCAGAAGAAGCTTGATGACCAGGTGTGCAATCTCAAGTCTGTCAGCCTGGGACAAGATATCCTTCATGACTTTATCTTTTGGTCTGCTTTTGAAGTACTTAAGAATGGCCTTTCCACATTCTTCCATGGGCATCTCTAATGCATGCAGTATATCAATTTCAGTGAGCAAATGAAAATGGGCACAGATGGACTTTTGGTTAAAAAAGGTAAGGCCCCGTGCTCTGTATGTCATCAACGGAAGGAGCAGGTGTGGAGTTTAAATGCTGACGCTGCAGACAAAATGTTGTCTCCATCAGATTTTGTACTTCTACTTTCTCAATTCCGGTAGTTCCTTCCTTGCTGTAAATGTCCTGTAGTCGCTCTCTTTTTGCCTCTATTGTTTCCTTGGTTTCTTCAGGTGGGAGTTGTGGCTGAAATCTAACACACCCGTAGGTGTCTGTGGGTCCTTGTTTGCATCCAGACTTTGGCATGGTTCTATGATGGGCGAAACTGCTCTCACGGTTAAGATTTTCCACACGTGTCTTTACTTGCATTAAGAGTGATGTATACCCTCCTGCTATTAAAGCACCATTTGGAAACTGGTCCGCAAAGCTGTTAGGGTATTGCCTAACAATATTTTGGCAGACCGTGAGACATTGACAACGCATGGGGCAAAACTCATATTTGCGCATTTCGTCCACCAGGACTCTCACCATCTGCCTCCATTCTGCAGGTTTATGCCTCTTGCCTGCAGAAATAGCCGATTGGATCTGTGGTGGCATTCGATCCCATGGGACCTGGAAAGTTGTGGGCCATGTCTTGGAAACGATAAAAGTATGTGGAGAGGATGTACTTGGGTTGGCTGTTTCTGAGGAAAATGACATTCAAGCTGAACTTGAGAAAGGAGAGGCTGAACTTGGTTCACTGTAACTTGAACATTGGCTCGAGGTGGCTTGTAAGTTCAGCGTAATCACTTCAGTTTCTGATGACAGAAAAGAAAAGTAAAGGGTTGGTTCACCCAAAAATGAAAATTCTTTCATGAATTACTCACCCTCATGTCGCTCCAAACCCGTAAGACCTTTGTTCATCTTCGGAACACAAATTAAGATATTTTTGATGAAATCTGAGAGCTTTCTGACCCTGCATAGACAGCAAGGGTCCTACCACGGTCAAGGTCCAGAAATGTTGTAAATACATTGTTAAAATAGTGGTACTCCCCCGTAATGGCGGAGGACTGTCTCAGGAGAGAAGAAACCGTCAAATAAAGTTATTTTTGTTTTCTTTGCACACAAAAAAATATTCTTGTAGCTTCATAAAATTACGGTTGAACCACTGATGTTATATGGACTATATTACCAATGTCTTTATGTTTCTGGACCTTGAATGTGGAAGGACCCTTGCTGTCTATGAAGGGTCAGAGATCCCTCGGATTTCATCTAAAATATCTTAATTTGTGTTTAGAAGATGAATGAAGGTTTTAGGGGTTGGGAATGACATGAGGGTGAGTAATTAATGACAGAATTTTCATTTTTAGGTGAACTATCTCCCTATATTTACAAACTATAATGATGATAATGATACTATGTACAATATTACTATTTTATTTTACAAATTATGTATATATTTACACATTCACATAATATCAAATATAACTCTGCAAAAACAAAAATGAGCTCAAAAATGGATATATAAGTAAAGAACGCCACTGCCTGTAAGAACATATTTACATTTTATGTGCAGGTAATGTTCATGAACCTTGAATGTCTTTGTTAAATTACCTGATTTGAAGACCTAAAGAAGATTACTAAGCTGAATAAATGGCAAGACATCAGTAAGGTCTTCTTATTGAACATACTGCAAATCTACTTTGCTTTCTAGCCCAGAGCTCTGAAGTTTTGAAAGTATCTTTTGCAGAACATCTGAGGATAAGTTAGGCAATGCTCGCAAAATGATGTCTCTAACCTCAGTACACCAGGCAGACATTGGTCTATAAGAAGAGAAAAGAGTGATGAAGACAAAGTACAGGCATGCCACACACTCTGTACTCAGGCAATGGGTAATAATCTAACAGATTCTCGTGTTTTACACAGCACAGTCTCTCAGTTGCCGCAAAACTGTAAACACCCATGTTAGGAACCAACACAGCCTGATATTCCTGGATTACAAAATGTACAAATGAACCCTGATGAACAAGAACCAATTTGATCGTTCCAGCTACAAGCCCATCATCACAGTTTCCGATCAAATCAAACATGTTTTTTTTTTTTTTTTTTTTTTTTTGTGCCTCTCAGTGTGATATCATTGGTGTTTATCATTTCTCAGTGTTTGCCGCTTCAAAATTCAAATTTGAAACTGCCCTCCTGATCTTCTCACTGTATTCCGTAAAATGAAATTCTGTGCTTTTTTCCAGAACAATATCTGGTGGGAAAAAGTTGCTCGCATAAAGGTACGCCTGAAGCAGCTGATGCTTCTCTGCAAGCGTGCGACAGAGATTCTTGAAATTATGCGATTTTCGAGCAGACTGTTTGAAATATGTGTGTTTACTTTCGAATCTCATAGTCCATAAACGGATTAAAGGGCCAAAGTGGAAAATCAGTTCTGGATAATGAGTGATATAGTGGTGCTTTGGTTTCAGTGTGTGATTTGGAAAGGCTTTACATCGAGTATGCAAGTACTCATCAATCAATACTTCAAGGTAGGCTATCTGGCCTGCAGAAATAGCTGGTGCACAAATAAGCTCTACTATTTGTCAAAGCTGTAACACAAGCTGCCATACCTCATTTTCAGCTGGACATTTAATCTTATCTCCAATCAAAACTGGAAGCAACCTAAGTAAACACCAGTTTTGCACTGCATGGCCAGAAAGTTTATCCCCACCCGGAGCAACCTCAACGGGTTTGTCATTAGCATCACTACCAAAGTATGAGAACTGACTTATTCTCCGATTTAATTCCTGGTAAGTGAACTGCTTATCCACTGTCACAAGGTGTTTTATGTATAAGGCTATTGTGATTCTGTCACCAGAAAATGGCCCACACATTGTAGATTTTTTTGTCTGCGAGACCCACAGCCTGGCTAGCATGAGACTCTGTGTGACATTGGGTCCCTAATAAATTAATAATTAACAGGGAATACTAGAATAATTTCAAAAGTCTAATTAAAACCGAGCTTAAATAATAATAATATCAATTTAAATTGTTAAATCTTTGGAAATTAGAATCAAACTGAAAATAATTAAAATATATTAAGTGAAATTTACAGAAGCAGTGTATCTTCAACCATGCCATTGGATTCCATTATTGGGCCAATGGATGGTCCTTATACACCATGTTGTGTTTTGTTTTATTTTATGCACACATTGAACTTCATTTAAGTGTATAACAATTATATTTTCCAAACTGCTTCAAAAAACAGAGAAGATAAAAATGCTGAACTCGATGCAAATGATAAAAAATTATGTTTTCTTCACAGTTTTTTTTTATTAATTTTTTTTTTTATCTCCACTGGCCGGCAGTGCTTCAGTTACTGCATCAAAGAGGGCTTTTATCCACAACAACTTCGTTGGCAGTGTAAAGTAGTCTTAGCCTTAGCAAAACTGTTCTACATTATAGTATATGTTGCCACACTTCACTCCTGCTACAAGCACGCACAAACATTTTGAGAGAGACTAAGAGGTTTCTTCACACATACATTAATGGAGAATGAGCAGTTCTTGTTTCATTCTTTCATCAATCACACGCTGTTGGATATCTCCAGTACTGTAATTTTGTTTGAAGTGGGAGGAAATCTTTCTCCTCCTTTTCTCTCTCCTCTCTTCAGTGTACAAAGGAAGCTGAGCTTCCCACAAGCCCCCAATGACAATACAAGGCCAAAAGGGCCCATTCCCATTATGACTCTGTATGCTTTTGTTGTAATTTAACAAAGCATTTCTATTTACTAGACTTTTAGAAATATGTTCTGGTTCAAGGTCAGACACTTCAGCTTCATAAATTACAGCACAATTAATCATACAGTGGCAAGGCCATTCACAGGACTTTTTAAAAGTATATCAATAATTATTTCAAATTTAAATAACTTACTCTATTTTTTAATGACTCAAGTCTATTTTAATACTAAACTAATGTTAGCTGGTACCATACCAAATATACCCTCTGTACTTTGGCAAATGTGGACATCCACACAGACACACACACAAAGTATCTCCCCACATGAAAATACTATCTTTGAGCACCTGCTTTTCAAATGGGTTCCTTTCAGGTGAATTTGGAGGCCAATGGATAACCAGAAATTCACTGTCATGTTCCTCGAGACACTCCTTGAGGATCCTGGCAGTGTGGCATGCTGCATTGTCCTGTTGGTAATCTAATGGATATAACTGGCAAGGTACACAGTTACCATGAATGCAACAATGTTCAGATACCTGAAAGCTGTCAGGAATTATGCTAATGGGATAATTGGGCTTTAAGTGCAACAGTGCATCTAGGTGTCATAGCCTCTGTTGGTAATCAGCGTATCCACACTTGGCCATCAACGAGATGCACCAGGAATCTTGATTCATCAGACCAGGGGCCTCATGTATAAAACGTTACGTAGATTTCATCCTAAATGTGTGCGTACGCACAAAAAGCTAGATTTTGCATATGTACAATTTTTTTTAAAGCCATGCATACGCAAGAATCCGCACAAAATTCCCTTTGTAAAACCCAGTCAGCGGAAGATTGTATGTACATGAATCTCCACCCTGTCACCTCCCCATAAAAGCCATATATGGCTATATATATGGCCATATATTCCTATCCACGTGACACCATGGTTAGCCACGTTAGAAAAATATGAGACACAGACTATAAATGCATTTTGAGACATCACTATTCTAATTTATGCAATTTGCCTCAAAGGTAAACATATATTTTAGAATATATTTTTATGGAAAGAGATAGGCCATATTTTTTTGCAGTGTAGCTGTCTGACTCACCGTGTCAATAACAAAACATTTTGAAAATAAAACGTGCATATCTTACAGTTTCCTTCAAATTCTATCTATTAAATATGGTGTTTGTCACATTATAGGGAAGAGCACGAAAAGGGGTAGTCATTAGGCTACTGTCTGTGTGCGACACCTGTGAACAGTTCTGTCATCGGACCTGTTCAAACCAGCCGATGGACTGTCATACATCCTTATGTCTGTCTTTACCAGTGTTTCGTAAGTTACTTCCAAAATGTAATACATTATATATTACTAGTTACTGTCTTTTGAAAGTAATTACTTACATTACAATATAACTCTCTGAATTGTAATGTGTTACACTACTTTTGAGTTACTTTTGAGTTACTTTAACAAAAATATCCACAACTTTTTTTTTTTTTAATCCCTAAATGTAGTTTATTGCTGCTCAGTCTACATCCAGTGGAGGGTAATGTTGTAGGTCTATATAGCATAAAATTGTCAAATCATATTTAAATACTGCATGTAGGTCTACATTAATGTTACGTTGTAGTTTAGGTAAAACACAGATAAGCACAAACCACATTATTACATTCATAAATAACACCGTTAAATAAAAATGTAATGTTATAATGTACAGACAATAAACACCTAGCCTATAGGCTATTTTGACCGGTTTCAGAAGAAAACAAGAATGAAAAATATAAGTTAAACAAGCCAAAATAAATTAGGCTAATTCAGTTGCGAAACTGAAACTTTCTCGCGCAACCAACCTCTCTCATTCGGCATTAATCCAATTAAATGTGTCCATATTTGTGATGTATTTGAATGCTAAATTATTATTAATTATGTAAACCAGACTTACTTAATGCACTTAAAAAACATCCTCGTCACATGAGAAAATGTGTGTTAGGCCCGAGCTCAGGCTGAACGGCACAGATTGTAATAGTAAGCACTATTTAAATTAACCAGTGTATCTATATATTTGGTTGACTGTATTTTATTCTGATAATGAACAGGCTGCAACTTTTGCAATGCTGTGTGTGTGCATGAGGCGCTGGCGTGATTGAACACCGGAAACAAACAACAAAAAAATACTCCGTCATTTTTGGTCATACAGATCATTCGAAACTTCAATGTGTTTATTTTTATTTCTGTCATCTCAGACTTTCGTAGAGTGTCGCGCCTTTTCTGTTAAATCTAACAGAAAACCTAAATCTGTTAATTTGGCTAAGTCAAATATTTCGCATTCATATTAATTCATTTTATATATAGGGTATGATTTAATACAAACAGATTTTGTTATTTGTTTAGTTAAAATTTTTGTTGCTTATCTGCCCTCATCCGCCACCATTTTTCTCTTCCCCGACCCCGCAGCTTTCTCCATTAGCTTAGTGTTAGTGGCACCAGTCCAGGTGTTTCCAGGTTTTATTCGTGCTATTTCTCCATGTTGAGAGTTTGGTGTCGCACATATTGCACCTGACTATTCATTCCTCTTTTTTTTTTCTTAGATGAACTGAAAATAACAGGAGTATGTTCCATCTCACAAATATAGAATCTGTCTCTGCAGTCATCTCAACCATCCAATTCCAGCAACAGGAAATAGACAAACCTGTGGAATTTTTTCTCTGGTGCCATTTTGTGGTGTTGGAAAATTCACCACTTAATTTTGAGTTAAAATATGTTGTTATAACTTGCGTTACTGAGATTGTAACGAGTAATAATATCATCCAAATGTTATTAGTAATGCGTTACAATACTGCGTTAATGCAAACATTAATATACTACTGTAGTATTATTACTTTTGTCATTGCCGCCTATGTTCCAAAGCCACATCAATTCAAGTTCACATCAATGATCATTATTTGTGGCAAAAGTTTTCTCAGAACATGAGTTTCGCTATTTAGAACAAAATTTAAAGCGGAATTGCCATACGCCAAGCAATCCTCACTGTGATTAAAACATTAAATCACATACCACAGGAAAATAGTTTGAAAGCATCACATTCACTGCAAATATTTCTGTTTAAATTCATGTACAAATGTTGTAATTTCTGGATAAAATTTTCATGAAATTTCAGTGCTTAACTTAATTATTCAGAGTGTCATATTTAATTTAAATGTGTGTGTCAAATGTAAAACAGACTTTAAAATTGTTCTGTTTGCTTCCTTATTTCGCGCAGGGGTGTCAAAATCAGTTCCTGGAGGGCCAGAGCCCTGCAGAGTTTTGTTCCAACCCTGCTCCAACACACGTACCATGTAGTTTAAAAATTAAGCCTTAAGGACTAGATTAGTTGGATCAGGTGTGTTTAATTAGGGTTGAATCTAAACTCTGCAGGGCTCTGGCCCTCCAGGAATTTAATTTGACACCCTTGGTCTAGAGCAGTGGTCTCCAACCCTGCTCCTGAAGAGCTACTGTCTTACAGATTTCAGCTCCAACCCCAATCAAACACACCTGAACCAGCTAATTAAGGTGTTCAGGGCTACTTGATAATTACAGACAAACAGCTGTGTTGAAGCAGGGTTGGGACTGAAGTCTGCAGGATGGTAGCTCTCCAGGAGCAGGGTTGGAGATCCTTGGTCTAGAGTGTCCATACAGTGCACACATGTTTACGCCTGGTTTATTTTTTTATAAATCCCGATGTGTGCATGGAAAATTGTATATGCACATTCATACATCCTCTTTGATGTATATCAATGTTTATACATCAGGCCCCAGGCCACTTCCTTCCAATCATATATGGTCCAGTATTGATTTTGGGGCCATTTCATGCATTGTTTACAATGACTTGCTGTTAGCATGCAGACCCGGCTGGGTCGTTGGTTATGCAGGCCCATACGCAGAAGGCTACGATAAACTGTATGCTGTGACACATTGTCCTGGTCACCACTTTTATAGCTGGTGGTGATTTGTTGCATTGTGGCTCTGCAGTTACTGTGGACAATGTGTGACAGTCTCCACTATTCTAGTGATAACATAACTCTAAGCGCTCATGAACCTGCCAAGAGTAACCTTACATCAGCCAGTTTTTCGGTCAAGTTCTTCTACATTAAGGCCCTGTCCATACGGAGATGCATTTCGCTGTATACACATCAATTTTGTATCGTATAGGCATTTCGTCCACATGGATCCGGTGTTTTATAAGAGTGAAACCGATATTTTTTGAAACCGGGTCCCAGAGTGGATAAACTTGAAAATGCCGCCTTTGTGTTTTCTTGTGGACAGCGAATCCATTTATTTTCTGAAACGATGACGTCATCAGCCCACGTCTTGCCTCTAGTCAGATACCGCTACGTCATGTAACAGTAACAAAAACTTGAACAAACACTGAACGATTGTCTTTTTATTAACTAACATTAACACAGATTAATAAATGTATTGTTCCATGTTCATTTGTACAGTAGGTGGACATCCAAAACGTCGTTTCTACCGCCGCTTGTACCGCCGCCGCGGCGTCTGCAAAGTGCATTTGCAGCTTTTGACCGCTGAGTGGCGCTTTAATTACAAGTTTTCGAAAAAGCGCATCAAAGCACATTTTCGCAAATAGACGTCAGCTTTGCCTCACCGAAGTGTTACAGTATATTTGACTGCAGTCGGGGAAAATGAAAGAAAAAATATTTAATATTCACAGATGAAAGTTTAGTCCTTATGAAGATATGTGCGTTTCTTAGAACGAATTCAAGCAGGATAAATGTCAAGCCAATGAGCCTGTGCTTATATTTTCTCTACACCATAATTTAGATTAGACACATTTAAATAGTGTGCAGTATTATTTATATAATATGAATTATGTGTTATATTATTAAAAAGAAAATGTGGTTTACTTTGCATCGGAGCATTAAAAGTGGTAGCCTATTGTGAGCTAGGCTTGCGTGTTTTATAAATAATTTTCTTTATTTTAGTAAAACGTAAGGCACTGTATAATTTCGCTCCCATTATTTATGCCTAATTAAAACAAGAAACGAATAAATTAAACCTGCACGATTTAACTAAATCATTGCAACTCTAAAGAATGGATGGATTAATACAACGTCATCACTTATCAACAAAGTGCACATGATGTAAAAAAAAAGAGCTTCATTAATTGACAACTTAAGTGATTTTAAATGGAGTCTTCTTTGCTTGCTTTCATATAATTTAAGTAAAGTAAAAATAAATAAATAAAATAAATAAATAAATGGCAGCCGCATTTAAATGCATAAAATAAAATGTATAATATTCCGTAAAATATCAGTGCAAGATTTGCTCTGCATGATGCTGAGTGCACGTGCAGCATTTATTCTTATTTGTCTACATATTTTATCTTCATTACAAATCTTGTTTGGTTTTATTTTGGATAATTACATGTAAAAAATTATTTACTTTGTAATGCATATGCAAAATGTGAATTATTATTCATATTCAAGTGTTTGTGCAAAAATTATTAATGCGCATGCATGACAGGGAGGCGCCCTCTCGATCACGTAATTTTTTTCCTAATAATGAAATAACTGAAAATCTGGGCGTCTCACATACATGAGAAATATATCTACAGAAAGCTTGAAATGTCTTCTAAACGAATCAATTCAAAACGAAAGCATTATGTAATCTATGAAGGCTGTATTTCTCTTTAAAGGCGCGTCCATGTGGAGAGAGTCAGCACTGTGAATTTCATCTTGCAGCCGACAAGAAAACATTTGTTTATTAATAAATAATTAAAAATGTCTCCTTTTTCATAATTATTAGGCTACTTCTGCCTGTGCTTTGTGACAAACTTAATGCATATTCTTGAGCGTGGAATATATTAAGGCCGGATTATAGTTTTTAATTTAATATAAATTTGCGATTAGTTGAATAATGACAAATGAACGACTATAGAAAAAACTTACGTGGGAAGCAGACCTATTAAATACCCTCTAGACATCTCTGTTAAAGTTTTTAAAGAATTTTATACGCGTTTGCATAAATTCCTCTTTCAGAAAGGTCTGTAATGGAGAGATGCCTTAACACTGATTTTTCCTCTGAAACACAAAAACGAAAGTTGAAATAAAATAAATATTGTATGTTTTGAGAATGATTGGGCTCAAGCCTCCCCCGCGCGTTTGAGACACACTGCCGAGCAGAGTATGAGCGGAGCGGTGTTATTCTGACTGGGGCGAGGAGCAGATTTTTTAAAAGTCGGAGCGTCGTGGTTTTCACTCGCTCCAGCACCGCTCCATCACGAGTACAATTCATGCCAACATCCCGTAATATAACTGCATATTTAGCAAGAATTCACATGATAAACATATTTAGCTATAGCTTGATACACATAATTTCTCTGATACGAAGATTATAATGACGGCAATAGTCGAGCGGGATTTTACAGGATAGTTCTCAAGGATTTTGTCTTCCTTTTACTGATTATTTTCGGGT